>NC_089729.1:3002146-3334469 GCF_035083965.1 Branchiostoma lanceolatum | reverse complement strand
AAACTGACTGCGCTAAATTTCGATATCTCAATTGTTAAACACTTCACACGGAATTAGAGCAATTCCAGAGCAGGCTGGGTACAATTAACAGTGAACTAACATAGCTCGCTACGCCTCACAAAAGAAGGCATACAGACCCTGCAGTAAGTTGTTTAAGTACTGTAATTGTTGTTTCTTTCACTGTAACTTTATGTTCACCTCTGTACTGTGAACTTATCACTTTCTTTTATGATTTCTTCGCACATGCGTTTTGTAAATCACTTGCCACCACCGTGAAGTTAAGATTCAGTGAAAATGTCCATTTTCATTACACTGTGAAATTTTGCTACCGTGAAGATAAAGTGAACTAGAGTTAAGTATCTGTGCTACATATACTTCAGGTTTGCTATGTTACTTAAGCGATTACGGGGTCTTTTTTATGAATAAGAATTGGTATTGAATTTTTATTTGAGTTGAATGTGTGATAGTGTGCCGATTTGTTAAAAATAGAGAGAACGCTAGCGCCCCAAAAAAACACCCCTCCCAATGAAATGGCTTGGTTACCCTGCGACGTCACAAAATCAAGATGGCGGCCACCACACATGCCTACGGATCCAACAAAGGTTTTGCTACGCAAAGCTGTAATTACAGTACCTCTATGAGTTCATCGACATCCTGTATGTCCCCTGGAATGTCTGACAGGGCGTTGAAGATGGCGGCTGAGTTCTCCAGCTCGCACAGCTCCTCCTCCTGCAGGTGGGAAGGGATGGGTCAGATGGAAACAATCATGACTGGACAGGACTGTGAAGCTCATTTTCATATTCATCCAAAACTCATCATCATCATATCAGCTCCTTTACATCCTGCCGGACGATCAGTTCAGCGTCGGTGGGCTCGTCCGTGGGCGGCGAGTCCAGCTTTACTCTTGCAGTGTTTGCCACAAACAGCGCAGATCAAAAACTATTTTGTTATAAAAACATACAACATAACCTTTTCCCTGCAAGACCAAAACTGTTTCCATGCCAGTTTGCTAACTGTAATCTCAACATCATCTAGTTTACAAAACCTGTAACTTAACATGCTTTTGTCCTTAATATTGAAAATCTATCATTTACTTAGTTTAGGTACAGGTTCAGGTCCGGACCTGTACCTAAATCCGAGTACCTGTACCTGTACCTAAAGTTTCTTTAGATACACAGCTCTACCTTTAAGTATAACATATGGAGGGCAGACCAAGAGTTGACTGACCTTCATTTTCAGCATGCCCAGGGTGACCTTGAAGAGGATGATGGAGCCCTCGTAGAAGAAGAGGTCCCAGAGACGCAGCAGCAGCTTGATGTGCACCACGCTGGCAAAGGCCGTCAGGAACCAGTGGAGCGTAATCAGGGACAGCTCTGCAACATATGGAACACCATGTTTAATAAAGCAACCAAATTCCACGTTTACAGACAAAAAGAAAACTACTCTCCTCTTAACATCACAAAACCCACACATTACAGAAAATGTGAGATCATTTGTCTTCCGCTGTCTCGGAAAAAGAAGTCAAACCCAATATAAGTAAGAATTTATTGTCAGTATTTAGACTAGAGTAGTCACATGCAATATTGTTCCCATTGCCTGTCCATCCTTCAGGTAGCCTCAGGGCAAGAACTTGCAATAAACTTTCAAGTTTATTGCAATAAAGTAGGTATAAATAGTGTTACGTACGCCATGAGGCAGTTTACAGGGTGTGCAATACAAATAAACAAAACAAGTGTACAGACCATATTCTGTAAATACGTGAATAGTTTCATCAGGTTGGTAAGTCACTGAAAAAAGACTCTTTTTACACAACCAAGAAAATAGATGTCTTGGTTGTGTAAAAAGAGTCTTTTTATTCATATTTTGTAAAGAGAAGGGCTACTCACCTATGTCATGTTCCTTCAACACTCCATCCAGCTTGGGCAGGTAGCTGACAATCAGCTGTCTCAGCACACGTTGGTCCGCCTGCAACCGTAAGTGGTACATTGAGTTTTGATACAAAGCATGCCACAGGTACAAATGGTTTTAGGAGAGTTAGCTAAAACATTTTCCAGTAGGAATGCACCATTTAAAATCCAGGAAAAAAGATTTTAAAGGATGACTTACGCTCAAAAAATTTATAGAAATCCAAAAATGGACGATTAGGAAATTCACAGGATGCCAGGTAGAACAGTCTTCAACTGTGCAATTCAGCCCTGTGGCTGTAATACAACACAGTCTACTACTACTACTACTTCTACTTCTACTACAACCGACATGTGATAAGTCCTGGTTACCTGTACACCAATGAGGGATGAGGAGAAGTAGGATGCAGGGACCAGGTCCTCCACTATCGCACACATCATCCAGAACGCCTCCTCCTCCTCCATAAACAGCAGCAGACACGCAGCAATCTGTAAAGATTGGTGGAAAACCGTCAGGCCATGTTTGAATGATTGAATGATTGAATGATTGAAAGAATGAATGGTTTTTATTTGAACAGGTTTTTTCTGGCAACGGTTTACCACTTGCTAGATGAAATAACCCACTCCCTGCTAACTCCTACGTGACCATTGCAAATTTTGTCTGCTTTGATGAGCCCATGACAAAAAGTTGGTCAAGAAAAGAAAACACTGTCCCTTACTTTTCCAACAAATACTAACGTTTTTGTATCATTTCCTAGCACACATACCCGTCATAATGTTGAAGAAATCAGCCTATATGTTTTTCCTATTGGTTAGGCCTCACCAATTTAATTTCTTGGTTAACAGATTTTTTAAAAATTTTAGCCAAAAAAAAATTGTGAAGACAGAAGGCTGGGGTGAAAACTCTCACCTGACCCTGTTCACTCCCTGAAATTGTGTGCACCAAAGTACAAACTTTCCTCTGAGATTCTGTTTTCCTGTTGATTTTCCAATCTAGCATTTTTTTAAAAATTCCGTTAACCAAGAAATTAAAATAGTGTGGCCTTAGGCCATGTTAGCCTGAATTCAATCAAGCTCCTGTAACGGCTCGCTGCCCTGTAACCGCATAGCCGCGGGGAGGGGACAGAAACCCCGGGACAGCTGGAGTTTGCGTTATACAGACTAAGGCTTTCTACAGTTCTGTAAAGCAACATTCCTTACCATGCCAGTGCCCTGGCAGTAGCCGATGTCAGGGTACAGCCAGGCCAGGCCCCGCAGTATCCTCCTCAGCCGGGGGACGCCCGTGCTGCCCTTGTCAGAGAAGCAGGCGTTACTGGGCATGGTCCTCAGGAGGTCCTAGAAGATACAGACAAGTCACTGTCATTCCATCTAAAAAGCAGATGCAAACTCATTCTGACAGGTGAGGTTGAAATATTGTTTAAACCCCATTTAGAAACTTTTACTTCAGGCTATTTCAAAGTGGCAAATTGAACAAAATTACTGTAATTCTTGTTTCTTTCACTGTAACTTTATGTTCAGTGTTTTCACTGTCATTTCTGTACCGTGAACATATCATCACCGTGAAAAAAACCTGTTGTTATTATTTATGATTCCTTCACACATCCATTCTGTAAATCACTAGCCACCACCATGAGGTTAAAGTTCAGTGAAAACGCCCATTATCCTTATACACCGTGAAATTTTGATACCGTGAAGATAAAGTGTAGTGTGTGTGGGACAGGGTGTGGACTTGTAAAAGATTGTATAACAAAAAACAAGTTAAGACGTACCTTCTCTATCTGCTTGGCTGTCAGCGAGTTGTCATCTGAACTAGCCTTTACAATGTCCTGAAACAAACACACCAAGAACTTCAGATTCAGATTTATTTCTCATGACTTTGCATGTGGCAATTTCATAGAAATATGCACATGAAGTGCGTCATAATTTACAAAGGCTCATGATTTGTAAAATTCACTATGTAAAAATTGACTATAACATTACGAGTTTAAAATAACATTGCACAAACATATCAAAATAAGGCACCAATTCAAGTTCCTTTATACATAAACAACTTCAATAACTTGACAGTTCGAGCAGTTGAGTTACATTAGTGGCTCAATGTTCATCCGTAACACAGTACAGTAAAAAACTTGTTGTGTCAACACAACTGTACAGTCATGAGTTATATGATCAGATTCCAAAAATAGGCAGTAAAGCAATGTCTTCTCACTTGATTATCCTGAAAAGGACTTGATTACTAGTACCTTGAGTTTTTCAATGTCAAAGTCATTAATACGTTGATGAAAGTTAGACATCCAGGTAGTAAGCTCGCCAAAAATAATTACTCAAGCAACTGGATAAAGTTTTGAAACAGTCAGACGTTTGAGACAGCATCCACTGTCTTTCGTCAGTGACTAACGATAGGACTGAGAACACCAAAGTCATTACCTTGTATGACGTTTCACTTCCCACTTTCTTCTGTAGAGCTCCAGACAGTCGGAGCCACAGCTGCGGAGAGAGAAATATTTCCCATTACGGCAACCTTTGACATTTCATACATGCCTGCCTCTTATCATAATCTCCACAAGACTACTTGGAAAATAGAATATTCTGATATTTTCCATTGATTTTTTGTTGTTGATTTGATTGATTGATTTATTTGCACATATAAAATCAGTAATACAAAATAGAACAGAATAGAACAAACAAGAAAGCTTTTAAAAAAAGCTGGCCATACGACCTCATTGTGGTGGGGATGAAACAGTTGAAGTATAGTTCTGTAAAAAGAACTAAATTGCTGTAAGACCCCAGTTAAAGTGCAGTGTTAAGTTTTATTCAGTTTTGTGAAGTTTGGTATGAAATACATGTTAACTGTTTTCAAAGTCAGCTTCAAGACAGCTTTTTACTCATACACCTGAGAAGGATAATCACTCGCATTAGCGACGGAAGTCTAAAAATACAACAATCCCTGAGAGCAGCAGGTCTTTATAACAAGCCTGTTATGACGTGCACCATTGAGGTAGCTCTCACGACATATGTCTCCTGAGAATTTAATAGCAACCATCAAACAGTAATTGCTTATTAGATGGCTTTTTCTTCCTGTGATCAGTATTATATTTAGCATTTTCTTCATGTATCAGTGCTGTGTTGCTCAATGGCTATGATGAATTGTCATGGCAACAGCAAATATATTAGCACAAAAGGACTCATTATAACGTACAACATTTGTGCAGTCGTAAAGGTTGGAATGCCCATGAGACAATTAGTGCCATTAGCTGTAGACCTTTTCTCTTCTCCCTGGATTATAGCAACAAGTATGAAAAGACGGCTTGAAATGTTAGTGTAACAATTACATGTAATTGATCACTGCACATCAGATGTTTACAACTCATTACAAGCAGTGTTATATTTAGCATCTTCTTGATGTGTCAATGAAATGTTTTGTAATTCAGTTCATGCTCTGCATGGCAACAGAGACATTATTGTCATTAAGACCACACAAATGTAACATTAGAATTGTGGTTATGGCTGTCAGAGTATCAGCGTTCTGTTACTGCACCTATGTGGGAGGAAGCTGAAATGAAAGCTGAGACTGTCATCTATTGAAATAAACCTCTCAAAGACCTTGATCTACTGTAGGTGTTTTAAGGACAAGGATCTGTTTGTTTTTAAATTGTAATGACATACGCAATTCAGCCCAAAAGGCTGCGGTGTATTTTAATTGAATAAACCATTCATCATCATCATCATCTTCATCTTCTGGCAAGAATATATGTTGCCTACATCACATTTCCTGACTTGTCATCTGCTCAAGTTTTCCTTAGAAATTGATGACTAAGATTAGGACAAGATCTTATTGGTTTCTTGTTAAATCCAGATCTTTTTACACATCTACTTCTAAAATGATGCCTACAGTTAGTATTGATGATAGGACATGTATCTAGATATCTCAATATAGCGTTCCACCATAAAAGTATGTCATCTTGAAAGACATACTGTAAATGCAGAGATGTTCGCGGTGGTTTTATGTTCGCGGTTTTTGTGGCGACTGTTTCACCGCGAACTTAAAACAACCACGAACATTTCTGTCCGATACTGTATGTTACTATAGCACTGCTGCGAACTTAAAACCACCGCAAACACTCCATTTTCCCCTTCGCCCGAAATAAAAACCATGCGAATTTAAATACATTTACAGTATCCCGAACACTTGTCTGGATCAGCACCAGTGTTCTCGCCAGGCCTTTTCAGCATAGGGGCCCCCGATGCTGTGATCTGGACCCCCGATGCTGTGATTTGACCCCGATGCTGTGTTTTAATGAGCATAGGGTGTTTCTTTCTGGGAAGAACCTTCATAAGTCTTATAAAAAGTTCATATTTGCCCAAAAACTTAACTGCAGAAAATTCATCCCTCAAAATGCAGGAAATAGTGTCTTATTTGGTTATGAATTTCAAACTGTTGTGCGTGAAGATGCCAGACTCGAACTCCCAACCATTATCATGTCTTTGGCAATCCTCGGGTGACTTGCGCCGAGCAAAGTTGGCCTTCTGTACCTGACCCCTATGCTGTGAAAAAATCCTGGTGAGAACACTGAGCACACGGACTCACCTGTTCCCTCATGCTGTGGGGAATGCCTGTCATGACCAGCTGGTTGAGTTTCTCCGACTTCTGTAGCGTGGCCTCGATCTTGTCCCAGGTCAGGTCGCCGACGTCGTGGTTGTGTGTGAACTCCAGGTAGGCCTGCCACTTCAGCCTGTTCTGCGGGTCCTCCGTCAGCGGGGTGCTCAGGAGCTTGTTGGACATGGGCTCCGCAGCATCTGTGCATGGTGACAGGTCATATTCATTACTATGGATAGTGCAAAAACGCAGTTACATGTACAAAACTTGGGAGTGTCCCTGTGGTGTAGTGGTCTGCCCTTCTGTTATTTACCACATCTGGTTCAAATTACTTGGACCAGAAGGACCGGGGTTCAAGCCCCAGGTAGGACACCTCTGGACAAGAGGCGCATTGAGTCATACCAAAGACTTTATAAAAATGGTACATACTTCTGAAACAGTATGGAAGTTAAACACACTTCACTGCCAGTGGACTAGCCCCCTGCTACAGTGATTGCACCACAGTGTGGCCCAGGGCTATGAAACGGAGATGGGCACCGCCCTATACATCAATAATGGTGTGGGAGGATTTTAACTAACTAATGTACAAAACTTAGAAGTTTCACAAAGGAGTTTCAAGACTCAGGTCTTGAAACTCCTTGATTTTATTTATAATTACTATCTGATGTGCTTGCTAGACAATGCAAAAAGCCCCAAAAGACTTAACTCATAAAATTTTATAGGATACCAACAACTAAAACTCCCGTTCCTTAGGAGATTCCTGAATACCTTAAAAAAACTACAAGTAAATATAACAAAGACTTCTCACCTTCCTCCTCTACACGGAAGCCAAACTCATCATATCTGAACTCAGGCTGGCCTTCTGAGTCTTCCGTCTGTAGACCAAAACATTGCAAATAAATACAGCCCTCCAGATTTGCATGGACGAAAAAACACATTTTAGAAAATGATATTGTCGCATCACAGTACATGTATACTAGTAATCAAAACACCCAACATCCTAATTCTAATCTAAACTAACTACAGGTGCTCCTTAGAAGGTAGTGGGTTACATTTTGAGGATAGTGCTGCAAGTGTTGTTAAAAGTTCAATGGCTTCTGCTGCTTCTGTCGACAAATCCTACACTAATCCTTTAAAAATTATGAGCCTTACCTGAGCTATCTTGGCCAGTATGTCCTGCGGCCACATGCTGGCTGTTAAGGCGGAGAATGGCCCTCCAGGTGACGGGCTGTAGTTTCCAGAGGGAGAGCTGAGGAACCCCAGCAGAGAAGTGGCTGCCACCGACACACCCTCTCCACTCCCGTGGTCTGATGGCCCCGATGTATCATCTTCTTCTTCTGTCAGCGACTCAGCTATGGAGAGAGCACCATAGGAGTTACAAATCTGCTATGTACGGCAATCGGTCTACATACAAAATGCTTTAATTGATATATTGACAATCACAATGTAATTGAAATGTACATGAAGAGTTTCATGGTCATGCACAACCAATAAGTGCTATTGCAGCTGGATGAGAGGTGAATATCTGAAAAGAAAACACATTTAATTTTGGTCAGTGTCAACATGACATTCTTAATCTTATTTTTTATTGTTAAATGAAAACATCAGAGCAATATATAACACATGCTATTTCTACATGTATGTTAGGCACTTACTAACTAAAAACAAAAAAAGTGAGTGAAAGTAAAAAAAAAGGACACCGTACAGGTTGTTTCCGAAAGGCTTAACAACATGCTGCAACTTCCAAAACACTTGTGACAGGTAATGATTTGCATGAGATGATTTGGTTAAGCAAAACTCACATCTTTTTCCAGTTTTTCCGCCATGTTTCCAACCTTGGCCAGCATTAGAAGTTAGCATTGTAAGTAAGTACTTATCTTTGTACATGTGATAGATGGGCAAATTTTGATATAATCATATTTATGAGAGGGAGGGTTGTGTGCATATACATGTATACTTCTTAATGTGATATCTCCATCAACACTCAAGTAACAATTACATTTCTCATCACCCTCCTCCTACAACTATCTTGAACACATGGCCTTTTTAGGTTCCTTCCTTAGGCCACACTAATTTAATTTCTTGGTTAACAGATTTTTATTTAAAAAAAATTTTTTTTTTTTTAAAAACAGCCTTCTAAAATTTTTTTTGGGGAAAATAAAAATCCTTTAACCAAGAAATTAAATTGATGTGGCCTTATCTAAGCATAGCGACACCCTTTCACACAAAAAGTAAAATGCAATCTTGGTTGCGTCAATGAGGTTTGGTTGTCTTAACCACAGCTCCATTCATATTCACAGATTGAAGTTAAGATAGCATGAGTTTGAATGAGAAAGGACATCAATATGAAAAGCAAGTGTATTTGATATACCAGGTGCTATGCCATTGTTTCAAACACATACCTACGTATTTAACTTAAGTAGTTCATTAATCATGCACCTTAGTGAATAATAAAGCCATGGCCAGTCATGGTATCTGCTCAAAGCAAGTGTCACTGATACGTCTTTCAACTTAATCAAACATCAGTGATGGGTCTTTTGTGCTTCAGCTTTGTGGTGAAGAAAGGAATGCCAGCTGTGGTGCAACACAAGTATTTGGTGCAGGGAATCACAAACAAAGGGTAATGATGCTCATTACGAGGAATAAGATATCTCAGACAGTTACTAAGGTGGTTTGTACATGTACCTTGCAATTACGATAATGCTGAAGCTTTGTATATGACAAATTAAAGCTGGAGTTAACCTAAACCTGGTATGCTGTGATAGAAGCTGAAGTAACAAATACAGTATTCAAACCTTGCAAAGCCAAACTATTCAACAAGTTTAAGTTTTCTTTGGTAGACTTCAACAATTTCAAAGCTGCAAAGGTGATTACTCTGCTAAAGGTGGCCAGATTTTATTGACATAACTTCAGCATGATGATAAAACCAATCGCAACCAACACAACATCAGTGATCCAGTAGGAAGTGTTCAGTAAAAAGGTTGACGGAGATGTTACTGAAAATGTTGGCAAGAAAAAATTCATGTACAAACATGAGAAGTATAGCAGTAAGATGGGTAATTTTTCTGACTGAACAAAACATGCTTCACTTTAGAAGTTCATTTTTGTGACTCGAGTCTAACAATCAAACACCAGGTCCTACATCTGTTGCATATCTTCATCTAAACTGTGCACAGGATAGGGAGACTTCCGCTTCTGTGAAATACTCAAGTTCCAATATACATAGCAGGGATATGGAATATACCAGCATGCTAAATTAATGCACTATAGGTCACATGGTAGGAAACAAGGTTAAAAAAACACCTTGCATATTTGTTCAGAAAAAAAGGGGTTGGGTCACTGGCTATGAATGGAGGGTCATTCACTAGCACAGTTTGAGTGAACAGGTGGTTGTCAACTTGGAAATTTAACCTTACCAGAGCCGCCCAATTATTGTGCTGTTTCAATCAACCCTGACACTGAATGCGTAATTTTGTGGTGAACATGTCTGTGAAAATACTTCTCGATGACGGACATGTAAGTCAGGCATGGTTATCATTGAGCATTCACTACAAGAAAACAATGATATAGTCATCATTTTTTAACTACAAAATGCAGACAATTTGTCTTTGAAATAGTAATGGAGACACCTTCATTTGTATTTGCCAGTCAGTGCTATACCGGTTGAACAGGCACCAGGATAGATGCGTACCAAAGCTAGTGAGAAGTGGGCTGTCTCAGTCCAACTTACTCCAAGTTGGCAAGTACCTCACTTCATTAGTCATGTATAGTGGTGCGGATCGGTCCGGCCGGACCGGTTCCGGACTTGTAAAACGTTTAGGTTCAAGTCCAAAAAAACCTAAACGTCTGGAAACAAGTCCGGACTTGAAAAAAAAATCTCTCACTTATACACTCCTTTTTGTTTCAAACCATCTTAAACCTTCCTTAGATCGTGAAATTTGCACTAGAAAAATATGAAAACATTGCTGTTTTTGTGTTTATAACTGAACCTTTGTGTTAATTACTGACTGTATATAATTCCGTATATATAGTTTTCAAATTACATGTAAAATATCTGCCAATTTGCAATGTTACATGTAACACGAAAAAAATATTCCAAAATTATTGTTCAGGTCCGGACTTTCAAGTCCGGACCTGAACCTAAACCTCTGGACTCGAGTCCGAACCTAAACCTAAACTCGGGTTTCGATCCGCAGCACTAGTCATGTACACCACAACTGTTAAACTAACCTAAATATCTACTACGATAACATTGCCGTAATGCTAGTACCCTCTTTTGCGACACCTTGGACCAAGTCTGCCAGGTTCTCCTGTAACCGCAACACAATTACACCCAAATAAAGGCTTTACCTGGCTCACGTCTTACATGTCAATAACACAGGTGTCTTGTTACCTGCTAGTTTGTCTTATGTATCTTTTTCATTGAGAGCTCAGTGTAACTGATAAATGGCACGCATTTGTGACATGTCTTTAGTTACCTATGGAGCAATCGGAAATAGTGTTCAAATAGATATTAAAGCATTAAACACCTGGCGGTTCCCATGGGAAATTACCTTGACCACATTCAGGGTAAACGCCCCCCTCCCCACGGTTGTGGGAGGTGTCCATTTTTTTAAAGATCTGGCCCTTTAAATGCCGTGCAAACACAATGTAAGGCGCAGTAGTCGTCGTGAAGACCGGGGCAAAGTTGAAACAGCTGCAGACGTACAAATTACTCTAGATCGGAACTAAAATGCCGGCCATGTTTTATCATGTTAAAACCTTTAAAAACGCTTTCTTCCTACATGGTGGGGTAATCCATGGTGGCACCACAGCGACAAACGTAGTCCATATGGGACACACTAACATAGTCTCCGCACATGCCACCTATTATTCTCACAAGTAAACCTACATCTGTGGTAAACTTCTGAAATCATTAACATGTGTATAGGACTAGGACCCGAGTTTATCTGCCAGGTCACGTCAAGCGAAACAGTTGCCAAACCGGGTTAAATCTGACAACACCCAGACATTCAACCTACCCTGATAGCCTCTCCCGCCGTATCCCTCTGCTGTTGGATCGCTGAACATCCCGGCTGTGATCTCCCGTGGATCTTGAGTTCATCAAGAGGCTAGGAAAATAAAGGGAAAGTGATTCCGCCAGGCTCACAGCGGCGACCTTCCAACAACCTGCTTCGTTGTTTACCCGTCTGAGTACAGCAGATAGAGATGTACATATCCCTCCGCAGCGTCCCCTTTATTGAGTCTTCTTTTTCTAGATATTAGAAATAAAAGCCACTAACTACCAAAACAGTGTCTTTTGTCGATTTGACTGCATCCTAAGGTGGGTAGAAAATTGACTATGATTTTCATCCGAGGTTTGAATTGGAACTATATTGTTTACGTGTCACTGCAAAAGTCAGTGCTGCGGTCCACTACGTCACGACAAAAATTCTACGTCCGGGTCGCGTGACGTCATCACATTAAATAAATAAATCTCGCCTCTCGCTCCACCTGCCGTGCACGCCTACGCGCTGTCAATATTTATGTACCGTTCAGCCGGTCCCAAGTCATGATCGGAGGAACGGCAACGTTGGTGCAGGCTGTGCACGATGCGCGCTAGCCGAGGGACTTTTGGCCGGGCCCAATCAATATTACCACCGTCCAAATTTAGTGGGTCAGCTGCTCGTATCGCATAGCGGCCAGGGGGAAATCATCCCGGGCGGATTTGCATTGCAAATCCCCGTCTCATTCCGACTTCTGTGTGGGAGAGTAGGTGGGGAGCGTCTGCCATGGGCCAAGTCCGTTCGCGGCTCAAAAAGATGGGAGCCGGGGTCTCGGCGGTGGAGAGCTTCACGGACCTGCAGAGGCGCGCGTCCGAGTCGGACGATGAGAGCGAGGACTTCACGCTGAGGCACCTGTTCCAGGCCGCCGAGAGGGGGGACCTGCGAACCATGAAGAGGATCGTGGAGGAGAACAGGATCCCCATCGGTAGGTGCAGGAAAAATAGTACTCTCCAAGCAGAGGAGGGGTTCCGGCAGGTTTTTGACGTGTTTTTAGGCGATTTTGTCGGGCTTTCTACTTTGTCATTGTCAAAAAAAAAAGATGACAAAGTAGAAAGCCCGACAAAAACGCCTAAAAACACGTCAAAAACCTGCCGGAACCCCTCCTCTGCTTGGAGAGTAGAAAAATATAAAGTGATAAAAGGTAGAAATCACTGTCAAAGTTTTCTCTTTGCAATCTAACTTGCAATCTCCCATCGTCTCTTATTTGTGTACTTTGCAATCTTCCACTTCTATTGTAGCTCATGAAAAAAATACTGAGGAAGTACTTCAAGTAGCAATTAAATATCATCATTCATCAGTCTGAATAAGGAGAAAATAACCTCCTTGGTCTGAACAAGTAGCCTTAGAACAGTACGATGTTTGGTGATGGTAGAGCCTGAAGCTGAAACAGGATGACACTCAGGCTACTGAACAAGGATATTGGCCTGAACATCAGGGTCCAGCAGTTATCACCAGGGTAGTAATTTGTAAAAAAAACAAACTCAGTAGCTTTAACCTAATACCACAGTCGACCTACATTTTCTGATTGAACACCAATACTCTGGAATGTTGATCAGGGAAGAGAAGGAAGCCTGGTATGATGGTGTTTAATCTCGATAACGTTTCAGGAGACAATTTTTTCCTTCATTCAGTGATGTGTTTTTGATCATGCCCATGCTGTATTTTCTCAAATAAGTGTAGCATTCTCAATTTCTGCTTGTGCTGGTGGCACTATGATGAAAAGTAATACCAGGCAGGGGTTGCACTGATTGGCAATCCCTAAAGGCACCAGGTTAAAGTATGCATATTTTGTAGATTACTGCACATTAGAGAAAATACAGTTTTTTGTTCTAGGCTCTACCAGCCTCTGCGGGTCGCAGGGAAAATAGTAGAAATTGGCCAAATAGAGTCAATTGTATGAAGGGAGTCTATGGCTATGGAGAGAGGGTCAAATATGCTAACTGCGACTTCGAATGTTACCCTCCATGGCCAAAGTCCCCCGGCTAATGTTCTCCCTATAGCTGGCGCGGTTAGTCTGGTAGAGACTAATTTTGTTCTTCCTGAGTGCCCCCAGCTTGTATTGTATTTCCAGAAGGCTTCACTTGTCTTCACATCAGGGGGCCTTTGACGCTTTTCTTTTTCTGATATGACAAGGAGATACAAAAGCTTAATCACAGGAACATAGAAATCAATAAAGATATAGGGAAAACTGTTTTTCAGCACCCCAGTCACTATGTAACATGTGTAATCTGTTCCCAAATTCACATGATTAGAGCTAATCACTGTTTGAAGAACAGTCATTTACAAAGGTAGTGAGAAGCTCACTTGCAGCTTTCTTATGTGATTCATTAGCACAAGAGTGGTGGGTGGGGCTGCACAATAGGTAATATGATACAAGTTATGCTACATGTATTTGTAAATATGGCATAATAATCTAACTATCTAATCAAACTTTTAGAATTCTCTGGACCTGACAGATTTGTTTCTCATCTTCTGTGTAGATGAAATACTAGTAATATTGCAACAATTTTTATCTATTGCATGTATGCATATGTAGAAAAGTATGCATTATTGTAATTTTTATTAAACTTCACAGAATGAAATCTGAGAGGTGTTGGCAACAGGATCGATGCATCCTTTACAAGGCCAACACCTATGAATATAAAATGTCACATTGGATAATTACCCTTAAGTCAAGGATAAAAAGTCACTTGCTTTTTATGTGGCAGTCTGCAATTTAATATGAGTAGGAACAAGAATGATCACAGTCAATCCATGCAATCATAATCTCTTCTAAGTCAGTTTCTAATTCAACAAAACGTCTTTGCCTAGAGTCATGTTGAAACAATATCAAAACCAGGAGTCCACAGCATTGTACAGCTCCCTTTCTGTTGTGTTCACTGCAAGTTATTCTCTGATGTGTTCTTTAAGGTTTGACGGGAAATAAATCAATAAATCTTATGCTGTTTTTGCACATTTTCTCTTTTGATCATAAGCCGTCAAAGGGCTCGAAATAGTGGGTGCATGTGCACCTGTGTGCACCCAAAGTTGGACTTGTGCACCTAATTTCTTTACTGTGGGTGCCCCAGTGCACCTACATATTTTTGTACTCTCTTGGGTAAAAGTTCTCTTGTACACTAGTAATACAGAATATTCTTGAAATGTAAGTATCAGAAAAAGCAAAATAACCTGTATTTGATGTAGTGCTTGGTTGAAATTTCTTAAGAGAGGCAGTAGCGTTAAATTTATGTTTTGCTGACGTTCAACTTAATAAAGTTTATTTTATGTGGTGCACCCAAAATTATTTCTGTTCACCTAATTGTTTGGGTTGGGTGCACCAGTGCACCTATTTCCAAAAACGAATTTCGAGCCCTGCATCACTGAAGAATGAAAGGCTCCAAAGCCTCTTCATCAGCAGCCCAATGAGAAGACTGTGGGTTGGCAGAGGAAGATTACTGCTGCAGCATCAGGCAATCCATATAAAACCAGGTCATCAGCAGCTGGGGCTTTTGGAAACAGAATAAAGCTTCCAACTGCCATGCATAAAACATTTCCAAATTCAGTAAGCCCCAGATGTGGAGACATGCTAGATGTGGGGCCACTACAGAGAGAATAGTATCGTATCATGTTACCTTTTTAGGTCTCACAGGCTTTCCCCTCTTTATCCTATAGTCTATACATACATATACATATTAGTGACCAACCAGCAGAGCTGAAATGAAACCCAAAGCAGTCATAACAAGATGCCGTAGGACACAAACCTCCTTGAAGTAATTAGGCCACACCAATTTAATTTGTTGCTTCTTGGAATAGCCTGTCCTGTTTTTCCCATTTTGACAACAACAAAAAATTGGGTCACTAGCTATTCCCATTCACAAATTTCAACTCCCAATTTTACTATTTGTTCAGTTGTAAAACTCAATAGCCACCAAAATTGATTATAAAGGCCTGCACATACCTAAAAAGTGTGGTCGTGTTGATCATAAGTTATAATTTTCCATTTATTAAAACTATTTGTCAATATATTACATGGCAAAAGGTAATTTTTTGTAACTGAAATTATAGTACTAGGTCAAAGAAAGGGGTGCATTGCATAAACTGAGCCATACAAATTGAATTTTGAATAATCCTCCTATTCTTCATGGTATATAAACCCCAATATCTTCACCCCAGACTATTTGCCAAAAATTTTATTTTATTATTTTTTTCCCCTGTCGCTCCAATTTTTTCTGAAAAAATCCGAGAAGCAACAAATAAAATTTGTGTGGCCTTATGGTGTTTTCAGTGTGGGCTAAGGTGTTTGATACCATCTTTGCCAGAAATTATGAATAATTTCCTTAAAACCTGTTTCCATTTACAGGTACTTTGCAGGTGGTTGTTTATTATAACACTAGGCAGTAACCAATATATATCATGAATGTAATGCCAGCACCCTTGTCTATATTGAAAGAATTAAACACTGCTTTTTTCAACTTTGTGTGGAGTGGAAAAGGAGATAAAATAAAAAGAAAAACATTGGTTGGAAATTACGACCAAGGTGGGCTTCGAATGCTGGATATATACAGTGTAAAGGATGCCCTACTTGCCTCATGGGCCAAACGAATATGTAATGGTAGTGGCTCTTGGAGACATATACCTTCTCACTTTCTCTCAGCAGTAATGGGAAGTGTGAATCTAGTTTTTGAAATGAATTGGATTGAAGAAAAGCACTTGAGTGAGTTACCTATCTTTTACAAACAGATCATTGCTGCTTGGCAAAATGCAAATGCTGTTTGTACAAAGCCACATACAACAGAGAACATTCAAAACCAGGTTATCTGGGGGCATAGACATGTATTATCACAAGGTAAACCCTTGTTTTACCCCCATTGGATTAAATCTGGTTTTATATATATAAAAGACATACTGCATAATGGTAAACTTCTAGCAGATAAGACCTGTTTTCAGAAGTTGAAAATAAAGCGAAACTGGGCTTGTGAGCTCCTGACTTTAAAACAAGCTATACCTAGACAGTGGAAATGTGGGACTTGTAATGTATCCAGTAAGAAAAGTGAAGCATTGCCCACTTTGTATGTGCTTTCTGCGAAAAAGGTGAAAACTGTAGACACTATTAAAACCTCTGATTTATATCAAAATGTTGTTCAACAAAAATTTATGTCACCATATGTGGAAAAGAAATGGGAAATGTTTTTTGAGTGTAAGTTCAACTGGAAAAACATATGGCAGAACCAGATAAATCCCACATTGGGAACACATATGTCACAAACTAATTATAAAATACTACACGAAATACTACCTTGTGGAAAACTTTTGTGTGTTTGGAAAAATATGTCGAGCAAATGTAATATATGTAACTGTGTTGAGGATTACAAGCATCTTTTCTTAACGTGTAAATGTCTCACAACATTCTGGAAAAACTTTTGTAATGTGATATATAAATGTTTTAAGTGTACTATAGAAGTAAGCCTGATAGAAATTGTACTGGGATATAAAACAAACCACCCCTATAACACATCTGAAATATATGTAACAATCAATTTACTTATATGCATTGCAAAGAAAGTCATATTTAGAAACTGGTGCAATAACAGAAACAGTGACAAGTACATACCAATAGACATATTCAGCATTTTTAAATCAGAAGTCAATTTACTTTTCAATCTGGTAAACAACAGAAACAATAGAACATGCAAGCATGTACTGTCCAATTTGTGAACTGTGAACTGTTAAATCTGTATTTTTTGTATGTATTGTATTTTGAGTATTTTGAATAAAGCTTTGAAAAAAAAAAAAAAAAAAAAAGTAACCAAGGCAGTGTAGCAAGTCTGAGCCTAACCTCTACTTGGAGAGTAGCTAATTGGGCCCCTGCTAGCGAAAGCAAACATTTAAAAAAAAATTTTTCTAATAATTTTTTTTTCAAACTTTATTAACATGCATAGTAATACATAAAAATACATGGGAAATCCTACTAATTGTAGTGTGGATTGAAATTACAATGATGGTTTTAAATATTGTAAATGCTTATCTATTTCTATGATGTTCTTGAGTCTGTTTCTAAAGAGGGCAAAATTTGGTTTGACATTTTGAACAAAACATAAATATACACGGTACTTAGCAATAAGAATACAGTGTGCAAGTGTGGTAACAGGGTGATAACCTTCAATTATACAATATATGATCATCTTTTCATTTAGGACCAGGTCCTGTTTGGTGCAACGTTTCCACCAGATACAGAAAGCAAACATTAGGCAAACGACAGCTGTGATCATGATGAGCTGTACCACCCTTCCTTCAAGAGGATGGTGTCTAACATCTGCATTCATCATAAGGACCTCAAAAACCACTGACATGCCAAAATTCAATCAAATCCATCCAGAGGATCTCGAGTTGTTAGTGGCTGCAAACACACAGAAAAAACAGGTCGTTCAAATTATGAAAGTCTTATCTTAGCAAAGAAGACTATTGTAGCATTTCCCCATCATGTAACTTAAAGACCCTGATTTGCTAGCCTGTAGCCGGCAAAATGCTTACGGGGGTGGTTGATGGTTACAGGCTGGCTGCAAAAAGTATATCATTAAGCCCCCCAAAAGGCTGGTTCTGAGCCTGCAACGGAGGCTACTGATTTGCATGGTTTATATCTAATATGTATCTATATTTCATAAGTAAAATGTTCTACTTTAATTATGTTCCTAATGTCACAAGAATGAAATTCTTCATTTAACACTACAGAATTATAGTATTTTTTCATTTATCATGCAAATTAAGATTTCATTTGTATAACTAATATCTCTTGATATTCCTCTCATTCTTAGTTATCACATGTTTGAGAGGACTATCATGAAATACAGTTGAATTACATCTCTGCTCATTAATTTTGCAAATTAGCCCCACATTTGCATAGTTTGTATCTAATTAAGTAAATCATTACTCGAGCTAATGTATCTACAAAAAATAATGGTGATCTGTCATCCCCTTCTTGAGTTATCTCTTTCAAAGTCTGAAACAAAATCAGCCGCTGCAGTTCCAAAAAAGCCACTAGGGGGCCCAAACCTACACCACTTACTCTCTGCCCGAAGAGCTATCCACCACTGAAAAATCAAAACCACAGCACATCCAAAACACAAGTTCTGCTGCAGTGCCCTAGAAAGCCAATAGGGGGCCCATTATCAATCCTGACCTTCGTTTTTCCGACCCCTACCCACCTACTAAATACAGGTCATGAAATCATTTAAACCTCCCTTCTTTATTCTGCTATGTCATTGTTTTAACTATTAAAGGCTGGGAAAGAAGAAATGTCTACATGTACCTTGATGCCTTTTACTTATACAGTATACTTGTAGTTGCTGCCACATTCAATTCCTAATTACAATGTATCGGACAATGTCCTCCCAGTTTTCCAAGAGAACAACCCAAAATTACAGTTCCGCAGGGCCTTGTACTAAAAATCCAGTAGGTCTTACATTTTCTATGCAGCAGACACTTTGTAGATGATTGCATTCTGAACACCACTTCCCTAAGGCTTTGGTAAAAAGGCTGGGGTTGGCAAGGTTCATGTTACCAGTGGCAGTGGCAGTTGGGATGCTCAAATTGATGGCTCCTGGCAGGATGGGTCCACCGAGGGATTTTCAAGTTTGAAGGGGAATCTTGGGATGCATGAAATAAGGGCGAAACATCATCAGTCTAGCAAGTGAAGAATACTTCAATTCGTGCATGACTCTACATTGTTGACCTATTTTACCATTCGTGGTCATTCGGTAAAAAGACTATCTGCCTTAGGGAATAGATAGCATGATTTATAAAACAAATATGATGTACATTTATAGTACTCGCATATTCTTGGTGTGAGCATACTAATTAGTGATTACCTTATCCCTATTCCATTTCCATAAGACAGTTTTATAGCTTATTTGATGGATGCTTTGGTCAAAACAGAGAGCAGGGAAAAGGGACAAAAAATAATCAAATGGTGACCTACCCAATCAAAATACTTAATGCCAAATTGATGGTTTATGTAGACACTGTGGTTAAGGTGTAAAAAGGTATAAAAAGAGATACAGTATCAGTGTCCCTCAGTATCCCTGGCACGTGCACAGGCCTTAGTGTGGAGGCCAGGGCTTTTCAAGCTGTAAAATGTGATGATAAAGACTGCTAGATATTGCTGTCTTGGTGTAGTAAAGGGGATCCCTCGACCAATCCCTTATACGAGGGCCTGCATGCCCCTTTTACGTAGAGCGTAATCGGCCGTTTTAATTTTACGTAGAGCGTTGCCGACCACTCCATTATTTAGCGTAGAGCGTAGGGAGGCTTTTCTGAATTTAGCGTAGAGCGTAGGGAGGCTTTCTGAATTTAGCGTATTACGTAGCCGGCCCTCCGAATTTAGCGTAGAGCGTTGTCGGGACCCCCCCATGCAGGCCCTCTTATACATGTACATGTGTGGCTTCATGGCTTGCTGCCTTCGGATCCAATGTCTGAGAGAAATGACGGCATGCAAACGTCAATGACGAAAATCACTGTCAAAATTTGTGCTTCAGAGATTGTTGACACCAACAAAAATGTATGAATTGGCAATAAATCAAGTAGGCAAACAAGACAAGAGGTGAACAGCAGGGGACTGGAATATTCTGAATTAAGATTTTAACGATTATTACTAAGACATACTATGACATGATAACATGTAACCAAAGACATCATCATATTGAAAACTTCTTCAATATGATGTCTTTAATGCAACTGTCGTAGCCTAAATGTTACAGGCTGGCAACAGCTGTAGTATATCTTAAACATGACCTGGTGGTTTTCAAAGTCAGAGGGAGCCAAACAGTCTTGGATTTACTGCCAGCGCTGACTGTCAACCTCACAAATAGCAACACAAAAATGTAAACCAAGTCCTTTGATTCAATGTCGAGTGTTTGATCATGTTGACATCTGCACTGTGTTAAATCATCAACTTAACAATGTTCACATTGTACATGGTTTGTTGGGTATATAGAATACAATCATGACTTGTTAATGGTTCGAAATCCAGTTTTGCAAATAGGTGCACTGGTGCACCCTACCAAGAGAATTAGGTGCACAGAAAGAAAATTGGGTGCACCACATAGAATAAAGTTGAATGTCAGCAAAACATAATTACAGTTTAATGATCTTGTAATAATAATTAAGAACTTCAATCTGTAATTCTATAGCTTCCAATTTTCAGACAAGTAGTGCATCAAAGAAAGTGCAACAAAGGGTTATATTGCTTTTTCTGATACTGTTTACTAGTGTACTATTATAATAGTACCATTACCCTATAGCCTGCAAAAATATCTAGGTGCACTAGTGCACCCACAGTCAAAAATCAGGTGCACAGCTCCAATTTTGGGTGCACACAGGTGCACATGCACCCACTATTTCGAGCCTTGATTCCTTCTAATGTTTGCTTTAGCCACAACCCTCAATGTGCATGTCTACCTTGTCCAGACTGCTGCTCGTTATTCCACTGCACTGCGAGAATATCTAATGAGAAACGTTCGGTAGCCGGGGTAGGTGTCATTTAAAGGAATGTCTAAAAATGGTCTTGTCCCTGTAGCATAGGATACATTTAATCTCCAAGCAGATCTATAGGTTGCATAAAGACCGTATCAAACTGGCAGAGGAAGTACGTTTCAGATCTATAGGTTGCATAAAGACCATATCAAACTGGCAGAGGAAGTACGTTTCGCAACCTTAGATTGCGGTCTTTGCAATCTATTGGGTCTGGTTGGAGACTAGGATACATTCCCTTTAGACAAATATTCAAGTCAACAGGTATCTCTAACTGATGTTGACTAGATGTTAACACAATATAAAAACCCTTTAGAACTGTACAATTGACATATCATTATATAATGATTCCAGTACTACACTTGATAGTACATGACTTTATACAATGTGTGATTTGAATTTTATACAAATTCAGCAGTAAGAGCTAGATATATTTCTTGATCTTGACAATGGGGAATACCGTAGATGCAGATAAAATCTCTTCCCCAGTTTAAGTAGCCTGAAAGCAGTCAGTTTTGCATATTTTGGTCCCATTCCTTCACTCCATTATCTAGAGTATCTTAAGAGTAAGATCTGGTGCCTGCTTTGATGTACTGTTCTTAAACTTAAACATTAAAGAGTAATCTCTTGTGCCTGCTTTGATATACTGTTCTTTAACTTAAACGTTAAAGAGAAATCTCTTGGGACTGTATTGATGCGTTTCTCTTAAGAGTCTAATCTCTGGAGCCTTCTTTGAAGTATTGTTCCTTAGAATGTGTCAGATGTTTCATGGTCCATCACTCTGCATTGCATACAGATAAGATGATAGCGCTTCAGTGCCTTTCAGTCTGCTCAAAATTTACCGTCAGAAACATCTTTCCAAACGACGCGTCCGGAGAATGATGATGCACTGTTACAGTTATCACAAGATTCCCATCATGTGATTCATGTGGGGGTGTTACTTCCTTGTCGAGATGAAACAGTTGTTTTAGACTGTATCTAGTCTGGAAACCATTATGGTTGACATTATAACCCCTGAGATCATTCAGACTGGTGTAACATTAGACTTGAAGTAGTAAACTTGATTGTACTGTCTGATAAGGTATCATCTTTCCTCTCTCAATGAAACAAAGCGTTGCAGTCACCTAAGACATTTTCCTGATGAGCTAACATCTATACACCAAAAATAATTACTCAAGCAACTGGATAAATTTTGAAACAGTCAGACGTTTCAGACAGCATCCACTGTCTTTCGTCGGTGACTAACGATAGGACTGAGAACACCAGGTTTTATGCCAAAACTCTGAAAGATATGTTAATGAGGTTAAGACAATTTAGGATGTCTTGAAGTAGTCTTTAAAAGAAGATTGATTCAAGACAAAGTTCATAAACGTATTAACATCTGTACACTCTGATGTCTCTTATGTTGCAGATATAACAGATAACAGTGCGTGTACCCCGCTGTTCATGGCTGCTAAAGATGGCCACCATGAATGTGTTTCTCTGCTGCTGAGGCAGGGGGCTCTGGCAGATGGCCTTCGAGACGTGAGCTCATCGTGGACCCCACTGTGGATTGCATCCTCCGGTGGACATACAGAATGTGTCAGGTCTGTGTGGGCTTCTGTTTGTTAGGTAGATGCTGGAATGTTATCACGTCTACATCTTCTCCTGACAGGTGGACATGTTGAGTAAGATGGTTGGGGTTTGCGGAAAAGGCTGGGCTGTCTACCTGGCCTGTCTGGCTGGCCTGTCTACCTGGGCTGTCTACCACGTCAGGCTACTCAGAAACCCCCATTCATATCCCCACAAATTGTGAGGCTCCAGTGCAGTGGCGCCCCCTAGCGGATTTTAGAAAAATCACACCCATTACAGTGGGCACGGTACCGATCGTCATTCGAAACCGCGATTTTTGTCCCCTCTTCTTGATTCCTACAAACTTAAGATTAATTGTAACATCGTCTGAAACCAAACCAGGTGTTCCCTTCTCATGGTTCTATCGTCATTTTTGTACGTTATCCAAATGAACTCTCAAAAACGTGGACGTCCATGGGAGAAGAGCGGGGACGAGGAACGCCCCACTGCATCAGAGGCCACACCACCCCACCTGACACCACCCGAAGAATTCTGGTGTTCGGGAGGCGAAGTATGAAAATGTCTGGGGCCAGATCAACGTGCGAGGGGGGTGGAAGGATGAGCGGTATCTGCTGCGAAAACCCACCGGATACTGGACGACGAATTCCATATCGCCCATCGCGACGTAATGCCCAAGTGTGCTAGACATGATCATGAGTTTCTATCCTAACCCACGCGGCAGGGACATAAATGGACTTGAACTCAAGTTGAAGTCGGAAGGTTAATCAATCTCAAGCTCAGATTAATCTCACCCCAGTTATAATGTACGTGTACCATGTGTGTAACGTGTACTGGTTCTTTTAGCACTGACACCACGTAACGTATATCATTTAGAGTTCATTTTGAAAAATAAAACATTTGCACTTGTATCTGATGTAGCATTTTCTTCCCTCCCCGCTCTCTGTTAGAAAAAAAAATCACGTCTGCCAGCCTGGGCAGAGGAAATCGTTCTGTGCCTGGTTGGCTTGCAGGCGAAACATGATACGGCCGGCCCGGCTTGCACGCGCTGGCAGAATGTTTTGAAACACAGCGGGGCTAGCGATCGTCCCAGGTGTCTGTAAGCAATTATTTTTTTAACCTTTGCCGGTATACCAGTGTTGTTATGTACGTAAATCAGCATTATACGTCAGGGTGTGCCATTTAGGGTATGACATTGATCAAAACTTGATGAGGAATACTTCAGACATCGTTATACCAAAAACTGGCCGAAAGAGATTAGAAACAGAACGTATAATAGTTTAAAATTGTATCAAATATCCATTTATCGATAAATAGATATACAATAGATGCATGATAATCGTTGCAAAACATGTTTATCTTCCAAAAGCCAAACAAATGAATAAAATAAATAAGATAAAGATAGAGTGTGGAGCAGGAGAACCAGTTGTCCAGCCGGTGTAATGCATGGCGGTGTATTACAGGGACTATCATGTAACAGTGATAGCATCACACCAACTGCTCAGCCTATGGGTCATGACCTTTTAGTCTTTTAGCCTAGTGGTTCGGGTGCGTGTGAGATTGTGATCCGGAGCCCGTGTTGCGTCCTTTCCTTTGTTACATCGGGGTGGGGTTCTGTGTAACATTGTCCTGGTGCCTGGCTTGATTACAAACAATGAAACTGCTGTATTATATTGTTTCAAAGCAGACGATCGTTAAAAAGCGAAAGTGTCAGTCATTTTTACCAAGGAGGTTACCTCCTTGTTTTTACTTCCGCCGACAGCCACGTGGTAACATACTCCGGTCCATCCCGCCTACAGCCGGCCGGCCCGACCGTAAGGCACGTGGTTCCTTTGTTTATCAAAACTGTCAGTATCGCCGTGTTCCCAATTTCACCCTGTCCCACAACTTACGAAATGACAGTTACACAAGTTAGCCTACACGGGAAGTCAATGGTAGACTGGGAGACCCCGGTTGGAGCTGGGAGGCTGTAGGTAACGTTACTAGCTATAGCCATACTACCCTCCCCAATGTCTATTGAAACAGCGCCCTCCATGCCAGTGAAGCATGGAGTGAAGCACATCGTTCCATGAGTGAAGCAAGCTTGAAGAACATGGTCACAAGATGTAAGATGGCGATCGAAAGCTCCGAGCGACATCAGTGACTTTTGAGAGTTCCTTTGGATAACATACTAAAAAGGCGATAGAATCATGAGAAGGGAACGCCATGTTTGGTTTCAGACGATGTTGCATTTAGTATAAACTTTGTAGGAATCAAGAAGAGGGGACGAAAATCGCGATTTCGAATGACGAATGCTTTACCGCAACCCAATGGGTGTGGTTTTAAAACATTCCGCTAGGGGGCGCTAGAGGGTGCGGCTATACTGGTACGTAACAATTTGTGGGGATATGAATGGGGGTTTCTAAGTGGCCTGACGTGGTAGACAGCCCAGGTAGACAGGCCAGCCAGACAGGCCAGGTAGACAGCCCAGCTTTTTCCGCAAACCCAAGATGGTTGCACTAGTTTGCAAGACATACTGCAAATGCATTTATGTTCGCATGGTTTTTGTTTCGCGCACAGGGGAAAATGGAGTGTTCGCGGTGGTTTTAAGTTCGCAGCAGTGCTATAGTCACATACTACAATATTGGACATAAAAGCACCGCGAACATTTCTGCATTTACAGTATTAGCCATGTGCTGTCTTGCAGGCTTAACTTTTAAGTTTGAGGCCTGTTGCTGAAATGTCAGGAACATCTAGAGCTAGACTGGCTCTATTTTTACATGTGCTTTCAGTACATATGCAAATCTGACATTTGACTACACGGCACAGTGGAGGCCTAGATTATCATAGCTACATTTACGAATTAGGATATACTATTCTTGTTACGTGTAAACCTAACAAACTAGATGCATACAATGAATTTATATCACTTTGTTAGGATGAACTGAAATTCAACCATTTTAGTCAACTCTTATATATTGAGCTGTTTGTATATACGGTGCTAGCCTTGGTGCTGAAAACTACATCCGACAAAGTTGATGCTTTAAACTGGACGGAGCAGAGTGCATATAACTGTGCTGTTTGAAAAACTAAAGCTACTGTTGGTTCTTGTGCATGTTGTTTATGGCATACAGATCCCTCTTGTGACTTGGGACTGTTGAAAGTTTCTGACAAAAAGCATGAAACCTGTTACACAGATATTTTTGGCCAATTCTATTCCCAATTATTGTTCGCCTCCAGTGACAAATGCACTGTCAGTTAAAGCATGAAATGGGAACATGCCAGCAGGAATGATAGAGTGGATGTCATAATTGGTACAGGGTTCTGAATATGGAAAAGTCTGACTGTTTTCCTCTTTATGGATGGGGAAAAGCACAGTATGGCTGCCAGATAATCAATGATACCCACGGTCAAATCCGGATTTACCATTGGTTTTAAATGACATCAATAGTCTTGAATAGGAAAGGAGAATTCAGTGTAATTCTATGTGGGATATATCTATCAGATACATGCCACTAGACAATGCTACAAAGGCATTGTCAAGTTGTCGTGTACACACAAAGACAGACACACATACACACACATGAACGCTGACGAAAACAAAACCTTCTGGGAGAAGGTAAATATGGCACATGTTTAGCCTGTTTACCGTACTATAAACTAAACTAATTTGTTCCAATTTTTATTTCAGACTTCTCATAGATGCAGGTGCTAACCTGGAGTGTAAATACCCCGAGACACCGCTGTACGTGGCAACCAGGGAGGGCCACGCCCCTGTTGTCAAGCTCCTCCTACAGGCTGGAGCACTAACAGAATTTTCCGGAATTCCCCACCACTCTCTGATCGAGGCGGCCATGCACGGACACAGGGACTATCTGGAGTGCATCCATCTGATTGCCCTGTCGGGGTGTGACTTGGACGAACCTGTTAACCAGTACCAGCAGACTGCGCTGCACCTCTGCAGTATCAATAAGAACGGGGCGTGCATGAACACGTTGTTGGCGCACGGGGCCTCAGTCAACGTAACATCAAACTACTTTCTTGTCGGTGTGACGCCGTTGCACCTGGCTACCAAGTCGGGATGTGAACACTTGATCAAGCTGTTGGTCACCCACGGGGCAGATGTGTACCTCACTGATGAGAACGGGCGGAGAGCGTCTGACTGGGCTAACTCCGCCGGGAAAAATACCGGCTGCTATCGGTATCTGAAATATGCAGAAAGTAAGTACACTGTCGTTAGGCTGAAGGGTATTGAGCACCCACATGTTGATATGTCAATGGGAAAATTAGAAGGTGGTCCTTATGTAGAGGTAGTCACTTGTACAGGCTCCACTATAGTTATTAACTACAGCTATAACGCAGTACAATGTGTTTTATGCCCAGAAAATGAACATTTGGTGTACATGTGTTCCCTTTGCACCGGGCCTGAGCACTCAGACACAGGTAGGCAGGTTCCCTCAGCCCGCCCAGCTTATATGTTATATTATTCACTGAAAGAAACATAACATGATTCATATTCCGTTTTTGCATAGGCCAAAACCCTGGGTCACATTTCGACTTAACAAGCCTAGCCGTTTTCAAAAATCAGCAGGTTTGGGCTCCTTGTGCCCTGCGGTTTAACTCCTGGGGGTATTGTAATTCACTGGTATTCTTTGAGTAAGCAGAGTACCTATGCAAGCTGAATGTGGTTGGTTATGGCTTTCAAATGGAGACCTGAATTTGCCGCTGGTGGTCTAATACGAAGCTGATGCAAATTGTTTAGGAAGCTGGTATAATGCTAGTGGTGGAATCACAAATTAGACCAAACCTCTTTATGGCCCAATCTGGATAACTCATAATCCACAAATGGATTTACAAGGGTCATAATATCAAGCCATTGCCTGTAAAATGTCTGTAACCTTTAGAACAGTGGTCATAGTCAAGTTTTTTTCACTGAAATATTACTATGCCATATTCACCTTAGATTGCATGGAAATCTAGGATGAAATGATCATCATCAATGAAGTGAAAACCTTGCAGAATTGTTTTTAAAAGACAATAATATGAAACGACTTTGATCATCCCTTTCACACCCTCAGATGCAACCTCCAGGGTGTTGATATCATAATAGTCAGTACTTTTGTATGTAGTGAGCCACGGTTATATTTTATACTGTATAGCCTGTATCTTTGTTTCAAAACATGGCAGATTGACAGTATGATGCATTTTGTAAGGATTTGTTATCTTCAGCAATATATATTTACAGATAACCCAATCCCCTTGTTAGTGCTTTCTGTTGTAAGCTGTAATTAATGTTATACATAAATCATTTTCTGCTCCGCTGATTGCTATAGAGCTGTCATTTATCAGATACTGCTTTCATTGTTTATCATGAAGTAGCTAGGACACAGCAATTTTCCACTGACAAATCTCCTTCAGAGGGTAAAGGTTTGTACCATCATATCTCATGCATAATCATAATTTCATACTAGTTGATATGGCACTAGGCATGCTTTTGCAGAAATGCAAATGTGACAAAATTGAGAGAATTTGATAAAAGGCAGAAAAGATGAAATATGAAAATGGAATATAGATGTTACATACTAAAAATCCCAGATGAAAATTACTGAGAAATATCATCTCAGTAAAAAGCATTCTTTTGAAGTCTCGCAGATATCCATTACACAGTGGCAGTAGAAATGAACCCAACATTGCTGCTTGCCAAGAATGATATTCAAATTCAAAATGGACTGCAGGTGTGTCAGAGCTGTTATGTATGCTGCATGCATCTCACCCTTCATGCGTGACATTTTCTAGACATGTTTTCCAGTCTCTGAGGATTCTTCAATTTCAATTCACTCAATCAATGCTGCTTCAGGAGCAGGGCTTCCATTTTTCATGTGGACAACAGACCGTAATTGAATGGGCTTTAGCAGACTGTGTAACCTTTGATAATCTGCCGCCAAGGGCATTGGAAGATTATAAGAGGCAACCTGACCTTAACTTGGGCCTAAAAGCTCACCCACTGTTTTCCATTTTTGTAATCTGAACTGAGTTCGAATCCCTGACAGGTCCCGATGTTGTGCTCTTGGGAAAGGCACATAACACCAATTTCCCCACTTGACTCAGGTGTAGATTAGTACCTGCATTGTGTAGCTTCTGCGGGACGTTCCTCAGATAGCCAAACCTTGAGCATATTGAAGAACCCACCACACCATCAAAAAGAGTAGGGGTCCATCCCCTTGGGGGTGGTTCAAATAAAACCATCTGAATATACAGCGTGTACTCTTCAGTACAAAACTGGTATTTTACGTCATGAGGCGGTTTACCCGGTATGCAATACTAACAAACAAACAAACAAACACACAAACATATGCCTTGACCACTAATTAGGCAACATTCCCAGGCTAACCATACATACTCAGTTCAAAGAAGTGCAATCATGTAATGGAAGATTGATTTAAGGATCATATGGGTCAGAAACCCATGGTCATTTCACATTCCTCTTTGCTGTGCTGGGCCATTATCCCCAAACATATGTCTGGACCACTGATTAGGCAACATTCTCCCTTTCACCTCCTCCAGGTAACCCCCGACCCCTGGTGTACCTTGCCAGGTGGGCCGTGAGGAAGACGCTGGGCAGGAAAAGACTGCAGCACATCAACGACCTGGCTGTCCCGCCCAACCTGGTCAGCTTCCTATGGTACAAGACCAACTAATGGGGGAGGCAGCCATCTTTACTAGCACATTCTCTGTCCTCACAGTCTGCTGGAAATGATATTGATGAAACATGATCTGTTCATACATCTACACATGTACAAAGAAGCGAGAAGAAGTTGACTCTAGTGTATATTTCACTGTTTATGTCACTTACATGTTAGTTAGGTTTATGTTAAAGGACCTTGGGGCACGAATATACAATAAAGGTCTTTATTCATTCATTCATTCATTGATGTCATGGTTTGACCAAGTTCAGGAGCACAGCGAGAAAGCCTATTGAGTTTTGTCATGTATCTATGTGTATGCAACAAGGAACAGAGATTGGCTTTTTTGACTGGCTATTACATGTAACTCAGTTTGTGTTACTCGTACATTTTCTGTCCTCACAGTCTGCTGATATCATGGTTTGACCAAGTTCAGGAGCACAGCGAGAAAGCCTATTGAGTTTTGTCATGTATTTTTGTGTATGTAACAAGGAACAGAGATTGGCTTTTTTTGACTGGCTATCGACTCAGTTTGTGTTACTAAGCCTAGCCGAGACCAACAGAAATAGATAGATGTGGCCTTCTGAATGCTGGTAGTTAAATGTGCCGATTTGAATGAAATTTTCAATACAATAAAAATTGTATCTTGATACACATACTATTGCTTCATGGTACAACCTGTAAGTTTAGATATCTGTACAAAATGGACAAGTGGCATCTTCCAGAATGATGATCGCATCAAATTTAGGCGTTGCTCAGACTATATTATGTAGCTTTTCTAAATTGATGCCTTCTGAAATGCATCTTGTGCATTGAAGCCAAACTCAAATAAATTAATGGTCTGCTAAGACAGAATGATCATGTTTGAGGATTGCCGCAAATTTCATGAATATAATTAATCTTGGGTAGATGCCATTGACTTTGAATATTGGAATTTGTAAGAACATTAGGAACATGTAACAGCTGGCTGACTGGGCTGAATATTTCCTGATGAATATCATCCAGTAATATACACATGAAAAGTATTCTGTTGTACTATTAGATATTGCAATATTACAATGCTGTAAATGTGGATGATGAATATTGTTGCATTAGCAAAACCTGTAAATTTGCCCTGTTAAACAAAGCCATGTTTGAGCTCATGTACCAAGATGGAACTGAAAATAAGTCAGTCTCCATTATGGCATTACAGGTGATTACATAAATTTGCTTGCCATCTCCTTTGATCATCACCTGACCTAGGTCCCTGTTAGCAATTAAGCAAAGGTTTGTAGGCTTGAAAGATGCAACCATACATCTAAGGTAGCGAGTGTAGGAGCCCCGGTAGAAATAGGATGGCACCCAGGCTAACCATACATACTCAGTTCTAAGAGAAGTGCAATCATGTAATGGGAAGATTGATTTAAGGATGGGTCAGAAACCCGTGGTCATTTCACGTTCCTCTTTGCTGTGCTGGGCCATTATCCCCAAGCAGATTTACTGGTGGCAAGACAGTGTCCATGAGCCAAAACAATATCCAGCAGTAGCCTCCGTTGCAGGCTCTGAATCGGCTTTTTGGGAGGCTAAATAATACACTTTTTGCAGCCAACCCGTAACCATCAGCCAACCCTGTAACTATCAGCCGGCTGATAGTTACAGGGTTGGCTGATGGTTACGGGTTAGCTGCAAAAAGTGTATTATTTAGCCTCCCAAAAAGCCGATTCAGAGCCTGCAACGGAGGCTAGGCAGGGCCTGGCCCATGGATATTGCCTTGCTACGGGTTGATCTGCTTGGAGACTCAGGGCCATATATGGAAAATTTGCAAAACCTTTCGGATCAGTCATAGGTCATGAATTAGTCAAAATGGATTTTCAGCTGCTTCTCATTATGTATGTATGTCTGTATTTTTCTTCTTCTAGAGATTATATCCCTAAATTATTTTTTACCCATCCCCGAAGGATCCTACAGTACATGTAGTATGTGGCTGTTGGTGTGCTCTCCAGTCACAGTCTGTCATGTAATCTGAAGAAACCCGAGTCATGCCACATCAAGCCACCATATCCATTTGACATTCAAATAAGAAATGTTACTCTTGATTCAGTAACACCAAGTGTAGAATCTCTTTGGTAGCACTTGCTGACTACTTCATGTTAAAATTTGATATATTGTATGTCAAATGTGATGAACTGCTGAAAATGTTTTTCTCTTTACCAACGTATTACCTGGTTTATAGGGGATGACAAGGACAATATTGGTCTACTGTTGGTTGTTACTATATAAGTAATTTCCTTGTGTGGTGGCAATAACTGAATTTTCATGCCAAACCTTCTGGGATCAACCTTATCAGCTTGGTAGGCTGTTTGACTTGCTTTTTATCTCCAGAAGGTAAAAGTAAAACATCAGAATACTATATCAGTGAAAAGTACCCAGGACTTGACTTTTGAAAAGCATAATTTTCTACATCTTGTAGATTCTTACATGCTGATAGCAGCTGATTCACAATGTGATCAAGTGAAGTAGTGTAAAAATGCATGTATCATGCTATGAATATTGAAGGCTCTATTAACCAAGGAGGTAAAAAGGAAATTCTTATTTTTAACCTCCTTGTACTAACAGAGACTGCTAGGCTGGTGCTACCCAAAACATGTGTGAGTTGAGCCAATGGTAGATCTTTTGGTCAGATTAGGGTAAGAGGATTACACATTTACTCTGTTAAGTATGCTAAGTTAGTGTAGTCATGTTTGTTCCTTAAAATCTATGGACATGGCATGAGCATTTTGTTGCAATACCGCTTGTTAAGTTGGAAGATTTCATGATGAGACAACATGGAGTATGATTAACTTCTTTGTGTCCCTGTGTCCTAGTATTTCTTGGCTACTTAACAACCTATAGCTTAGCCTGGATGCGAGATCCACAATCTCTAAGATATCTATCGAGATTGAGGGTCTGGCATCTAGGCTACCTATAGCTGTATATGATGACAAAATGGGCTGCTACATTTTATTCTTTTTGAGGCGACATTATGGTTTTTGAACATAGCTTCCCATATAACAAAACCAGTAAAATCCTACAAGATAGAACTATACCATACCACATGAAATATAGTCATGTGAAGCCTCTGATCTGGGATTTTTTGGGAGGGGGTGGGAACATGGGTTCAATCCATATGTGCAGGATGGCCATATTTGGTAATTTCATCTAGAGACTACCAGGGCTGCTCAACCCAAAGCACACTCACACCTTTTGTAATGAATTTAAGGACCAGAGGTGATATCTATCATGACCCATTAACTTTATTCAAGTCCATCATTAATTTGACCTTGATTCTACTCTACTCTGCTCTTGATAGCCGTGACTATTACCTTGATACTCCATACAAAAAAAAGGCATAATACTATAAAACGTGGTGCGATAGTCCTTTTGGGAATATGTGGGTGGCCCTGAAAAGGGCCGGGGTTACTCATGGCCATTGTCTGCTCAATACTCTTGACTTTGACTCGATTTCTTGCCCTTGCCCAACCCTGCAGCTGTCTTCTTGGGCAGGAGCACGGCGTGGATGTTGGGCAGCACACCTCCCTGGGCGATGGTCACGCCGGACAAGAGCTTGTTCAACTCCTCGTCGTTACGGACGGCCAGCTGAAGATGACGCGGGATGATCCTAGATTTCTTGTTGTCACGGGCAGCGTTGCCGGCCAGCTCGAGGATCTCAGCGGTCAGGTACTCCAGCACGGCGGCCAGGTAGACTGGTGCGCCGGCACCGACACGCTCGGCATAGTTGCCCCTGCGCAGGAAACGGTGCACACGGCTGACTGGGAACTGCAAACCTGCCCGAGAGGAGCGACTCTTGGACTTCCCCTTAACTTTTCCTCCCTTGCCACGAGCAGACATGGTTTAATGAACGTATAGGGGACGGAGTATACAGCAAAAAGGATGTGCGAAAACGATGATCTGCCTACAAAATGTAGTTATACCAAAGGAGGGGATCCAGTCAGACATCATGGTTAACCAATCACAGGCCACCGTTTACCTATTCACCAATCGCCACTCGAATAGTAACCCTGCTTTCTAACACGTCCGCGTAAAACAGCGCCAGAATCTTGAAATTTGCATACATTTTTATATAAATACTGTTCGAGCTTTCTTGTGCGTCACCAGAAAACAGCCATTCGTGCACCGAAATGCCGCCCAAAGGAGGAGGAAAAGCTGCCAAGAAGGCCGGAAAGGCCAGGCCCGCTGGAGCCAAGGGAAAGAGGAGGAGAAAGAGAAAGGAGTCATTCGGTGTCTACATCTACAAGGTGCTCAAGCAGGTGCACCCCGACACCGGTGTCTCCAGCAAAGCTATGGGCATCATGAACTCCTTCGTCAACGACATCTTCGAGCGTATCGCCGCAGAGGCTTCCCGCCTGGCTCACTACAACAAGCGCTCTACCATCAGCAGCCGGGAGATCCAGACCGCCGTGCGTCTGCTGCTGCCTGGCGAGCTCGCCAAGCACGCCGTCAGCGAGGGCACCAAGGCCGTCACCAAGTACACCAGCTCCAAGTAAACCGCCCAACCATCGGACTCGTGAACCCCGGCCCTTTTCAGGGCCACCCACATCTTTTCGAAAGGACTGTATCTATCATCGAACGCTCAAACTACATCTATCTTTTATATTTCATACGTAAATAAAGATTAAAGAGGCTAAGATCTTCTCTGACCTCAACTCTAAAAATTCTATGCATGGTTGTGGCTTTGCTAATGCTATGCGTCTTCAAGTATTGTAACGACTAGAATGCCTATAATCACAATCATTACTCTCCAAGGAGAACTGGGGACACCTGAAAAACAGGCCGCAGGCCTGAGCTGTGTGATTTCCCTGGTAAAATAAAATAAATGAAATGAGCTGACAAAAAACGGAGCATATGATTAAAAGGTCTTCCCCACCAACCTCTGCTTGTAGAGTACACAATCATCTCTGTAGTACCAAGGAGGTTTAAAATAAACCTACATGTACCTGGCATGGCTGCGTGTCAGAAAACGCGAAACGGGCCAGCCAGCAAATGGAAGAGATTTTCGACCCAACATCTATATCTGCTTGAAGATTACCGCACGCCTTTTTTTCAGGTCTGCTTTTTTTTACCCTTTCACATACTACCTTTCACCCCCGTCCGTCAGGCTGTTTGGGTTCGTCCAGTCCATAGTAACCGCTTCTGTGACTCGCCAAAAGGAGATTCATCCGCCGTGAAACAAATATACATCTTTATCAAAACGCGACGATATTAACAACTCAAGATACGATTAAAAAGTAGAAAAGCATATAACAGTAAGTTACACGTCCATCAAATACATTCAATATGGTATGCTACCGCCAAATCATAAGGACGACTTGGGAACTACTTATTCATCGAGCGCATGAATATATCAGAAGAAAGTGCGTTGTGCGAACCCAAATATTGTCCTCAGGCAGAGAAGACTAGTTGTGGAAACCACGCGATCACGACTGAGGAGACCTGCAAGGTCTCCGGGCTTCTCTTCATCAAGATGTCGTCCGATGACGTGGCTAAGAGTGTTGGCAGAAAGCTGTAAGTACAGGGACCCGTGTTGAACCATTTACGATCGAATAGTTGGCATCAGGGACCCTGCAAATGGCAACAGTTTATGAAATTATGTGCTGTATTTATAACGTTAGGTTTGTCTTCCGCCATTCACTCTATTGGACTGGTGATTGTCCATTTAAAGCTGACATTATCATGATGTGTGTTCGTGAGATAGCACGAGACAGCCTCATTATTAATGCAGGCGGTACATTGTGTCTCAATCGGTATTCAGACCACATAAATGATGGCTCGGGTCAGCCCAGGTAGTACATGTCATCAGATGTCAGAAGCACAGGTGTCAAAACCAGCACAGGATATGTTGGTGATTTCTATGGGATACTTGAGTCTGGGAGAGGTTGCAATACAAAGATATCTACGCTACAACCACAGAGCTTTGGAACATCCACACAAACCCACCATGACAGTTGAGTGAAAAGGAATTCAACAATGAAGAGCGGTCTAAACTGGAACAGTCCTACCTGACCGAAAATTCTACTCTACTCTACTCTACTCTATAACAAGACATAGCTTGGATATTTGATCTTAAGATTCTCAAGACAAAAGCAGATTGTCTACCATCAATCAATGTCTGATAGTCAAGGATTTGAAGGTGAGGGCCATTATAACGTTATATCTATATAATGTCCCGGAAAGGACCAAGGACTCACATTCTCAAAACATGAATGTTGTGTTATCCTTGTTGTAATCACATATGAACATAAGGTTTTGATTGTTGGCACATACTTCTGTTACCCCTGAGCAGAACAAAGCCATGTCCAACTGCATGTACAATATAACTGTAAGTCACGAACATCCACACAGGCAAACAAAGGCTAATCGGTATTAATGATGTTTTTCTTTTTGAAGTTTTAACATCAAGTAAAGGCATGGTTGTAGGTTATGTGAAAGAAAATGTGCGGCAACATGGTATAAGGCCCATAGCAACACAACAATATCATGTTGCTGTAGTTTTATTACTACTTGTTGACATCCGAAAATAAAACTTTAAAAGTCATTTTTGTGGTCACTGGGTTGTTGGATCTAACTGTCAATGGGGTTAACCTGGTATTATTAATTGACAAAACTTCTCACATCATGTAGTAATCAAAATATACTGTAGCCTTGAAGAAGGGATTATGGATATCCTGATAGTAGCAATCGGCAAAATTGGGGTGAATGATTGGCCAACTAGAGAGTGAGCACATGGTTTAAGGGTAACATTTCCCCTACACAGGCAAATAAAGCCTATGGTGTCAGAAATCCCCTAGTAAATTCTTCTTCTCATTCATAGCCAGAATTGGTAGTTTGGTACAGACTAAACATGATAGACTCAAATCTGTTGCATGAGGCCGAATTAAGGATATACTGTAGCCTGGGTTCCATCCTATTTCTACCGGGGCTCCTACACTCGCTACCCTCAAAAACTTTTTTGAGGGTAGCGAGTGTAGGAGCCCCGGTAGAAATAGGATGGCACCCAGGCTAGATATACTGTATAACTGTAAGAGAATAAAAATTGGTACATCTTTGCACCATGTCTAGACAGCTAACAACCCAGACTATACCATCTATCTACGTCCTAACCCACACGTTTTTGCATGTCTTTTTATTTCACCTGCATGCTAATGCCTGTTCAGATGTAGCACAAATAGAGGGAAGGCAAAAGGGTCGCTTTCACTTTTACACTTCTCCAAATCCTACCCATATTTGACTGTAAATGGCGAAGAGGTTCTGGGATAATCTGCATGAATCCTGGCCTCTGGCAGGGACTACAGGTCCTGATCTACTGTGATTTGCCAGTCAACCATTGAAATCTAATGGCTCTCTGGAAAGAAGAAATACTAATAGGCGGGGTTTTAATGAAAAATGTTTGCAGGGTTTTGATGAAAAATGTTTGGATGTAATATTCGAAGTGGATCTATACCAATCATGGTGGTGAGAATATTGAGTATTGCTTCAATGTCTAGCTGTTGCGGGAGATAATAGGACATGGATGATGAATGATATGCTCATAGCCCACCTTCTAGGAAGGTTTGTGCCCCAGGTTACATGTAGTAATTATATTAAAAAGAAAGGACCCAGACAGGTGTAAATGATGTTGCCTATGGTTACCAGACAAACACAGCACAAAAGTCATTACCTGATCAAGAATATCATAATTGAATGTCCTTGGTCTGATGTATTTATTGCTTCCAGCATAATGATCAAAGGCCTTCTTGGAAGTCACTTTGATTCAATTGTTTTAAGACAGTACCTTTGCACTATTACCATCATTTTACAGTGTATTGTTTGTATTCAGATCGCTACCTGATCTGATTGAAATTCAGCACTTTACTAAGGTCCACTCTATATTCCAGACAAGTTTTGCTTGTCTTCCATGTCAGCAGCTCCTGAGAAAGAATTAAGTGACTAGTTTTGTTACTCAAAAGCAGAGCCTCCAGAGGCAAGAAAGAGACTGCTTTCACTTGCTGTTTTCCATCTCAAAGTGCCTTCCATCACAAGATGAGTGGCATAGTGCATCTTGAATAGGAGTTCTTTTGCATAGGAACTCTGCAAATAAGTCACTTCAGTGCCTGCAGTTGCATATCTAGAATAAGAATATATCACATACACTGTAAAGCTATCTAATGGATACATTGGTATTCCGATCCAGGTTCAGGTCTGTGTTTACAGCCCATAGGAACCGTATGGTGGTTACCAAGCTGAATGTATGTAAAAAAGATCAAGCACTCCACAAGCCTAATTAACTTAGCTGTTAGCAGCATGTGTAACCACTGTTACTACCTGTTGCAGGGAAATAAACTTACATTGGTCTTTCTCCTCACTGTGCAGGAAATACTACATGCAGATCAAACGCAGGGAAGATGGTTTCGACCTTTCAGGAGCTTACCTTCCGCAACAGGACTACCCACCCCTCAAGCCGGTAAGTACCCGATTGTAAAGTGATCTAGAATACTCTGGACAAAAAACAGAGTTGTGGAAGAGTAGTTCAAGCAGATGTAGCAAAATTTAGACAAATATTCTACTGTTTTCTTTTGCTGCTTGCAAGGCCGGTATACAAATGACTAATTTTATTACAAAATTTCAGCACCATGAATCTTAAAAAAATCACCTTATTGCAGGCAGTCGATCTCTAAAGAATTTTCATTGGTCTCACTGTTGGTAGTCATCATTTGCATATTGCGTAAGGTTTACAGTGTTTCTCTCGGTTTCCCATGGCAACAACTTTGTGTTTGCTGTTTACTTTGGGTGAATGCTGGTCAAAAGTCACTGGATTTGGGAGCCCCATGGCAAGAGCAATTCATCAGCTGTGACAGTAACGACAGTTGTTTTGTCCCAATGCCATGCTGTCTTGAACATGGGACTTCTAGAAATACTGCATAATTTTACCAGCATTGACGTACAATCACTGTACATTGCAGAAAGTGGAGATTTAAAAAGGAGTATGATGAAAAAGCAAACCAACAAAGATTGCTTTTAGTTTTACCAAAAAGCAAACCAACAAAGATTGCTTTTAGTTTTACCAAAATATACATTTTTTCTAAGTAAGATTCCCAGGAAAATTGCCCCAGCTGAAAGCTTCTTGCCCCCATACTTCACCATCCTCCCTAATCTACCCATGATAACTTTACATAAAGGTTGATGACCTGTATGAAATAGAAAAGCCACTCAGTGGACTTTAAGTTCTCACAATTTGATTAGGGAACTTGTCTTACTTCTTGGTCACAACGTTCCTAATCTTGGTCATGTAATTTGTACAGAAAACTATAACGTTAGCAGCCAGAAATTCTGATACCTGAAAGTTCAGTCATGTTTCTACTTTATCTACAACCTTTTGTTGTTCTGAGTTGAACCTGTCAGTCAGGTTGAACAGTCGCTACAGTGTACTCAGTACCACACCCTTACCTGACTTTAAATAAACACTTGTGAATGGGTGGGGTCAAGTAACAAAGGTATATATTTGGTCTGTGTGGCGGGGGTGTAACAGTACTAATGTATCATAGGTAGAGTATCATGAAACAGGTGGGAGAGGTGAAGGTTTCTGGGTTGGCCAGTGGCCAGGCTCTGAAGTGTATGGTTAATCCCAGTAATGAGATGACAAGTGGAATCACCTGTGCTTACAGTTTTCAACCCTAACGAGCTTCAGTAAATACGTGTAGATCAAATTCCTGTGCGTAGCTTGACAGTCATTGTGTCACCTCCACACACCGTGGGTCAGTTTGCACCAAACAATGCGCAACCATAAAGGTCAACATCATCTCAAATATGGCCTTTCTGGTTGGAGCAAAGAGTCATTGGACTGAACAATCTAAACACAGTCTCTAGTAAGTAATATGTTTTCTCTTGAAAGAGAGAGGCAAAGTAGAATTAGTTGTTAATCAGTCTCCTCAGCTGTTGAGCAACCTGGCAAGATGCCCTATACAGCAAGCATATCACTGCCACAGGTATTTGTTGTCTTCCCTTCTAACTTAGAGAACAAATATGAGGCTGGGAAAGCTCTGTGTGTCAGAACAAACAAAGAGGCTTGGTATGTAAGGTTGCTATGTGGTGGTGCCTTCCACTTGTTTGATTTATAAACATCCCAGCTGTGTTTCTAGGTGGTTAAACAATTAAAACTCAGAACTTATTTGAAAGTAAATGACTTGTATTCAGTGTAATTTGGCGCTGCTGCATGAGTTCTCTCATCTTTTATGCTTAATTGAAAAGTAAGCAACCGATCTGTTATTTTCCATTATGTGGTGTTTACACACTACATACCTGTGCTTCAGGCATGTGTGAAAGATGATAACACGGTACAGGTGGTCAGAAGAAAAAGGAAGGGAGAAAGTGACAGAACTAGAGCCTGTTGAACCGGTTATATTTCATTGGTTTCCTAGATCCTAGCCTGGCATGTTAGTATAGTTACTTGAGGGTGAAACAAGCTTTGGTTGGACATCGCCCCAGGATACAATGTACTTCTGGCCACCTGGGAAATGTCAGATATTATAAACCATTTAGAACTATTCCTTGTTGTGTTTTTGAAACCTCTAAAACTATTCCTTGCAGACTGTTTTTGGTTGGGTGTAAAATATAGTCTTCTGTATTCTGTACATGCGAAGTATAATTGACCTGTGTGACAAGCCTGGTGTAACATGTAAGATTAAAGGTAAAACGGTAATTGTCTTGCCCTAAGTGGCATCTTTGACGTATTCAATAGTTCCCTAAGTTCTCTCCTTCTGAACATGTTTCTCACTAAAACCTGCATTTATGTGGCTATGAACACTCCCCAGCACCATCACTCTCTTCAAAATTTCTCCCTTCTCCATCATTACTTGCATTCAGAGTTATTGATCAAAATGTTTTCCAGAAGATAACAATTCTCTTTTGTCCTGAGGACGTATCTTAATTTTATACCTACTTTATTATTTCTGCAGTCAGAACAGTGCCAGGGTTAAAGGTGCAGCTGATAAGGGCACCTGAATGAACCAGCAACAAGGGACAGACGGTAGTCGCTAGGTTACCGTGTTTATATACAGAGCAAAGGGGCAACTGACCATAAGCTCCATTGAAAAGAAATTGGTTAGGAAAAGATTGTGTTATGATGTGTGTTGTACATCTTAAGTTCATTGTTAACTGAATGAAGTACTAGTAGTTAAGTTCAGGCAGCAACAGAATGAAAAGAAGTTTGTGGCCCAGGTTATGACTGACTCATAGTAACAACACTTACTCTTGCATAAATCAATGTCACAGGCTTATTGCAAGTAAGTTCGAGGTGGTATAGACAGTGACTCCTCATTCAAGCCTCCATTTTTAGATGTAAGGACAACTACATACACATTGAAATGAAGACAGCAGGGTAGGGAGTCTTTCCCTTAAAAATTGTCACCCGCTCAGCTCTGATGAGGTAACAGACGAGTGCTTAACTTAAGACATTATGAATTGCAAAGAAATAAGAGGCACCTACCTTTACTTGTATGCCAGAGCTGTGTTATGAGTAAGTGTGTAGTACCAACGTTCTTCTTGAGTGCCCAAATGTACATGTATGTAAGTGGTACATTGTATGTTCATGTTGTTTCCCTTGTTACCTACAGAGACCGCTGATGTTGTACCATGATGAGAGGATGCACGACCGCAGTCTGAAGCACTACTTCCACAGCCCCAATGTCAAGACTAAGATCCAGAAGCTGGGTCCGCCCAAGTCTCCCTACAACCAGAGAGAGGGCAAAGTCAGGTAACTGACAATATGTCACTTGTACAAGTTATGCAGTAACTCACAGATGGCATTACCAGGTGGTACGTAAAATCGATAATGAATGAGACTCAAGTTTGTTTCATTAATCATAATAACAAATTATGCTTACATGTGTTCTTAATGTCAAAAAGCTTTTGTACAAGGTACTAGTATTATTAGGACTTTAACTTTAACTAGTATTATGAAATGGCGTATGAATTATATATATTTCTCAGTTATTATATTAACAAAGCTTATTTTTCTTTTCTCCACAGAAGACGGATAGACAGGGTTGTTACCAACACTCAGTTTGTGGTGAGAAAAAAAACTTTTTATGATTCCAGTACATTCATGTCTAAGTGCAAAGTTGTTGGATATGGTAAAAAACGTTACTTAAGGAATGTGTTGCTGCAGTTGCCTTCCCCAGCTTTGCTTGACTTTTATTTCTTTACTTCTCAAGACTTTTGTGTGTGGACATTTATATACAATTACTGTACAGCAATCTTTAGATAGACATCTGAAATTGTGCACAGTTCGTACATGTATATCTCTAAATCTAATGTGATTGTAAGAAAAGTTAGTTTGTCAGACTTTTATATTCTCCAAGCAGAGGTTTCGGTCGAGTAGGGTAGGAGTGTCCGCGATTTTTTACGTTCCTCTTCCTCCCAAGTAGAGGTTTCGGTTGAGTGGGGTAGGAGTGTCCTAGATTTTTTACGTAAATCCCGGACACTCCTACCCCACTCGACTGAAACCTCTGCTTGGAGAATAAGACTTTAACATTTTAACAGCACTTTGACAAACTCATGTACAATTCCATCTGCAGGAGCCGCTGATTCAGGACTTCAATGCACCCCACTCCCCCCGGGGCAGGCGCCGCTCACCCAGCAGAAGGTAGGAGCTGCCTGACATGACTGACTTCCTAGTAGATATAAAATACAACACGGAGTACTCCGTATCACCTGAGGTACCAGCCTGACCGCAGGTGTGATCGGCCATAGGCCGGAGGGTGATCCAACCCGTGGGAGGGCTGGGAGGTCTGTTGTATTTTGATTATGTCATACCCACCCGAGAAAACACACATTGCGCCAGAAGTTGAGGGAGTTTTGTGTCCTCGAACAAAAAACTTTAACAACATTGATTCCAACCTCCGAATCCGGTATTCGAATTTTCTACGGAGGCGCAACCGGCGTGCTCGAAATGCATTCGAAATATTCAATGGAAGCCTGTGTGATACAACTCTAGAACCTCATGTGAGACATGGTCCGGAACACCCGTATCAGGCCCAGGCATGACAAAACAAGACATATCATTAGCAACAGAAAACTTTTTCGAAGAAAATCAATCAAGTGGTATTCTGAGATAAGCAATTTTGAGGCAGCCAGAATTGAATGGCATTATTGAAAACATCCTTTCTGTCCCTTTTCCAGAGCGAGGCTTCGTCCTTCCAAGAAGGTGCTGAGACGGTCGCCGCCATCAACCATCACCAAGGGCGAGGCACAGAGACTGGTCTCCGTGGCAACCAAGTTACTTGTGGCAACAGTAGGTGTCCCAAACTATTATTCCAGAAAAGTTTTAACTGTTGTTCTTTTACAGTCTTGAAGAATACATTGTACCTTTTTTGTTTACATGCAATTTTGTTTGTTTTCCTCCAGGAAACTGTGGATTTAGATTCTCTACCTGGGTACCATCGAGGTCCAACTGGCTCATACCCTGAGGTAAGACTAGAACTGCAGGCTCTTGAACTTTTCCCAGTTGATTCCTGCTTTAACCAATTCAAGTAGTAGGACCAAGATAATTTACTAACCATTGTGTCTTCCTTTATTTCTTAGGTCACGAGTGGGAGGCTTCCAACCCTCGCAGGAGGAAGAGTTCCTCAGAGACCACAGGTGCAGTTCAATACTTTCCACCTTATATTTTTAGTATGTTGTTGTGCTCTGACAATAAAGACATTAAGGATTGAATCCACACTACTGTAAATCACTTTAATATAGCGGCAGGAAAATATAGCGGTTGGGGGAAAATGGAGTAGGTCACGGCACTTAATTTTAATGCTAGCGATGATGAAATTTTAGCTGTTGACTAGTGTCCGTTAAATCAGCTAAAATTAAGTTACAGTTAACAAGTCAAGAATTACAGTATCAGGTCTGACATTAGGCACAACAGACCCCTCATTGTCAATTTGATTTTTGCTGGAATTGATGACTTAATTGCTGTAACGCCATTAATTCAAAGTTGTCCCTTTGACATAGCACGACACAGACGCCTGAATCCCTCTCTGATCTTGTTTGTTAAAAATGCCTCTTGCAGAGTGCTCCAGCCAAGGAACAAAAGAAGCGGAGAGTAAAATACACGTGGGACATCAACGGGCGCCGCGTCCCTGTTGAACCGTACATGTACGTGGAACCAGGCAGCGATGAGGACCCCGACAGAGAACCCACTCCTCCGGAGTATAACGGCATGAACATCGCTGTGTCCAATGGCTCTACTAGACATATACCCGAGTGGTTACAGTAAGTAGCAAGCTTTCACACTGAAGTCTGCAACTGATTCCTCCATTTCTTTTATAAATGTCATATGATGTCCTTAATCAAATCATCCTATAAAGTATCTTTAAGAGCCCTTTGTGATACATGTACTGTACTAGTGTACATGTATATCGTATCTTTAAGAGCCCTTTGTGATACATGTACTAGTATACATGTATATCGTATCTTTAAGAGCCCTTTGTTTGTTTCTTTGTTTGTTTGGTTTATTAGGATCTCCATTAGTGGTACACTATTCTTCCTGGAATTCCTTTGTGATACATGTACGAGTATACATGTATATCATATCTTTAATAGCCCTTTGTGATACTTGTTTGTATATCGTATCTGTAAGAGCCCTTTGTGATACATGTATGTATATTGTATCTTTAAGAGCCCTTTGTGATACTAGTATGTATATTTCAGACTACAAATGTCCAAGTTGGACATGGAGGGCAGAGAAGCGCAGCAGCAGGTCAGACCCAAGTCCGCCAAGTGGAGGCGGGCCCGGCGAGCAACCTCCCCTCGCAGCCACCGCCCGTACTCAGCCCACCCCACGTCCTACTACCCACCCGTGCCCCCTGAGATGTACCTGGACCTCCCACCCACCTCCCCCCCTGCAGGGGTGCCTCCGTACGCCTGGTCGCCCGAGTCCATGGACATGGCAACACAGACGATGGAGGAGATAGGGACACAGACAGACCTGGAGGACAGTGGGATGTCCACTCTGCATAGCGGAAAGGTAGGGGCTAATACAAGTCTGGGGGGTGTCCCTGTGGTGTAGTGGTCTGCGCTTCTGTTACTTACCACATCTGGTTCTGATTGCTTGGAACCAGAAGGCCCGAGTTCAACTCCCGGGTAGGACACCTCTGGACAAAAGGTGCATTGAGTCATACCAAAGACTTTATAAAAATGGTACATACTTATGAAGCAGTATGGAAGTTACTGGTAAACCCACTCCACTGCCAGTGGACTAGCCCCCTGCTGCAGTGATTGCACCACAGTGTGGCCCAGGGCTATGAAACGGGGATGGGCACTGCCTTATGGTGTGGGAGGATTTTAACTTTTAACTTAAAACAAGTCTGGATGTAAAATACTGCTATTCTAAAGAGGCACACAATGTTGCTTTCCAGCTTCAAACAGTTTCCTAAACCTGAGGCATTTAGTCATTACTCCCTATCATCAAAGCCTTTTCAATTGTGTGTGAACCACAGGATGTTCGAATTGTTTAATATTTTTCTGGATTCCAGGTGTCCTCCAAACCGTCTGTGACAGAAGAGGTGGCCTACGAGGTGTCTGTCCACACTGCTGACCGCCCAGCCGCCAGCCTGAACCCAGAGGCAGCAGTGTTCGTCCAGCTGCACGGGAAGAAGGGAGAGACAGAGGAGGTGGCCCTACAGGAGTCCAAGACTCACAAGATGGCCTTCCAGAAGGGACAGGTGTGGCTTAGTTGTTCTTTAGATTCGTAATCCATGTTGGGCATTGGTAGAAAGACTTTGTTTTGCATTCATCCCCCCTGTGGCATGTTCATCTGTCGAGTGAAGTCATGAAGCATCAAATCCTCAATAAGTATCAAGGTAATCTATAGGTTATCAGACAGAAATGTAGGTGATTAGTTCTTACCTTTCCTATTGGTCCAAATGCAACTAAAAGCCGGCATCAGTCTGACCTGCACCTGCTAACTATAGCTTGGGGATAAGTTATGCTCAGTGGTGGCGATTTTAAAAGGTCGCAGGGCTGTTTACTTCCTGAAAACATAATCCAGTCCTGGCCCTTGACATTATCAGGAAATCTTCTTAAGTGAGGTGTCTTTCCTGTTGTGTACCAAATGTCCCCAGCAGCTCAGTTTGTATATCTAGCTATTGAAATACCAAACAGCAATAAGTTTATCATTATTCCACTTTCATACCTTTTTTCATCTTTCATGGTGGAAGTTGCATCTATGAAATCTTACTATAAGGCCACACCATTTTAATTTCTTGGATTAACGGAATTTGTAAAAAAATGCTAGATAGGAAAATCAACAGGAAATTAGAATTTCAGAGGAAGGTTTGTATTTTGGTGCACACAATTTCAGGGAGTGAACAGGGTCAGGTGCAAGTTTTTAACCCAGCCTTCTGTTTTCATGATTTTTTTGTGCTATAATTAAAAAAAAAATCTGTTAACCAAGAAATTAAATTGGTATGGCCTAATTGATGATGAAGGGGCCTAGACAAGACGGAATAACCTCATTGGATAAACCAGATTTTAACACTTATCATTTCAACTACAGAACATATGACTTTCGGAGAGTGATTAGAATTTTCCCATAATCAGATACTTGCCAGTAAGCATCAATAAAAGGCAACTCAATCTATTCCAATTTGTGTGACCCATTTCTAAATGTTTCGTCAAATTTGTAATCTTATCTCACAAATCAATGTTTCCAATAAGAAATTACTAATGATGGAGACATAGCTGCACTGTTGAAGTGTGTCTGGACTTTGATTGACAGCTATACGCCTCTCTCCTTTACAGATTGACCGGTTTGATGCACTGTTGAAGTGTGTTTGTATTTTGATTGACAGCTATAGGTCTCTCTCCTTTACAGATTGACCGGTTTGATGCACTGTTGAAGTGTGTTTGGATTTTGATTGACAGCTATAGGTCTCTCTCCTTTACAGATTGACCGGTTTGATGTTCAGACCACTGATGTGGGAAGACTGCTGTCCATCACCGTAGGACACAGGCACACAGACACAGGTAAAGAACAGCTCATTTTCCATATCAAATTACCAGCCTTACCAGTCATAATTCAACTGGAAAGCTAATTTACATATTCACGAGAAGCATCGCAACTGTGGCTATTGCAATAAATGTATTCATTGCATGATGAATAAAAGAAAAAAAAAGGAATTTCAGATACTAAAAGAAAACTTGGATTTAGAATAAAAACAAACTTATCTTATCATACTGACACATCTCCAATGATAGTGTCTCAATTTGACAACATATGATATAGATATATCTCCTCCCTGTCCTGACTCCTGTGTTCTCCCCAGATTGTATTTGGTACCTGGACAAGGTTGTAGTGAAGCGACTTGGGGAGCCAGCCGTGACTTACGAGTTTCTCTGCAAGTGCCAGCTGTCTGCTGAAGACAACAACGCTGTGATGGAGCTCCCACTGAACTGGTGCTCGACTGAACTAGGTACATGTACTTGTGTGGAGGATTACATCAGCAGTGCTTGGATTTTAGAAAACATTGCGTTGTTACATGTTGTAGTGAGAGTCTTGATTAATCTGATAAAGAATGTTTTGCTCCATTTTTTGTCTCTCAATTCTGTTACAGAAAGTTGTACATGTAGTTTATAAGTGTAGAAAAGTACAGTCATGTAACTTCATTTTTTGTTTGTTTGTGGAGTTAATGATCTTTCTGTTAATATAAGGACCTTTGTAACACCTCCATGTCTGTCTATGCCATGTACAATCCATCTGCTTCATTTCTACCAACTGCATGCATTTCACTCAGTCCTTTGAGTGAATGCCCTGTGAGGTTTGCCCAGGTGGGTTGGCAAGGCTGGCTACCAGGTGTTGTTGATGTGTCTGTCCTGTGCCTATATATGTATTTATGTTCTGCTGTTTGCTTGTAAGAGTTGTCTTCGTCGCCATTTCTGTCTCTTAGTTTGCACAAAACACACAGAGTTAAAGCATGTACCTTCACTCAACTGGAAATATCTCTTCATGCACCACACCCAGTGCAGAGTTATGCATTCCTGTGTCAGTATGTTATCCAGTGCATTTTAGTTCTTGTCTGTATGCACAAATAGCTACACCTTTGCTTGCTTATTTGTACTTACATGTGTATACCTGTGCGAATGAAATACACAATTACACACACAGTTACCTGTAAGATGACATTTAATGTAAAATGTCAAATTTTCTTTTACAGATGAATCAGACAAGACCTTGTCGAGCTCAAGTTCTGAGAGTGACTTTTCTGAGGAATCAGAAACAGAGTCAGAGCTGGGATCCAGAGGGTCTCATAGGTCAGGCTCACAGAAATCTGGATCTCATGGGTCAGGATCTGAAAAATCTGGGTCTCAAAAGTCAGGATCTGAGAGATCTGGGTCTCAGAAGTCTGGATCTGAAAGATCTGGGTCTCAAAAGTCTGGATCTGAGAAGTTGGAATCTGAAGCAGAATCAAGGAAGTCAGAAGCAGAATCTGGGAAAAGTGAACGATCTAGAAGGAGTGAAGGGTCAAGGAAAAGTGTTGGATCACGGAAAAGTGAAGAATCTGCCAGAAGTACTGTTTCAAGAAAAAGTGAGCAATCCAGATCAAGTGAAGGGTCTGGGAAAAGCAAGGGAAAAGCATCAGAAAAAACTGTGGAGAGAACACCTTCCCCTGACTTGGACAGCAAAAGGAAAAGAAGACATAGAAGACCCGAGTCTCGTTCATCACATTCTGGGCTGGATGATGAGAAGATGGATTCTGACAAGGAAGCGGACACTGAGAGGGAGGTCGTGCTTCGTCCTAAAACTGCAAGGGGTAGAAAGGTTCCAAGACACTCAAATTCCGAGCAAAGACCTTCCGATGAAACCAAGGGGCTGACCCAGCTACTAATTGTGCATCCAGAAGACGAAGAAGCAAAATCTGACGTGGAATATTCTGCCACGGACAATGACTCCGTAGCAGTAACGGACCGCAGTGAAAAGATGAGCTATGTGGAACCAAGTTCAGACAGCAGTCTGTCAGATGATGAGAATGAACCGTACTACCAGAAAGACCTCCCGTCTGATAGAGACATGAATGAGGAACAGCAGGAGGAGACCCCGAGGGGGCTGGTGAATTACAGCGACACCGCAGGAGAAGGGGAGGGCAGCGGCAGTGAGGAGGAGGAGGAGGCAAAGGCGGAGGACAGCGACAGCAGTGACTCCCAGTCGGTCCATAGTGCAAGGCTAGTGTCAGAAGTGGAAATAGAAAAACCTCAGGTGGAAACGATGCACGTGGAAACGATACGCGTGTTACAGGATCCAGAGCCAGTAGCCATGGCCCATGGCCCGCCTCCAAAGAAGGCAATACTGAAACAAGTACATCATGTACCACGCGAAAACCTGGTAACCATTGTGGCTGAGGTCCATGTACCTACACCAGCTGAAACAGTGGTCCTGGATGAGCCTGAAAGAGAAGAGACAGTGCCTAGTGAGGCTGAGAGGACGGAGACTGTCACAAGTGAGCCTGAGGGGACAGAAACTGCTCCAAGCGAAAGTGCGAGGACTGAAACTGTACAGGAAGAAGCTGAAGACCTGAATGAAATCACGCCACCCACCTCCCCAACCATTGAAGCGTCTGAGGGAAGTCTCAGCCCCCGTAGATTGAGCGATGTTGGGGAGACCAGTGGCGAGACTCCCGTGCCAAGGAGTGATGAGACATCACAGAAAGGGGAGGAGGAGAGGGGCCAGGGGAGTGGGGAAAGTGAAGTTGAGGGGGAGGACAGCACAAAAGCTGATGGAGAGGGTCTGCAAGGGAAACATGCAGATCAGCAGTCAGAGCAGAACGAAGCTGGTGAGAAGATTGAAGGAAAGAGTAGGGAAGATGGTAAAGAAGAGGAAAACATAGAGGATACTGTGGAAAATGGCAACGATGACAAAGAGAAAAGAGATGGAGTGGACCAAGAAAGGGAGGACTCTGGGAAGGGAGATGAGAAGAAGGAAGATGATGAGACAAAAGAAGAAACTCCTGAAGAAGCTGGTAGTGTCTTCATGGAAGGTTTTAAGGTTAGCATCAAACACGAATCAAAATGTTATTAGTAAGTGTGAAAAGGATTGACATGTGTGGTACATTATGTGATAAGTTATATATAGTGTTAGTGTTAGAGATTGTCCTGGTAGAATTCCAATCTCTACTAGTAGAGTTCCAGATTCTCCTAATAGAGATTGGAATCCCAGTATTCAGATCCAGATTCACTGGACGAATTCCAGTTTCTACTAGTAGAGATTGGAATTCCAATCTCTACTAGTTAAGAGTCTGGAACTCTACTGGATTCCAATCTCTACTGTGACATATACATTTGTACTGATATTATAAGCTTTTAATAGCAGTTCTTTGCATCAAATTGTCAAAAAGTGACAACAGAGATTCTGCTTAATCTTGCTGAGCCCCAAGTTCTTGTGTATTCTAGGCTGGACTTGAAGCAGTTCGAAAGTCAAGTATGTCAACAGCAAGCCCCTCAGCAAGCATGGCGTCTCTACAGGCAGAGGAGCCCCATCCCAAAAAGGGCCCAACAATCCACCAAGCGGCCAAGATAGGGGACTTGGACAGACTGAAGGAGCTTGCCACATATTCAGAGGAACTTATGAGGTGGGTGCACGGGTCTATACAACAAAGTGCTAGGTTTGATCTGATTTTAAAATACCAGTATAACCGAGTATGGATTATTTTTTACTTTAAGAAACAAAGTTGACAAATGCATTTAATTTCACCTTCCTTCTAGCCAAATGGATGAACGAGGCTGGACCCCCCTCCATGTTGCTTGTGCTAATGGCAGGTTGGAGGTTGTGAAGGTAAGGTGGCATGTCCTGAAGTACACTTAATATGTGTATTATTTCTGCTTGATAGAAATCAGAGAATGGTTTATATGGAATCAAAGCCACTTGTCTTCTTATGTTACAAAGTAACATTGTAATATCAGCCTTCATGTCATTGTTCAATACTCCATCATTCTAAGATATCATCATGTTATTTATGGTGTAAAAGGACAGCTCTTTATCCATCCTGTCTTGTTGTAATGTAACATTAACATGTCTGAGTGTGTGCACTTCTTGTCTCCTGACTAGCACTTGTCTGTGAAGACGGCCAACCTGTACAAGGAGACGCCTACTGGGTACACGCCGATGCACATAGCTGCCATGAACGGCCATGTCAACTGTATGATGGTGGGTGGTACTGTAATTCTTGATTTCTTAACTGTAACTTAATTTTAGCTGATGTAACGGTCACTAGTCAAAAGCTAAAATTTCATCATCACTAATATTTGAGACAGTAAGTTTTGTTCCCACCGTTTAGATTAAGTGCTGTGACATACTTCATTTTCCCCACACCGCTATATTTTTGATTCTGCCGCTATATTAAAGTAATTTACAGTACTTTTTTTTTCCTGTCTTACAAATTGAGACTACTATTTGTTGAATACGGGTCGTGAAATGTTCAGTTCTTAACATATATAAACGTATTAGAAATGTGCTCAGAGCAAATAAATAAAGATAACCTACATGTTCTCTTATCTGACAGGTTCTGCATGCCATGGGATGTCCCATCAACTCCCGCAGTGCGGACAGCCAGACCCCGCTGCACCTGGCCGCCATGAATGGACACCCCGAGTGCTGCAAGTGGCTACTGGCCAACCGTGCCTCGCTGGACGCCAGGGATGCCATGGAGCGCTCGGCTCTTGAGCTGGCCGAGGAGTACAAACATGACGCCGTGGCTGAGCTGCTGAGAACGTGCAGGAAGGAGCTGGGGAGGAAAGACAGTTCCCTCAGTCTGCTCAGGACATCAGGGTAAGGGAAAGTGATCTCGAACCAGTTTAGCTCAAATGAACTCAATGAACAGATGAGCTAATCTTCCACTGGTCGTGACAGAGAAGAGAGACGCTATGTACAGTATTTTCAGGTTCATTGAACCGGGGGAAATTCCCCTAGCTCTTTTCGACAAGCACAATGAACAGTGGACCACGGCTTAACGTCCTGTCCTAAGGACTGCGACCCTTTCCGGTAGCGTGCATGTCGGGTGAGCGACACAGCCGGGATCGAATCCGGGGCTTCTAGTTCCAGAGGCAAGATCGCTAACCACTGGACTACACACGCTACCGGGACAGATTATCTTTTAATGTGTGCATAAAAGAAAGTACACTGTTATTTTTGTTTATTTGATGTCACCGTACAAAGATGGAAGGAACGGCAATAATTGTTAATAATTTCAAGTGTCTAGAAGAAACCATTGCAAGAAAAAGAAACAAGATAAGTATTCATTATAGTGAATGGGGCGAACTTCAAAATGTATTCAAATACTAGCATGTGTGTGTGTGTGTACTCTTATGTTACCATAATACAGTTGTCTTTGTTTATATTCTTTCATTCTGTTGAATAAAGATTTTTTTTTAAATAATAAATAAAATAAAAAATAAAAAAAGGAACGGCAATACAGGTTCCTCCAGACAACAAAATGTACATACAAATGATGTGCTGTGTTATCTTAACAGGACATCTAAAGATGCTGATGTTGGCGAGCCAGTGGAGGAGAGTGAAGAAACAGAGACATGGCATGATGATAAAGAAGTGAGTCTGGATTATGGATTTATATATAATTAGTGCTATTGCTATCGCTATTGTACAGGTATTGTTTCACAGTAGTTGGAATAAAGATGTGGGGAATACAAATATTATATTATAGCTGTCAACTGTATAGGAAAGAAAGAAAATGAACGATTATGGTTAACAATTCAGATATCTTTTAATTCAGAAAGAAGAGTCCTGTTTTGTTTTGTTCCCTACTGACTGTCACTGATTGAAACAAAGTTAGGTCATTGTTATTTGATCATAAAGAAGTTAAAGAACAAATCACTCATTTTGCAGGAGCCTCCTAAGAAAACAGAGAAGGGAAAAGAAGAGGACAGCTCTGCTAAGGACAGTGAGGAGGAAGGTTCGGCTGAAGATGAGTCAGACAAGCTGGACGACACTCTGCCAGAAGCTGTGAAGAAGAAAGAGAAGGAGGCTCTCCTGGTAAGGGCTCTTCCAGAAAGTATCTGGAATAGTAGTAGTAGTAGTAGTATCCAGTATTAGATTATACTGCTGCGGGGTTCCCTGACGTATGGGTTGGCAGCAGTCAGCCAGTCTTCACACACCGCCTCCAAGCGGCTCTGTCCAGCGGGTCCATGTTGGTAAGGCCGCACTCTGTACAGGGGCAACAAAAAATGATAACAGTTATTCTGTCCCTGTCAAACTCCATTTGTAGTGCCTTTTTCTTGTCAGTAGGGCTAGCTCTTTGTAATGACAATGACAATGAACTTTATTGCATATTCATGCCCAACATGGGCTAAATGCATTAGGTAACATCATTGGTAACATGAAGTAAAAGAGAAGGAACATTGTGCTATATTCCATCTAAATCTACAGTCTCTTCTCTCTTCTTGAAGCATTTGTACACAAATTCACATAGTTTTTCAATCATATCATAGTTTCTAGAAGACATAAAACATGTGAATAACTCGTTATTTGTAAGATGCCCATATTTCTTGTCTAGTTGTATGGAACTTACAAGGGGTCTGCACATGTGTGAGTACAGTGAGCATTCTAAAATAAAATGTATTTCATCTTCTATACAATCATTGTTACAGAATGTACACAGAATGTAATAGCCACAGGCCAGTTGGACAGCCCTGGCTGTGTACTAGTATCCTGAACTGCCAAAAACAAACCAATAAACCACTAGAATACAGGGACAGACATTCCTGAAATCCTGGGCACAATTGAGGAACAAATAAGTGAAAGCATATACATTTAAGTTTGCCTGGTTTTTATTTCACGCTGAGGTGAAAATGGAGTGTTCGCGGTGGTTTTAAGTTCACAGCAGCGCTTTAGTTACATACTGCTACAGTATTGCACAAAAATGTTTGCGGTGGTATTAAGTTTGCCGTGAAACGGTCGCCTCAATAACCGTGAACATAAAACCATCTCGAACAATTCTGCATTTACAGTAATTGGCCACCATGAAAAGAGCTGCTTTACAGATATAATGGATAATGTGAAGCTCTACTGCGAGTAGGGGTGGATACCGGTTCGGCTTAATAAGGTCCAAGTCCAGGTTTAGGTCCAGAGATTTAGGTTCAGGTCTGGACCTGAACCTGGACCTTATCCTGTCTATTTGACACGTTTTGTTTTATTAGATCAATGTCAAGCATAGAGAATTAAGACTGACATGCATAACTAAAAGTTTCTTGGTTAGAAAACTTTCAAGACAAACCAGTATTTGATATTTGAAATTACTTAAAATGCCTTTTTGTCAGAGGGGAGACTCAAAACACTTTTCATCAAACAAACTAGAAAAATATATTAGTACATCTACTTTGTTCAGGTTTTTTGGACTCAAGTTTAAACCTTTTTGGACTCGGTTCTTGGATGTTATACAGGTCCGAATTAGGTATCCACCCCTAACTGCGAGGATCGCAATCTTGTTCAACAATTTTGTATTCAGACTCTAACACATATTTTCTCACCTGATGCTCCAGGACAGGAAACGTTCCTATCAAGAACAGCAGGAGAAGATGACAACAACCAACACCAGCTTCCTGGATGCCATCAGATCAGAATTCGAATAAAATAGATGTAAAGGTTATTCTACAGGTGTGTTACGCAAATGTTGTACATTGTAGATGTGCCATATTAGAGGAAAATGGGAACAATTTGTAACAAATAGTTTTCAGTCATTAATTTACTAGAAAAACGAAATACCTCTGTCATCAAATGGTCAGTATCAAAAAAGGACATGAAGTAGCAGCACCATGGTTGTCTCCAGCTTTTAATTTTTTTCTGTACCACTCATCGTTCGGGAGCCGATGTGTTGAATTTTCCTTGTTAAATTCGTCATTTTAAGCTTACGAAGATACATTTTTATCAATTTCATGTCATAAAGTTTTTGGGATGGACAAGATAAAAAAATTTCCGTCCCGGGACGGACGGGTCCTGGAGACAGCCCCGAGCAGTACACGAAGAAAATTGTACATATATGCATTTAATTAGCATGCAGAGCTTTATGATGTCGGGGGTGTGTTGGTTTAAGTGAGTTTTTAAGCTGGAAATGGTCTTGTCTTGTTTGTAAATAGCTGCAATACTACAGTGCGGGATTGATGACTGCATGGACAGCCTTGTGATGGGATTATCTAATAAATCTCTCCGGTGGAAGTGAGGAACATAGTTTTCATCATATCTCCTGCTTATAAAGATCAGGAAAATGTGGATGAGTCCAGAGAAATAAAATTTGTGTGCAGTAATATAGATTTTCTTTATCTTGATATAGATTGTACTTTAACATTGTTGTATGAACAAAGGCAGGCAACAGGTTGTTTCCTTCCGCCAGCCTGGTGAAAGTTGAATGAATTCAGACAGATTTCTGAACTATGACTCATAGTATGATTGAAAATGATTGTGAGGGGACTACATGTATTATGATGTGGGAGAAATACTGCAATACTTTAACTTTAAGTAGATGATGTCTTTGCAATATTAGTGGGGATATGAAACTGAAGTGGTTCATTATCATTACAGAGATTAAGTTTTTGTCTATATGTTTTCACCTTTGGATATAATGTTTACTTTCCTTGTGTTGACGCAGTTCTTGTGGAATACTGTAGCTTACATGTACGTGCCATTCAAGGCTAGAATTTGCACCCAAAATACTGTCAACTGAGTTGGCCTGGTCATGCCAGGTGTAACTAATCTTCAGTCATATATTAGTAATTGTAACATAAAGCCACATACACCATTTTAATTTCTTGGTTAACGGAATTTTAAAAAAAAATGCTAGATTGGAAAATCAACAGGAAAACAGAATCTCAGAGGAAAGTTTGTACTTTGGTGCACACAGTTTCAGGGAGTGAACAGGGTCAGGTGCAAGTTTTCACCCCCGCCTGCTGTTTTCATGATTTTTGTTTTGCTAAAAAAAATTAAAAATCTGTTAACCAAGAAATTAAATTGGTGTGGCCTAACTGTGTAAGGAATGACATGTCCAGAGATCACTATACTGTCTATCTGCTTCAACAGCTGTTGTTTGGTGGCAGAGCAGAATCAGGATGGTGTAACCCCTAACGTACAAATCTAGAATACCACAATATGAGATAACTGCAGACTTGATCACATCGAGTGCTATGTTAGTTTGTAGGGAGGCTAGTTGCTGCTACTAGAACAGTGAAACAAAATAGGTGCACGGTGCCAACTTTTATGGAATTAGCAGTTATATTTGTAGCAGTAATATTGTGACAGCGGCTGTCTGCATTTAAATAAATGTGTAGGTCTTTCAATCTTTGTGTCCCTGGTGTGTTTCCTTTCTAAATTATCTTAGCCACTATAGAGACCATCAATATCATATGCAAATCTGTTTCGTATTGAGTTGTTTCAGAAAAGTTATTTCCTACTGTACTGTGAGATCCTGTGAAGACAGCAGTGATGATGATGAATGGTTTATTAGGAAAACTTACATGTCAACCACATGACCGAATTGGAGTCAGATTTGAGAAACATACAAGTGGTGGGTTGTTATATACATGTACCAGGTAGGATTGACATATGAAATAGGAAAGTTGGATGCAGGTCATCGGAGGATCAGATACAAAAGTGACTTTTATAGCCACAACAGAGGACGATGTAGATTAGAAAAGAAGCTATGATTTTATTTGTACCAGAGTGTAGGGGTTCATCTAAATCAGGAAAGAGGGGCGCTGCACCCTCTTGTTTCAGCCCAGCGCCCCCTTGTCGAATTCAGATTTTAGCTTAATATCCAGCATACAGCCAGGGTCAGCAATCGATTCTTCCATAAATACATAGAATTCGCTCCCTTGCCTTTGTGTGCTCCCTCTTATTCAATTTTTCTAGAAAAAACCCTGTCAGACTGAGTGTGTTTTCGATGATTATATCTGAACATAATCATGACAATGCAAAACATTAGTGTATGCAAGGAGGTTGTAACCTCCTTGGTGTATGCAAGAAGATAGAACCTCCTTGGTGTATATAGAGTGGAGTTATTTGGCAAGGTATGAAATTCCGTCTGTAGTCTAGTGCATCTAGATATCTATTTTGGCGATCTTCGACCTGAAGGTTGAGAACAAAATAAACGCGACAGAGGAAAAGAAATGAATACAGGTAGGTGGAACATCTGCAACAGAGGAATATGAAAGTTATAAGTCCTGGCAAGGAGGTTCTATAGATACCGGTAGATAAACCTCCTTGGTACTAGGGGACACTCTCAACATGTCGCCTGTCATTGGCTATCAACCTTGTCCAAGCTGCATGTCAGTTTGCCACCGCGGTAAAGAATTATGATATGTCCTATGTGTATAATATTTGTAAGTTTACTAATGATAGCATACTGACTGATCTATTCCGATGATGTGTTCCAACCAAAATACCATTTTCTTTCCCATTCTGTGCGTTTGGTCCGTGGAAAGTAGGAAACTGCTCTGCCACCGCCCTTGCTTGAGAGCCAAGATGGCGCGCGGTCAGCTCGCCGCATCGGCTAACCGTAGATCGTCTTGGAGTTGGGCTTGTGGAGTGTTGACGTTGTCCCCACCCGTGTTCACCATTCACGACACAACATTAAACTATTGGCTTTTCGATACCTTCTGGTGTATCTAGAACTGACAAAAGAGAGGAAAGAACGTTGGCAAGGGGGCCAATAACTTGACAGCTTACTCCGCACAGTCCGAGATTTGGCCGCCATGACAGCACAAGGAGTGTGTGAGACCCAACTTTTATCACGCGTTTTTTCCTCGCAATTTACAAGATATCTGGAACACCATGGCGGAGATCATTAGCCAAGGGGTTGGTTACGATAACGCAAGTGCGATCAAGTGCACACTCCGTCCAGAAATGACCAGAAATAGCCACAACTTGGAAAGTTTCACAGAGCGACAACGCTTTCCTTGCAAAAAGTCGCCGTTGCTACCATCTAAATTGCACTGCCATCGACAAACGTTGCCAGAGACGTGAAGCGCAATTCCTCGTCCACCTCTCGGACACAAGAAAGTGTGTGGTTCGTACTTGCCTACCGGATAGCAAAGGTGGACGTTCGACAGAGAAGCACAACTTTTCGCACGTGAAGCCATTTTGCGAGAGTAGGGAGGGCGCTTGTGTGCATTGCTTCCGATCACGTCCGCAATACAAGTATAAACGTGGTGCAGCACCGCTACTAGGCTAGATCATCTGTACTCGTCTCATCGCGCATCAGACATCCACAGACATGGCAGATACCGCAGCTTCTCCCAAGAAGGCGGCCAAGGCGAAGAAGCCTAAGGCACCAGCAGCCCACCCACCATGCAGTGACATGATCACTGCGGCCATCACCGCTCTGAAGGACCGCAAAGGCACGTCCCTGGCGGCCATCAAGAAGTACGTGGCGGCCAACTACAAGTTCGACGTGGATAAGCAGGGGCATGTCCTCAGGCGCACCCTGAAGCGCATGGTGGAGAAGGGAGTTCTGACCCAGCCCAAGGGCAAGGGCGCCTCTGGCTCCTTCAAGATCAGTGCTGCCGCCCAGAAGCCGGCCAAACCCAAGAAGAAGCCCGCAGCCAAGAAGCCCGCAGCCAAGAAGGTGAAGAAGGCAAAGAAGCCAGCTGCCAAGAAACCTGCGGCCAAAAAGGCAAAGAAGTCTCCCAAGAAGGCAACAAAGAAATCTCCCAAGAAGGCGGCAAAGAAGTCTCCTGCCAAGAAGGTCAAGAAACCCGCCGCCAAGAAGGCGAAGAAGCCAGCTGCCAAAAAGGCAACAAAGAAGGCGGCGAAGAAGCCGGCCAAGAAGTAAGAAGCCATCCTAGACCAAACTACACCGGCCCTTTTCAGGGCCAACCACATCTTCCCAGAAGGACTATTGCATATCACTTGATCGGCAATCATTAAAATTACTAGTTTGTATGTATATCATGATATGATAAGGTGGGGGGGGGGGACTGTAACGGTGTTACAGTTTCTTGAATTGAAAGATCCCCAATAGTGAATAGCAATCCCCAATAATTATCTTCCTGGAGTGATTATAACAAACACATAACATTGCTAAACGGTACCAGAAATATCAAAGATGAAAAGAAGGCTGCTGAGGGTTGACGGATGTCAAGGAAGTTAGAACAAACATGTTTATAATAATGTGCAGATTGTAACCAACTTCATGCCAAGAAGTACAAAAATTATATTTCAACATGACGTACGGGAGATAGAAAAGAGGTTCGACTTGGTCAGTGTCATGATATACCATCTTGAGACGGAGTCGCGACTTTCATGGCGACTTTCCTTCCGTTCTTAAAATCTTGTCTGACGACCAGAAACCGAAACAAAGTTTCTGTGCAGAGCTTGCTGCAAATCCTGGATTCAGGCCTGGCTAGTTCTAACCAATCCGGGTTCAGCACTGCTCAGCAACGCCCAATGGGAGCGCGGGGCGAGGAACCAATCATTGGCCCCAATTCTTGGGAATATATGCAAGCGCCACCACATAAATAGCCAAGACCGCTTTTTGCACCAATCTTTCTTGTCAGTTCGCACAGGAGACTCAAACTCGCAATGGCTCGTACCAAGCAGACCGCCCGTAAGTCCACCGGAGGCAAGGCCCCCAGGAAGCAGCTGGCCACCAAGGCCGCTCGCAAGAGCGCCCCGGCCACCGGAGGTGTCAAGAAGCCTCATCGTTACAGGCCCGGTACCGTGGCCCTCAGGGAGATCCGTCGTTACCAGAAGTCCACCGAGCTGCTCATCCGCAAGCTGCCCTTCCAGCGCCTGGTCAGGGAGATCGCTCAGGACTTCAAGACCGACCTGCGCTTCCAGAGCTCTGCCGTCATGGCTCTGCAGGAGGCTAGCGAAGCCTACCTGGTCGGTCTCTTCGAGGACACCAACCTGTGCGCCATTCACGCCAAGCGTGTGACCATCATGCCCAAGGACATCCAGCTGGCCCGCCGTATCCGTGGCGAGCGTGCTTAAACACCCAGCCCGACCAAAGTAACCCCGGCCCTTTTCAGGGCCACCCACATTTTCCAAAAAGAACGATGTTGTTGTCATGTTATCCATTACTTCCCAAAGGTTATCTTTGTAATTATGCTACGTACGTGTGGGCCGTGCAACATTAGGATATGCAGAAATCACACGCATCTACCACTAGTTTGCACAGCGACGTTTACAAATAAGTCTTGGTTTGCGCGCAAATGTGTAGCCGGGAAGAGCATGGGGAACACTACAGTTTGTCAAATACATAGCTAAACGTGGAGGTTTTTTTTTTATGATGGCTATACTTGTACGTTTGACCATAGCACATGGTGATATTCGAGATATTGAAACCCTTCTTTTCACAAATATATAAGATCTTTGTGCTTGCAAGTCACGCGTTCGCCTGCAACCGCTTTAGTGCTCTCTCATAGGTCCGTAGACAATTGCCCAACATAAAAAAACACGGATGTGAGTCGATATTTGAATTTTCGTATCATCAAACACCATGCAAATTTGCCAGTTTCCCCTACGTTATTGGCAGCCTTTTGCAAACCACGTGTGTACATTGCAGCCGTCCTGCTTCCTATCACGTCCGCAATCGCCGGACAGGATCCAAAATTTGCATGAGCTCTCTTATAAATAGGTCGTGCACACTGCCTGCGACATTCGTTTTGTGCATCGACAGAAAACAGAATGCCACCCAAACCAGGAGGAAAAGCCGCCAAGAAGGCCGGAAAGGCCAGGCCCGCTGGAGCCAAGGGCAAGAGGAGGAGAAAGAGGAGGGAAACCTTCGGTGTCTACATCTACAAGGTGCTCAAGCAGGTGCACCCTGACACCGGTGTCTCCAGCAAAGCTATGGGCATCATGAACTCCTTCGTCAACGATATCTTCGAGCGTATCGCCGCCGAGGCTTCCCGCCTGGCTCACTACAACAAGCGCTCCACCATCAGCAGCCGGGAGATCCAGACCGCCGTGCGTCTGCTGCTGCCTGGCGAACTCGCCAAGCACGCCGTCAGCGAGGGCACCAAGGCCGTCACCAAGTACACCAGCTCCAAGTAAACCGCCTGACTTCCAGTTTACCCCGGCCCTTTTCAGGGCCACCCACATCTTCCAAAAAGCCCTGTATCGTGTCTTTAGGTATATATATATCGTGTATTGGTGCACTGCACCGCCTAGCACGTTGCGGGAAATACTTGCTAGAAGAGGTTTATTTCGGTAGCTTTATGTAGCGTTACTGTATCTTATGGTGTATTTTTCGTTCCAGCTACGAACAGATCGACATAGGTAACGATTAACAATAAATATAGAGCGGCAGTGATAAGACTCAGGATAAATTGTCACTGAAATGGAGAGGCACAACCGCACTCCTCTTGTCAGGGACTTAACAGTAGTACACACTCTACTGTGATCGATTGAATAAAGAGACATTTCCTAAAGGCTCATCATAACCAAGGAGGTTAATTTAACCTCCTTGTCATAACTGAACAAATACGGATATTTCAAACATAGGCCACTCGAATCATCGGAATAGCCCGGTCCTACTTATTCCAAATCCTCAACACACTACAATATGCAACACCTCACATTCAGGAAACTTTTTACTCACTCACTCCTACCCTTGCTCTCACCAATAGCTTAGCCGTAGGGGCAGCATAGCGTGCAGTAAAGATTCTCCACTGCTGGCGATCTTCTGCCAGTCTGGCCATCTATTGTAAAGCCATTTAACAATTTCCAGTACGGAAAAATTGCCTAAATGGCTCCGTTAAGCTTGCCTGGCTAAGCTAACTTTTTTTTGGCCCAGTCGCTCCTGTTTTTTCTAAAAAAAAACTAACAAATTGGTGTGGCCTCATACGGACAGATGCACTGATGGAATTAAAGGCTTGTGAGAAACAGTTTGTGAATATGAGTAGTCCTTTTGAGAGGATTTTGAGTGGCCCTGAAAAGGGCCGGGGGTCGTTATCGTGTCTTCGTTCCGTCTAGCTAGATTTGCTAGCGGTCTTCTTGGGCAGGAGCACGGCGTGGATGTTGGGCAGCACACCTCCCTGGGCAATGGTCACGCCAGACAGGAGCTTGTTCAACTCCTCGTCGTTACGGACGGCCAGCTGAAGATGACGGGGGATGATCCTGGTCTTCTTGTTGTCACGGGCAGCGTTGCCGGCCAACTCGAGGATCTCAGCGGTCAGGTACTCCAGCACGGCGGCCAGGTAGACTGGGGCGCCGGCACCGACACGCTCAGCATAGTTACCCTTGCGCAGGAAACGGTGCACACGACCGACAGGGAACTGAAGCCCTGCACGGGAAGAACGGCTCTTTGCCTTTGCACGGGCCTTGCCTCCTTTACCACGTCCAGACATGTTTCAAATTTGGAGTTCAGATGCGACTGACAACAACAAATGATCAGAGCAGGTTATGAGAGAATTTATATATTCCTGAAGGATTCTGCGTTGCCTATTTTTCACCAATAGAAGCCCGTTTTTGTTAAACGGTCACCAATAACAGAAAGTCTGTGATGGTGTCATATTATATGCTTTCTATGCGGTCCGTTAAGCAGGATGCGCAATCTGCTTGATTGGTCGGTTTGCGTTTTCCGCCGAGGTCCGCACTATGCGTATAAAGCAACCCAGCAGCAGGCAGAAGGTATCTTGATTTCATTGTAAACTCTCATCATACGAGAAGCATGTCTGGACGTGGTAAAGGAGGCAAAGGGCTCGGAAAGGGAGGCGCTAAGCGTCATCGTAAGGTGTTGCGTGACAACATCCAGGGCATCACCAAGCCCGCTATCCGTCGTCTGGCCCGCCGTGGTGGTGTCAAGCGTATCTCTGGTCTCATCTACGAGGAGACCCGTGGCGTCCTCAAGGTCTTCCTGGAGAACGTCATCCGCGATGCCGTCACCTACACCGAGCACGCCAAGCGTAAGACCGTCACCGCCATGGACGTTGTCTACGCTCTGAAGCGCCAGGGCCGCACTCTGTACGGCTTCGGCGGCTAGACTACCCGATTTTTCAAAACGACGACCCCCGGCCCTTTTCAGGGCCACCCAAATCCTTTCGAAAGGACTGTTGATTGTCACATTTGATTTGTTCAATTATAGTATGAGTTGAATAAAGTGCGTTTTCATGTGTTTTAGACGTTTATTATTCGTGATCACTTCGTTGTATTTGCCTGTAAGCAGATAGATCTACAATACATTAAGACTATCATGGAAGCTCATCTGTGTTGGTAGTAATCATAATACACTACTAAATTTTTGTTCCAACACCAAGGTATTCATATAAAGACTGTTGATCCCAATAGTAGCTGCACTAATAGCTCCATGGAGCAGATTAGTGCAGCCTTGCGGCAAAGTTTTTCTACCTCCATGGAGCTGACTGGCTCTACGCACTCACGCACTTTCAATGCAAAATCAGGGTTAACGTCAACCCTAAGAAAAGTGTAAAAATCTCTATTCGGAAACGCCGCTCTACCGCCACCATGCTCGATAGCTGCTATAACGTGTATTCCAATGCCTCTACGCACTTTCAATGCGAAATCAGGGTTAACGTCACCCCTAAGAAAAGTGTAAAAATCTCTATTCGGAAACGCCGCTCTACCGCCACCATGCTCGATAGCTGCTATAACGTGTATTCCAATGCCTCTACGCACTTTCAATGCAAAATCAGGGTTAACGTCACCCCTAAGAAAAGTGTAAAAATCTCTATTCGGAAACGCCGCTCTACCGCCACCATGCTCGATAGCTGCTATAACGTGTATTCCAATGCCTCTACGCACTTTCAATGCAAAATCAGGGTTAACGTCACCCCTAAGAAAAGTGTAAAAATCTCTATTCGGAAACGCCACCCTACCTCCCGCCACCATGCTCGATAGCTGCTATAACGTGTATTCCAATGCCTCTACGCACTTTCAATGCAAAATCAGGGTTAACGTCACCCCTAAGAAAAGTGTAAAAATCTCTATTCGGAAACGCCGCCCTACCTCCCGCCACTATGCTCGATAGCTGCTATAACGTGTATTCCAATGCCTCTACGCACTTTCAATGCAAAATCAGGGTTAACGTCACCCCTAAGAAAAGTGTAAAAATCTCTATTCGGAAACACCGCTCTACCGCCACCATGCTCGATAGCTGCTATAACGTGTATTCCAATGCCTCTACGCACTTTCAATGCAAAATCAGGGTTAACGTCACCCCTAAGAAAAGTGTAAAAATCTCTATTCGGAAACGCCGCTCTACCGCCACCATGCTCGATAGCTGCTATAACGTGTATTCCAATGCCTCTACGCACTTTCAATGCGAAATCAGGGTTAACGTCACCCCTAAGAAAAGTGTAAAAATCTCTATTCGGAAACACCGCTCTACCGCCACCATGCTCGATAGCTGCTATAACGTGTATTCCAATGCCTCTACGCACTTTCAATGCAAAATCAGGGTTAACGTCACCCCTAAGAAAAGTGTAAAAATCTCTATTCGGAAACGCCGCTCTACCGCCACCATGCTCGATAGCTGCTATAACGTGTATTCCAATGCCTCTACGCACTTTCAATGCAAAATCAGGGTTAACGTCACCCCTAAGAAAAGTGTAAAAATCTCTATTCGGAAACGCCGCCCTACCTCCCGCCACCATGCTCGATAGCTGCTATAACGTGTGTTCCTATGCCTCTACGCACTTTCAATGCAAAATCAGGGTATCGGAAACACCCCTAGTAAAAATGTAAAAACATGTGAGAACGCTAGCGAACTTTATAATGATTACAAGCTGTGGTCGCTTGTATGCAATACATTATAGCAATCGCATGTTGTGGGGGTCAAAAATTTAACGTAACGTTCGGCAAAAAGTTCATATGATATTTATGTTATGTTCACTTGCAACATTTAAAAAAAAGGTGCCGCTCGCTTTGGTCGTCCCATGGTACTAGTGGGTACCTTTTTTATTGTTCGATTTACATTTTAAAAGTTATGTCAGCATTTAGATTTTTGTCTCCAATTTTATCGTACAAAACAAAGGCGCATAATACTACTTTCGTCAAGGATGCATTTTTTTTATGCTCTCGTTCGTTGTGGGTTTGTTTGTGTGCAAGAAGCCGACAAGTGCCTTTGATCTAAACGCCTTTTTGCGCCTCCAAATAAGAACAATATGAACTCGCGCGGTGGTCCCGTGTCAACATACTACAGGCTGCAACAGGCTGCATTTTGTTTACATTATTATATCCCGTAGAGACTTTCGGGGGCCATTACCATAGCAACAGCCAGGCGACACATTTTTCACTCCCAGAGAGTACCGTGGGCGTGTCTCACAGCGCAGCGGTCCACCATGTTGCCTGGTGTGAAAGTTTCTTTCTGGCGTCCGCCGCGGGCCCTATAATGCGGGCTCTAATCTGTAAACCCCCCCTTGATTAAACCTCCTTGGTAAACACATGGTTCATTTTTATTCAGTTACAAAAGACAATGAAGTTGTTGCTTTCACAGTCAGTTAAAAATTTAGCTATAACAAACTACATATAGCCCTAATGTTTGTTTGTCAACGCACACGTACAGCATTGACGACAATTAAATTTTAATTTCGTTACACTGTGATCAAACTTGCATGCAATGATGTCCCTAGACCTTACACCAAGAAATTGCAATGTTCTGAAATAAAGGACTAATTAGCCAGTAGAGTCAGTCCACACTGAAGTTAGAGCACAGCCATCTGTCCTTAGCCAATCAGGAGCGGGTATTTTGCTGTTTGAAATCGACATACATGGCCAAAGTTAGTTCGCGCACCTCTGTCCCTTGAGGCAGAGGTACGCGAACCAACCTGGGATCTGGTCTCAGCAAATGTGGAGCCAGGCTTTCTGCCCTCTCAAGGGAGAGCCGTGCTCTAAGGGACTGTACGTTATTTATCGGGGGGGGGGGAGGGCCGGTCGTCAGAGGGTCGGGTTAAATAAATTTTCCTAGGCCCTCCCCCCAGGTCAAATTTTTTTTCCTAGGCCCTCCCCCCAAGCCAAAAAAATTCTACTATCTACTAGGCCCTCCCCCCTCCTATCAACTCTTGAAAAAATATTCAGACGGCGAGAAAACCACCGCGCCGTTTCGAAGTGTCATTCGTGTTGTATTTTACAATGGGTCTCACCAGCGATCTCCCTCTCGTTTGCCATGCTACTCAATCTTAGGCACCCGTACGCAAAAAAAAATTAATGGCTCGGAGCCCATGCTCCAAGTTTAAAGATATGCTTAGAGACTAATGCATCCTTTGTTCATAAATGATGCCACTGTATGATCCTGGATTTAAGTGAAATCTCAAAAATAATTGTTACCGATTTGTCATTTGCGCCGCTCTAGCGGCGCGCGCCAGCCGCATCTATAATAGCGCTTTGCAAACTTGTGGGACCTGAGCGGCGTCCGGAGACTATTTAAGTATCTTACACATTTGAATTTATGTTCATAACTTCAGAAATATTCTATCATGATCATGAAGAATGCTAACCGTCAGGACGACATATTTTTTTTTTAACATTACGTAAACAATATCGAGTTCTAGGCTCGTCATCTGTTGCTACTAGAATTTGTCAAATGACTAAGAACGTTACCCGGGAAAGTTGATTCCCAGCGACCGGACGTCAATTAATATTCCCCAATATAAAGATGTTGATTCAGGTTTTTTAAAAATCCAACCTTGGGAAACTTACAAAAGTTCGGTGTCCCGCGTGGATCGCCGTGAGCGCCGATTGACGACGCTATTAAAAAGCGGGTCCGGGGATGCTTCCCCGGGAAATTTTAGAAGTTCAAGCCCTCTGAAACGCTATTTAACGTAATTTCAGAGGCAAATTGTCCTTGAGCAAAGTGGGACCGCCGGCAGCACATGAATACCTAGCACATAATTTTTGTAACTTTCACCCAATAGCATCGTCAAAACCACACTTTCCATTTGAAATGTACGTTTTGAAGAACTGGCCCGAGAAACACAGCACTCAAACTTTACTACAGTCCTGCGAAGCTTAAGTAGCCGTTGAATATAGTCTGGGATTTTTTTGTGTACTTCTACATTTGCCATCTTCAACTACAGAAGTCACTGGAATTGGATAAGACTGAAGAAACAGCATGGAAAAGTCCGCCAACAGTCCCAGAACCGCCACACGCCCCTATGTGACCATGTTTACGGTTTCGTGATCTTAGCTCCGCCCCACTGCAAAATTCCCGCGAAACCTGGATCATTGCGTTTCTGCCACGCCCACAGCAAAACTTCTAAAGAGATGAAAGGCACACCGCTGTCCACCACTCCGCCACCATGGTAACCGTGCCAAACTCCGTCCCAACAGCCCAGGATGTAAATTTGCTACATTTGTGCTTTTGCTTGCAGTGAACCATGTGCAAGGAGGCACTCCAGAACTTATCAAGCGCAAGTTTATCCGACGTGTATCATTCGGAAACTTAATTGATAGAACTTACCGTTTTGGAGCCCTCTTCAGGACGAGAGGTGCTTGCACTGTGGTATCAGATTCGAACCGTGGCCGTGACGCAAAAGGGGGAGGGCGTTGGAAGCCGCGGTAATTTCGTTATTTCGAGCCAAGTTTATAATCGCACGCAAACTGTTAAACCTGTTTTTTTCTTGCGTGTTATGTATAGCTTTATGCCTCATGTGTAATAGGGTACATGTACCTACTGGCTGAGCTTCAAGGTGAATATTAAAGGTGAATACAAAACAAGTAAGTTTGTGTGACGATCGTTGAATATGTTTTAACATCTTGGAGATGCCGCTACGTAATGGCATTGCGTCAAACGAAGCCACTATTTTTGTTTTGTAATTCAATGTCATTTTTCTTGCTTTTTCAGGACTTATCATAGAATATATTGTCAGTTACAAATCATTAATTTAGGCCGGCCATTACCTGTTTTGTTTTATGTTCTCGGCCGTCATATTTTTTCAAGATGGCACCCACGTTCAAACAACGCGCGGTATCGGTTTCCTTATTCCTTACTAATAACTTCCGTAAATTTTTTGAACGTTTTTATGGGTGCTGTATGGTCACAGTGTATGATTTGATATTTCCAAAAGTACATTGCTGGACATTGGGCAATCAACCTGACGGAAATATTCTGGGAACTCGAGTGTAGAACAGTTCATAAAGGTCGCGCTGAGCGTCTCCTCCCCTCAGCGCAGAACGCCGCTCTGCACATGATTTGTATAGAGTCGCAAGCCACGTTTATACTATATATCAATATATATCAAAAGGATATTTTAGTATCATATCCATCCACCATAAATATCAAGATATCTGACGTTGCATTTCTTATTCTAACCTTACCACTGTGACAATGTATCTGTACATGCGCCGTGAAGCGGCGCGCGCTCAGCTACAAGCGCAAAACATGGGGTTTTCTGAGTGGCTCGGAGCCCATTTTTAGACATTTAGATATGTGTTTGAAGATTCTGAAAGGGATCAAATTTTTTTCCTAGGCCCTCCCCCCTTGCCAATTTTTTTTCCTAGGCCCTCCCCCCAGGTCAAAATTTTTCCTAGGCCCTCCCCCCCTGACGACCGGCCCTCTCCCCCCCGATAAATACCGTTCAGTACGAAGCAGAAACACTGTCACAAAAATCGTATATATGTTTTTAAAAAGGGACATGTTTTTTTTATAAGGGGGCAAATTAAATCCACATATGTTTTGAAAATAGGGCCGTTTTTTTAAAGGGGGCAAATTAAATCCACATATGTTTTGAAAATGGCACATGTTTTTAAAAAGGGGGCAAATTAAATCCACATATGTTTTGAAAATGGGACATGTTTTTTAAAAGGGGGCAAATTAAATCCACATATGTTTTGAAAATAGGACATGGTTTTTCTTATGGGTCATATCTTTTAAAACAATATGCATCTTAAAAATAACCAAAATGAGAATATGAGACGAAAAAAAAACATACACCATTTTCATTTTGTACCGTGTATAAGTTTATTCCCCAATCCAGGAAACCCACCGGTTTGCAAAGTGGTGCTTTCAAAATGGTCTATCGTTTCCGATTTACCCCCCATTTTGATAGTGGTGCTTTCCAGTTACGCCGATTTCAAACTGGTCGATTTCAAAGTGGTCGATTTCAAAGTGGTCGATTTCAAAGTGGTCGATTTCAAACTCCAAACGGAAATGAAATGACGTAAGTCGGAAATGACGTAAGTCGACGCTCATCGCCAGAGAAGCCACCAAGTATCGGTGATCGCTGTTTACGTCCTTGTTTTCACCGTCTTGTACGCGTTTTCTGACCAACTACGTGTCCCCAGGATATACCAGGTTTGTGTTGAATTCAGACTATATAAAGTCTTGTTTGTTTCATAAATATGATTAAATTCGACTGGAAATGCGTGTTTTGTAAATTATAAAAATTATGACGCCAGATGGGGGAGGGGGGCATGAACTCGTACGAATACATGTTCACCACGCGTATACACCACCATTTGTTACTAGTAATAATGTTTTATCTGTGTGCATGTGCTTACATAATGGACACATCTAGACCTTCTGGTGAAACGGTGTTGCTTTCCAGGATAGTTGGCCATTCTTACGGGAAACTTCAAACATATACAAAGAAGAATGGTAGAAAGGTTGAGCCTCGCATGTGTATGCCTTGTTGCTGTGATTTATTATGTTATAATATATGTGTGTATGATCTAAGGATAACAGAATGGCTATTTCTTGAGAGAAAAGAATTGTGTAATGAACGTGGCAAACATGAACACATGCTACATAATTTGATCCCAGTTTGCACATGAAAACATTTCGATTTAGTTACATTTTATTTATTCATCAGCTTTCACTGTTGCTCGTCAATATATGTGTATATTTTTTTTGTTCTTTGCTAGTTTTATGGACACCAGCAATAAAGTGGCTGGGCCATATCTGCGAGTCAAGGACTGGAGTCAGATGCCACTAAGAACTGTTGACTCGGAGCGAAATTCTACAAGTCTGTGGAGCAGCTTCAACCTTCCATGGACATGTTAACTGTTTTTGTGTAACTGAAGACATTCAAATTTTTCAATGCAATTTCAGTAGGTGTATACATGATAGTGAACACTGTAACTAGTATAAGTATAAAGGTATGTACCATACGTTTGGAGTTCGGAACTTCCCCCTCCAACCCCTGCGTTTGACTTCAGTAGTTCTTTCTAGGATGTGTTGACTACTGTATTTTGACAAGATAACACAATATGTTTCCTTCAATTTTAGCCTCACATCATTGCCTTGTCTAAGATTCAACTTTAGGCATGTAAGAAACCACGGTTTTCTTATATAAGTAAGGTTTTTATTGCACAAGAAAAATACTATTAGTGTTGTAGCCTTTTGCGTAGAATATGTTAACTATTATAGTGTAATTATTATTAAAAATCCATTTCCTGCAACTTCATGCCTCAGTCCGACAGATATGAGACACATGGGAAATCCCCCAAGTTCTTCTTACATATTGATGATAACTTTTACTCTACTAGTACATTGCATTGCACAATACATTGAAGGTACAGCAGCATTCTTCACAAAGCACAATCTTCATCTTCAATGGGAATGGAAAATACACTCCAAGGTCTATTCATATACTACAATGATGGATGTACATGTACAGTCTGTCACAAACTGAAAGTGACCAAAGCGTACATGTATATTGAAACACAAAGTGGTGAATTTTTGAATAAGAATAAGTATAATAAGAATAGGTAAGAAAGGAACTTGAGGAGAAACCCTTGCCATCTGACAAAGGATGAATATTGAACAATCTACAAAATGTACAATCTGCATGTGATTTTTTTTTCCGTCAATTAGGACATACAGACCATGCTTGTCCGTACAGTAAAAATACATGAGAACTTCTACACAACATCCCACTACATGTATTAGTACATAATTAGATCAAGTTCAGAGAACACACACAGAGATCACACCTTTATCATTTACTCATGATTCATTCAATATCACTGGTCGGATAAGTATGATACAGGCAACAAAGGACATTCTAGGCTACACCATCATGCTCATATTTTCTAAACAATGACATCATCTGCATAGATACAACTAGATTGAAGAATCATAGCTTCTTATAAAGAGACTGAGTGTTGTGAAACATTACATGAAATGGATCAATTTTCATTTACATGTACAAGCTATTCATTCAATTCATTTACCCTGAGGAATCCAACACTTACAAAATATTCTACAATCATTTGCAAATACAAAAATTTTGTTCACATCAAACTTAATTATCTACAATATTATAAAGCACCAGGTATATCAGGTACGCATATTAAATAAGAACACATACTTCGATGTGCTTACAGATACTTGTATCCAGCAGGGATGAAAATCAACATGTTTTCATTGCTTCAGAAAGCACTAAACTGTCAATGTGTGTTGTTTCAAATACATTATAATTTATATACATATCCTTGGTTCAACCGTTGGTTGAAAGACTTTGACACATGCATGTGCATATGCATGACATTCATCCTTGTGTAGACAGCATGATGCATCAACAGCTACATTGTATGGTCATAGCACTCATAGGTGCTGTGTATATGCAGCAAGGGCTGGGAAAATCCCTACAGTGCCGATCCTCTGGAGCATACTATTAGTAAGAAACAAGGAAAATGCGTTCAAATGGACATAACAACAATTCCCAGTGGCAACAAGGTAAGTTATTCAAAATGTCTAAAAAACTATGAATAATACGTGGTAAATTTACACGCTATGCATATTTTTACAAACCTGAGAAAAACATGCCAGCCAGCAAGGACAAGTAATTTTAATCTTCGTCTGGAATCTGGATAGATATTCCTTTCAAACTAATGCACGATCATACAAATTTATACTCGCTAAGGTCTCTTAACAAACAGAATAAGAAACACAAATTTATTTTTGTGGCTTCCTGGGTTCGTATCAGACTACAAAAATCGTGTCCGAACTTGCACATGGTTGCGCCGGCCGTTCGCCCCCCTCCCCATTCCCCTCACTGACTACGGAGCAAAACTATCGCAAGTTTGTACATTTTAACAATTCATATCAACGAAAATTGAACCACATATCATATCATTGATCGTCTCAAGTTGTTACAACGTAAAGTGAAGAGTTCCTCGATAGCTAGCTCGGCACGCAATTTGCGTAGTTTTGTAATCTTCCAAACGATACGGCTGCATTACGATTTACATTCTATAAAGTACCGATTAAACATGCAACTCTAAAATTATTACAACGTGAAAAAGTCAACACAAACCTGGTATATCCTGGGGACACGTAGCTGGTCAGAAAACGCGTACAAGACGGTGAAAACAAGGACGTAAACAGCGATCACCGATACTTGGTGGCTTCTCTGGCGATGAGCGTCGACTTACGTCATTTCCGACTTACGTCATTTCATTTCCGTTTGGAGTTTGAAATCGACCACTTTGAAATCGACCAGTTTGAAATCGGCGTAACTGGAAAGCACCACTATCAAAATGGGGGGTAAATCGGAAACGATAGACCATTTTGAAAGCACCACTTTGCAAACCGGTGGGTTTCCTGGATTGGGGAATAAACTTATACACGGTACAAAATGAAAATGGTGTATGTTTTTTTTTCGTCTCATATTCTCATTTTGGTTATTTTTAAGATGCATATTGTTTTAAAAGATATGACCCATAAGAAAAACCATGTCCTATTTTCAAAACATATGTGGATTTAATTTGCCCCCTTTTTAAAAACATGTCCCATTTTCAAAACATATGTGGATTTAATTTGCCCCCTTTAAAAAAACGACCCTATTTTCAAAACATATGTGGATTTAATTTGCCCCCTTATAAAAAAAACATGTCCCTTTTTAAAAACATATATACGATTTTTGTGACAGTGTTTCTGCTTCGTAGTTCAGTCCCTAACCAACGCGTGTTAGAACATGGCCACTACCCCTCAGCCAATGAGAGCCCTTCAATTACTGTGACTATATCTCAGTAGTGCAGAAAAAGTGTGGTACTAACAAAAAAGTGTGGTACTAAGTCATTTGCATACAAAAAAGTGTGGTACTAAGTCATTTGCATATTATGCAAATGACTTAGTACCACACTTTTGTTGTTAGTACCACACTTTTTCTGCATCACTGCTCAGGCCTGCCCACATGAGACCTGGGTCACAGTGTCAGCTAACTGCCAAGGGGATAGGGAGGGTTCAATATTTGATTCACATAAGGACATCGTTATCTTACAGCCACACAAGAACAAAAGTATCAAACTGAATCAAATCTTTAAAGACTAACAGGCACAAATTCAAGTTAAGCAACTGTTACAATGAAATGGAAAGTCAAGTTTATAAACAGTGGGGAAACTGGGAATCAGAATAACATTTTTTTTTAAAGAACACACATAATGCTCTCAACTCATGATCAAACAGTTCCAGTACTCCAATGAAAAGAAAAGGAATATTTTAGTAACAAACAGTAAAAAAATCCCAGTTCAAAGTCTGTATGTAATATTTTGAGAACACGGGGATGAATTGTAAAAGAGAAACTTCGTGGTAGTGGCCAGGTTCTGAAAACAGATAGGACATGAACGAAGCTTGTTTACAGGTCATTCTGCTTCAATATAATACTTTTTTTTTACCTTTTTTTTATGATACTAGTATGATGTGCTGAAAACAATATATCTTTGATTCATATTGATAGAAAGAGAATCCTCGGGGATGTGGCCATGTTCTAAAACAGTTAGGCCATGGCCTCGGCCTTTCTAAGCGAAAATAGTGAAGCTCCCCCACTCGGGGCTTCCAGACTCCCTCGGCCGAAGCCTCGGGAGTCAAGGAAGCCCCTTGTGGGAGGAGCTTCCCTATTTTCGCTTAGAAAGGCCTCAGCCATGGCCTAACTATTACTTAGAGCACGGCTGTCCCTTGAGAGATGATCAGATGATCCTAGAGGAGAGCCAACTTTTGACCTACTTGACCTGGGTCACTACAACAACAACAAGAAGACAGACATACAATGAAGCCAAACAGATCAAATTAAGGTACATTCTTAGAGAGCTTCGCCCTCGGGATGCCAACAAGCCCCTTGGGGGCGTGATTTTTTTCAAGGTGACGTGAACCATGTATTGCATTCATTGTGCGTGGAGCCGCCAAGTTATGTTTATCGTTCTGTAAAGCCCTCGTGGAGGAGTAATTTCTATTTTTGTCAATGTGACGTTGAACCATGTATTGCATTCATTGTGCGTGGAGCCGCCAAGTTATCTTTATCGTTCGGTAAAGCCCCCGTGGAGGAGTAATTTCTATTTTTGTCAAGGTGACCATGTTGTGCATTCATTCTGCGTGGAGCCGCCAAGTTATGTTTATCGTTCTGTAAAGCCCCTCCATGGAGGAGTAATTTCTATTTTTGTCAAGGTGACGTGAACCGTGTATTGCATTCATTGTTCGCGGAGCCGCTAAGTTATGTTATGTAAAGCCCCTCCATGGAGGAGTAATTCCTATCTTTTTCAAGGTGACGTGAACCATCTATGGGGCTAAAACAAACGATATAAAAATTTTCTTGAGGGTGACGAAAACCATGAGTCTGCATTCATTGTTCGTGGAGCCAGAACCTATATACATGCGGAGTATTTTTCTTTTCTTTTTTTTTCTTGAGGGTGACGTTAACCATGAGTCTGCATTCATTGTGCGTAGAGCCAGCTCTACGGAGCTGGAAAAATTGCCGAAGGCTTGTATCAATAGCTCCATGGAGCTAGCTCTATGGAGCTAAAAGGGATACAAACTTTCTTGATGGAGACGTGAACTATGAGTCTGCACTCATTGTGCGTGGAGCCAGCTCTATGAAGCTTGTTTATCGTTAACCAGAGCGTATATCCATGGTGGAGTATTAAAAAAAAATTGTGGTGACGCGAACCATAAGTATGCATTCAAAGTGCGTAGAGCCAACTCTACGAAGCTGGAAAAAGAGCCAGCTCTACGAAGCTGGAAAAAGCTGCCGTGGATTGGACTAATAGCTCCATGGAGCTAGCTCTTTAGGGTGACGTGAACCATGTGTCTGCATTCATTGTGCTAGAGCCAGCTCTATGAAGCTTGATTTTTTTTAGTTAGATTGTTTTCAAGGTGACGTGAACCATGGATATGTATTTTTCTTGAAGGTGACGTGAACCATATAAATGCATTCAGATAGCGTAGAGCTAGCTCCATGGAGGTGGAAAAAATAGCCGCAGGGCTGTACTAATCGGCTCCATGGAGCTAGCTCCATGGAGCTGGCTCCATGGAGCCGATTAGTACAGACCCTTCTCGTTGATCCCAACTTCATACAGAGGCAATACTGAGGAATTCAACATTATACCAACTTGAAATTACTCGTATATTTCATACTATTGGGAATGTATTAGGGGTGGCGGAGAGAAGTCGAATCCATGTAGTTTATAATCATTGTAGTAATTTGACATGTTTGTGTTAACGTTGTGACCTGTGGGTATATGTGTACATATACAATAAATGCCTTCATTCCTTCCGTTCTTGATATGTATGCTGATTGTTGTGTATCATGATATGTAAACCGGCTCCCTTGGAAATTAGTTACTCAGTTACTAGTAGATCTAATTGAATTCAGGAACCACCCTAAAAATGTATAGGTTTTCTACGGTAAGTCGTAAAAAAGCAGCCGCAAAATGAGAAAATACGTATACATGCTGTATATTGCCAAAAAATATATAATTCGGAAAACGAATACTGAAGCAAGTCGCAGAATGACAAAGTCAAAAGGAGTTTTGAAAGATCAAAAATGAAAAAAAAATCTAATAAATCAAGCTAATACGTATACCAATACCATAGTGTTTTGTCCAACCTCCCTGTAGGAAAAGGCTATTTTTTTATTCGCACGCTCGCATCAGTAAAACCAACATGGCACGATGAAAAAAGTTCCACGTCCTTCGACGACTGATGTTAGCCTTTTCGAGTGGCATATCATAAATAAGGACCTCATTTGCATTAATGATAGTTGATCATCTTCCGTACCAAATGAAACAAGTTGTTCAAAGTATGAAAGTCTTATCATAGTAAAAAAAGGCTATTGTAGCATTTCCTCATGAATTATGTAAACCAAGACAATCCATCCAGGCATTCTTGAGTTATCGTGTACACAGGATACATGTACACACACACGAACGCTATGCAAAATAACTTTCTTGGCGAAGGTAATAATAGTGTCTCTGTGTTCAGTCGATCACAGTAGAGCAAAATGTGTATGTGTAAGAATGCGGTTGTGCCTCTCCGTTTCTGTGTAAACTGACTATTGATACTGAGTCTTATCATTGATCCTGAGTCTTATCATTGCCGCTCTATATTTATTGTTAATCGTTACCTATGTCGATCTGTTCGTAGCTGGAACGAAAAATACACCATAAGATACAGTAACGCTACATAAAGCTACCGAAATAAACCTCTTCTAGCAAGTATTTCCCGCAACGTGCTAGGCGGTGCAGTGCACCAATACACGATATATATATACCTAAAGACACGATACAGGGCTTTTTGGAAGATGTGGGTGGCCCTGAAAAGGGCCGGGGTAAACTGGAAGTCAGGCGGTTTACTTGGAGCTGGTGTACTTGGTGACGGCCTTGGTGCCCTCGCTGACGGCGTGCTTGGCGAGTTCGCCAGGCAGCAGCAGACGCACGGCGGTCTGGATCTCCCGGCTGCTGATGGTGGAGCGCTTGTTGTAGTGAGCCAGGCGGGAAGCCTCGGCGGCGATACGCTCGAAGATATCGTTGACGAAGGAGTTCATGATGCCCATAGCTTTGCTGGAGACACCGGTGTCGGGGTGCACCTGCTTGAGCACCTTGTAGATGTAGACACCGAAGGTTTCCCTCCTCTTTCTCCTCCTCTTGCCCTTGGCTCCAGCGGGCCTGGCCTTTCCGGCCTTCTTGGCGGCTTTTCCTCCTGGTTTGGGTGGCATTCTGTTTTCTGTCGATGCACAAAACGAATGTCGCAGGCAGTGTGCACGACCTATTTATAAGAGAGCTCATGCAAATTTTGGATCCTGTCCGGCGATTGCGGACGTGATAGGAAGCAGGACGGCTGCAATGTACACACGTGGTTTGCAAAAGGCTGCCAATAACGTAGGGGAAACTGGCAAATTTGCATGGTGTTTGATGATACGAAAATTCAAATATCGACTCACATCCGTGTTTTTTTATGTTGGGCAATTGTCTACGGACCTATGAGAGAGCACTAAAGCGGTTGCAGGCGAACGCGTGACTTGCAAGCACAAAGATCTTATATATTTGTGAAAAGAAGGGTTTCAATATCTCGAATATCACCATGTGCTATGGTCAAACGTACAAGTATAGCCATCATAAAAAAAAAACCTCCACGTTTAGCTATGTATTTGACAAACTGTAGTGTTCCCCATGCTCTTCCCGGCTACACATTTGCGCGCAAACCAAGACTTATTTGTAAACGTCGCTGTGCAAACTAGTGGTAGATGCGTGTGATTTCTGCATATCCTAATGTTGCACGGCCCACACGTACGTAGCATAATTACAAAGATAACCTTTGGGAAGTAATGGATAACATGACAACAACATCGTTCTTTTTGGAAAATGTGGGTGGCCCTGAAAAGGGCCGGGGTTACTTTGGTCGGGCTGGGTGTTTAAGCACGCTCGCCACGGATACGGCGGGCCAGCTGGATGTCCTTGGGCATGATGGTCACACGCTTGGCGTGAATGGCGCACAGGTTGGTGTCCTCGAAGAGACCGACCAGGTAGGCTTCGCTAGCCTCCTGCAGAGCCATGACGGCAGAGCTCTGGAAGCGCAGGTCGGTCTTGAAGTCCTGAGCGATCTCCCTGACCAGGCGCTGGAAGGGCAGCTTGCGGATGAGCAGCTCGGTGGACTTCTGGTAACGACGGATCTCCCTGAGGGCCACGGTACCGGGCCTGTAACGATGAGGCTTCTTGACACCTCCGGTGGCCGGGGCGCTCTTGCGAGCGGCCTTGGTGGCCAGCTGCTTCCTGGGGGCCTTGCCTCCGGTGGACTTACGGGCGGTCTGCTTGGTACGAGCCATTGCGAGTTTGAGTCTCCTGTGCGAACTGACAAGAAAGATTGGTGCAAAAAGCGGTCTTGGCTATTTATGTGGTGGCGCTTGCATATATTCCCAAGAATTGGGGCCAATGATTGGTTCCTCGCCCCGCGCTCCCATTGGGCGTTGCTGAGCAGTGCTGAACCCGGATTGGTTAGAACTAGCCAGGCCTGAATCCAGGATTTGCAGCAAGCTCTGCACAGAAACTTTGTTTCGGTTTCTGGTCGTCAGACAAGATTTTAAGAACGGAAGGAAAGTCGCCATGAAAGTCGCGACTCCGTCTCAAGATGGTATATCATGACACTGACCAAGTCGAACCTCTTTTCTATCTCCCGTACGTCATGTTGAAATATAATTTTTGTACTTCTTGGCATGAAGTTGGTTACAATCTGCACATTATTATAAACATGTTTGTTCTAACTTCCTTGACATCCGTCAACCCTCAGCAGCCTTCTTTTCATCTTTGATATTTCTGGTACCGTTTAGCAATGTTATGTGTTTGTTATAATCACTCCAGGAAGATAGGTGAAGTACTGTAATTATTGGGGATTGCTATTCACTATTGGGGATCTTTCAATTCAAGAAACTGTAACACCGTTACAGTCCCCCCCCCCCACCTTATCATATCATGATATACATACAAACTAGTAATTTTAATGATTGCCGATCAAGTGATATGCAATAGTCCTTCTGGGAAGATGTGGTTGGCCCTGAAAAGGGCCGGTGTAGTTTGGTCTAGGATGGCTTCTTACTTCTTGGCCGGCTTCTTCGCCGCCTTCTTTGTTGCCTTTTTGGCAGCTGGCTTCTTCGCCTTCTTGGCGGCGGGTTTCTTGACCTTCTTGGCAGGAGACTTCTTTGCCGCCTTCTTGGGAGATTTCTTTGCTGCCTTCTTGGGAGACTTCTTTGCCTTTTTGGCCGCAGGTTTCTTGGCAGCTGGCTTCTTTGCCTTCTTCACCTTCTTGGCTGCGGGCTTCTTGGCTGCGGGCTTCTTCTTGGGTTTGGCCGGCTTCTGGGCGGCAGCACTGATCTTGAAGGAGCCAGAGGCGCCCTTGCCCTTGGGCTGGGTCAGAACTCCCTTCTCCACCATGCGCTTCAGGGTGCGCCTGAGGACATGCCCCTGCTTGTCCACGTCGAACTTGTAGTTGGCCGCCACGTACTTCTTGATGGCCGCCAGGGACGTGCCTTTGCGGTCCTTCAGAGCGGTGATGGCCGCAGTGATCATGTCACTGCATGGTGGGTGGGCTGCTGGTGCCTTAGGCTTCTTCGCCTTGGCCTTCTTGGGAGAAGCTGCGGTATCTGCCATGTCTGCGGACGTCTGTTGCACGATGAGACGAGTACAGAGGATTTAGCCTCCTAGCGGTGTTGCACCAGGTTTATACTTGTATTGCGGACGTGATCGGAAGCAATACACACTAGCGCCCTCCCTACTCTCGCAAAATGGCTTCCCGTGCGAAAAGTTGTGCTTCTCTGTCGAACGTCCACCTTTGCTATCCGGTAGGCAAGTACGAACCACACACTTTCTTGTGCCCGAGAGGTGGACGAGGAATTACGCTTCACGTCTCAGGCAACGTTTGTCGATGGCAATGCAATTTAGATGGTAGAAACGGCGACTTTTTGCAAGGAAAGCGTTGACGCTCTGTGAAACTTTCCAAGTTGTGGCTATTTCTGGTCATTTCTGGACCGAGTGTGAACTTGATCGCATTTGCGTTTTCGTAACCAACCCCTTGGCTAATGATCTCCGTCGTGGTGTTCCAGATATCTTGTAAACTGCGAGGAAAAAACGCGTGATAAAAGTTGGGTCTCACACACTCCTTGTGCTGTCATGGCGGCCAAATCTCGGACTGTGCGGGGTAAGCTGTCAAGTTATTGGCCCCCTTGCCAACGTTCTTTCCTCTCTTTTGTCAGTTCTAGATACACCCTAAGGCATCGAAAAGCCAATAGTTTAATGTTGTGTCGTGAATGGTGAACACGGGTGGGGACAACGTCAACACTCCACAAGCCCAACTCCAAGGCGATCTACGGTTGGCCGGTTGCGGCGAGCTGACCGCGCGCCATCTTGACTCTCAATCAAGGGCGCCAGCAGAACAGTTTCTCTTTCCCACTTTCCACGGACCAAACGCACAGAATGGGAAAGAAAATGGTATTTTGGTTAGAACGCATCATCAGAATTGATCAGTCATTAGTAAATTTACAATACACACACTTACCTCCCTCGGTGACAAACTGACAGCGGCAGCTTGGACAAGGTTGCCAGGCGACATATTGAGAATGTCCCCAAGTATGTACTTATATATTTCATATCCCTCTGTTGTCTTGAATGGTCAGATGTTCCACCTGTATTTATTTCTTTTCCTCTGCCGCCCTTATTTTATTCTTAACCTTCAAGCCGAAGATAGCAAGTTACGCTCCTTGGTCGCACCGGTCGCACGGTTTGATACCGTAAAGCATATTGACTTTATATTGAGGGCATTCTTGGGAAGACTCAGAAGAGTTCAGCTAGTAGTCTTCAGACGGAAAAGTTAATAGATTCCTGTCGGTGGTCTGTTCTGTCAAGCAGCTTCTTATGACAACTCATTCCCTCTGTCATAGCCTCCCCTGACAAGAGAACCTTTCGAAAACGAGACACTAGAAGGACGAATTTATGCGCACACAGGTGCTCTCTGTCAGGGTCGCAGACGGATTTCTCCCAATACCTAGCCTCCAATGAATTGGGCCAAGATATGCTCTAATTTGACAAAATTAACCGGATCATAACCGGATGCCTTGAGTCGAGATGTAAAGCTACTGAAAATCTGCATACAAATTTGGTCGGGCCCGACTGGTTCAAAACTTCAGATAGACGACCGCGCCGCGTCGCACTCAGAAAGCCCCCATGGCCCAGCAATATTCCAATAAAACGAGAAAAAAAAAATTTGAATACAAGGAAAGCTTACGGGTTTCAAAGAATGTTCTGGGGACTCAATGAAATTAATTCAATACGTCTCTGCCTCTAACGTTTATAACTGAAGACCATAGTTATCAGCATCAACTTCAAGTAATTCTAACTCTTCGATATTCCACCTCCTTGGATATTCTTTTTCCACACATCAAAACTTTTACCAAATCTTTTATACTAGAAGGGTCCTGAGTACATACATTTGTCTGCACCTTTGTGGGTCATACTCTCCAAGCAGAGGACTGGGTCCGGCTGTTTTTTACGTGCTTTTATGCGTTTTTGTCGAGCTTTCTATTTGTCCCGTTTTCTTTATATGTCATCACAACCCCATTAGCCGTGCAACAGCGCCCTCTTCCGATTCTATTTGCATAACATGTAACGTTGCATGAGCATATATCAGCATAAGCCGTAGGTTCAAGTTTCGTTCCCATGCCCGATTGGTGGTGTTCGTTTTAATGTTTGAGGGACCAGCGAGCGCCGCAGGCGCGAGCTTCCTAGGGGGGTCCGGGGGTATGCCCCCCCGGGAAATTTTAAAAATTGAACCTTCTGATATGGCATTTCCTGTGTTTTTGAGAGGATTTCAAAGATAGAAATCAGAGACAAAGTGAGCAGTTTTTCTTGGATTCCAGCCCCGCTGGTGATACAAATAAGTCCACCTTTAATAAAAAACTTGGACGTTAAAAAGTGGACCTTCGAGCGTGTAAAATTTCAAAAATTTAACCTTCTGAAAGGCCATTTCCTGTGTTTTTGAAAGGGTTTCAGAGGAAAAATCAGTGACAAAGTGAGCAGTTTTTTCTAGGATTATAGCCTCTGTGGCCTTGCTGGTGATGCAAATAAGTCCGCCTTGAAAAAAAAATCTTGAACATCAAAAAGTGGACCTTCAAGCCTGTGAAAGTGGACCTTCAAGTGGACCTTCAAGCCTGTGGGGGGGTTCGTCCGAACCCCCCCTGGCTACGGGCATGGTTCCGAACACCTTTGCACCATACAATAGCCATAGACTTGCCAAGGAACTCTCTCCTCCATCATTTCACTTTTACGATCAAAAACCTCTGCCCTTGTGGCCTTTTGATAGTGGACATGATCAAAAATTACCCTTAGTGATATTATCATTAGTGATATTGTATATCACTAATGGAGATCTAAATAAAACAAACAAACAAAAATGCATCTTATGAATTATAACTAAAGTGAATGCCTGAGTAAGGAGATGATAGGAGAAATAGAGATAAGAGGAATATGAAAACTTTTTTTCCAGCTGTAAGTGCGTTGGTGTCCAAAATGTCAAATACAATATGCCATAGGGAAGTCACTCAAATGCCATTGGTTATACTTTCTACAGATAGCTTTAATCTTTTATTAAATTCCTTTTATACTTTCAAAGTGCAATTGGCAGGTGTTACTGTTTTGGATGATCTCAGTCCAAGTTGGCTTCCACCTGAGTGTAGTGCTGGTCTTCTATGTTCACTGATAAAGGACAACACAGACGTACATGGATAGATGTTGGCAGGATGCTGACATGTGAGCAATGTGGCAATGCATGTTGTTCCACACCATGGGAGGGCACTGATTTCCAAGGTCACGAACTGTATGTAATTTCTGTGCATTTGTTGAATCTTAACATGCTGAATTATCTATGATTCGGGAATGAGTGCAGCATGGTAAAAGTTTTATGACATGTGTGACACAAAAATGTTGATTTTTCCATGTTTCTTTTTCAGTCACTGTCTCAGTTCAGATAATGTTACATAAATAATATCAATAACGTTTATGTGCCAACTAATCAATCATTGCTTGAATCCAAAATGGGAATCTTATGCTGCAAGAACAGGTCAGTGTACAGATTTGAAAAGTCTTTAACAATCCATTTTTTGTCAGTCAACACTATTTTGTTTGAATATGCAAGAGGTTTGCTCAAGTTACAAAAAGTCAACAAGCTGGCGGTGTACCAGGGCATGCGCTGCGAAGCATGGGAACATATACTGAAGGAAAAGCACTGACAAATCACTCCTGTCACCAAACATTATATGGTATTGCATTTCAGGGTGAACAGATATGATGCTTCGTTTGTGCAGCATAGGACTTCATTGACTTGTTCCTGACTTGCATGAGTGATAGTGACGCAAGTAGTAGTGAGCTTTTTTATGTTTGCCAACTTAACTCTGACCATGAACAAGCCTGTTGGACAGCTACCATTGAACACTCATGTTCAGTTGTATCCATGTTATGTCTGTGGGAAAAATACTTCATTGCAGGAACAAAGATGGTAGAAAATTAGGAATTTAGCTAACACTATCTTTGTGCCCCTGGCAGTCTAAGAAAATAACGATGCCCGGAAAGCGGTGAAATTTTTCTGCAGTTGACTGCCAGAAGTATAATACACTCTTCAAACATGAATGGGGGGACAGGTATGGAAAATAGCGGTGATGTCACTACTGACCTATTTATTGTGTGGACCAGGTGAACATGAACAGAGCTGGTCACTGTCCAACTCTCCTCTGTGCGGCTCCATGTTTTCCTGTGCCATAACTGCCATACCTAGGCTCTACCAGCCTCCGCGGGTCATTGGGAAAATAGTAGAAATTGGCCAAATAGAGCCAATTGTATGAAGGGAGTCGGCTACGGAGAGAGGGTCCTATATTGCTAGGCCTGCGAATGTAACCCTCCATGGCCAAAGTCCCCCGGCAAATATTCTCCCTATAGCCGGCGTAGTTAGTCTGGTAGAGACTAGCCATACCTTCCTGTGTAGATAGCAGTGATCAGTTAGCAGCCAGTATGTGAGGTCATCTTACATAAATGGTTTTCTTTCTGAAGTCAAACTGATGTTTGCAACTCCCCTTTGTCAAGATAGCGGTCCAATATTGAAAAAGCTGCATTTTCAATATTAAAAGATTAAAAGTTTTTAGCACCTTGATGCAGAGGGTTTGTGTGGCGTTGCCAGTTTTGCATGCACTTTTAAAAGAGGGAAGAAAGTACTCTTTTGAAGTTTGGTTGGCAAAAAAAACATGAGATTTAGTTCAGGTATTTAGTGCAATTTCATACCTATGCATTTACACTCTTTTAAGTAGTCTGTTTGACAACATTGATTCAAATCTTTTCATGCTTTGTACACACAAACTATTGCCATGTTGTTTTCCCCAGCTATCCTCATTTTCCAGTCTTTAGGCTACACCAATTTAATTTCTTGGTTAATGGATTTTTATTTTCAATTTTAGCACACAAAAAATCATGAAAACAGAAGGCTGGGGTGAAAATTTTCACCTGACCCTGTTCACATGCTGAAACTGTGTGCTCCAAAGTAAAATTGCACCAAATTCCTCTGAGATTCTGTTTTCATGTTGTTTTTCCAACCTAGCATTTTTTTTAAATTTTTTTTTATTCTGTTAACCAAGAAAATTAATTGGTGTGGCCTTTGTGTGTAATTCGCTTCTCCTACATATGTAGAAAACTTTTTGTGCTAAATGTGTTCCAGCCATTGGATTCAGTAGGACCGGTCTATGAACCAAATCATGAAGGTTACTCTCAGTGACCTTCACATTCAGGACTGTAAAGCTTACCTTGACCACAAATTAGCACAATCCTGAAAAGCAGAACATGATCATCATTAATAGTGCGTAGTCCAGTGGTTAGCGATCTTGCCTCTGGAACTAGAAGCCCCGGGTTCGATCCCGGCTGTGTCGCTCACCCGACATGCACACTATTGGAACTTAGGGTCGCAGTCCTTAGGACGGGACGTTAAGCCGTGGTCCACTGTTCATTGTGCTTGTCGAAAAGAGCTAGGGGAATTTCCCCGGTACAATGAACCTGTAAATACTGTACATAGCATCAGTCTTCTCTGTCACGACCAGTGGAGGATTAGCTCATCTGTTCATTGAGTTCACTTGAGCTAAACTGGTCCGAGATGTATTAGTTCAAGGATGGGCGGGCGAGTTTGTGGGGATATATCAGAGCCCCGCCTCCCGAGGAGGTTGTTGGCGTCCCGAGGGCGTAGCCCGAGGATGCCAACAAGCTCCGTGGGAGGCGGGCTCTGATATATCCTCACAAACAAGCCCGTCCATCCTTGAACTGATTTAGAGCACAGCCATCTGTCCGAAGCAAAGCTAAGCATACATATTGGGAAATAGTTTGACATATACACTGAAACAAACACAATATGCCAATATGAATGTTTGGGTTTGTGAGTCTCTTTTCCTTAGAATAATCCCCAGTCCACATGCGGTTTTACTTCTGTGGTTCAGTTGAGGTGACAGGCGAGTACCAAGGAGTGACCATTATTTCCTCTCCCTTGAGGCAGAGGTGCTATAACCAACCTGGGATCTGGTCTCAGCCAATGGAGAGCCAGACTTTATGCTAGAGCACCTCTGCCTCAAGGGAGAGAGGTGCTCTAACTAACTTTGGCTGTGTATGTGGATTTCAAACAGCAAAATACCCGCTCCTGATTGGCTAAGGACAGATGGCTGTGCTCTAATACTTTCCTATCATTAGCTTATGGATTTGTTAGCACTTCTATCATGGAAACTGTATCTTTGTTACATTTTGTCTAACCATGACCTCTTCTCTCATGACCTCAATGAAAAGCACCCTGCAGGTCGATTTGAGTTTTTCATGGATGAATAAAGGCTCAAACAAACAAATCCGAGTATCGGTTCTACATCCATTGTCTTTTGTGCAGAAAAAGTTACTTTCCCATATCGGACAAGATAAACCAACTGTTGAAGATAATGAAGGGGGTTCCAAGATCCCGTTGGTATGTAGTTCTTTCAGTGGTGGCGAGGATGTTATGTCATCCTATGGAGCACACACCTGCACCTCATTCATTGTCATTTCACCATCACCGGGAGAAATTTAAAACACTTTCTGGATCTTTCTGTCCCTACAGACTTACACTTGCTATAACATTAGGCCATGTTGATTTGATTATATGGATGACATCTGAGCGTGCATCAATTTTTGTCCGTTTCCCAAGAAAAAAAGTTGTTGGCCATACTGTAAATTATACAAGGCAGCTGCAAAATAAGAAAATACTGCTGTAAATTGCACACAAAAATATTTCGGGAAACAGCTACTAATATCGTAGAATGCCAAAGCCAATTCCAAAGTCAAAGAGGAAGATGTGAAAGAACAAAAATGAAGAATATATTATTTGGTATAACATTACCATACTGTGTGTGTTTTGCTCATCCTTCCTGATCACATAGTTTTCGTAATGAAGTCAACTTTTTTTTTATTTGGACGCTCTCATCAGTTTTGAGGTTCCCAGAGGATGTCATCCATGCATGCACACAATCTGACATTGTTATTATATGATCACATAGAAGATTTTCAAACATTGAGCCAAGAGTCCAGGGCTTAATTCTGAGAAGTACTGCTGAATCAGTAACTACAGGTACACATGTATCTGAGACTTGTCACATCATTGAAGACAGTTTGCCTGACTGTTTTTGGTGACTCTAACAGATCTGATGACAACAGGGGATATGACTTACGTTTTACCATCATCCAACTGTCCATTACTATTGAACCATCTTTTACTTCTTGCAGATATGGTGAATCTACAACATGTGTGATGAAAGATCTGCCATGATTGTCTCTGCTATAGAAAACGAGCCAATAGCCGCCTTTCAGCCCATTGAGGGTGTGACAGTAACACAGTCCAGTGGACTTTGTGAGGTCTCCATCCACCAGAGATGCCGCAGAAAAGGCTCAGGTGCCCGATTTCCTCCCACCTTTCATGGCTGAGATGGGGATAAAGAAAGCCCACCAGGGTTGTTTTTAGAAAGGCAGTGGGAAAACTGACAGAGCTGTGCAGAAAGAATGCAGCTCAGTTCTGAAAAGAACGCATTTTGGTGGCGTTTCAGAATATAAGGTTTCTCCTGTTACGTTATTGAGGATTTCTGTGCATGTACCAACCACCTGGTAGGCTCTATTCCAGTAAAATTATGGTTAAGACAGGATGTGCAATGTCCAATGTGTGATCTCTTGTTTGTGCAATCTGCGAAAAACAGCCATGATTTCCTCTAACTTGAGTTTTGTAGGAACCTTTCATTTCTTTTAAACATAATAGTTTTGTCACAAGCAAAGAGAAGCTCAAGGCTGTGCATGGCAGTTGGATTTCAAGCATCTGTATATTAATATACATAGACTGGTAGGGACATTTTGACAGGGTATCATTTTTGTTGGCAAACAGGTAACAACTAACCCATTTTCACATGTCAATTGCATTTCCCATGCACTTGTTCTAAATGATGACTATTGCATTGATTATTCGTGCAAAGTTTGAGTACTTGTCATGGCTGAGTGACAGCGGGTGGTAATTTCCTTTTCATATGCCTTTATCTGAGAGTTTTTAATATCTTCTGAACTTGTCTTTGTGAGGTTATCTATGCCCTATTGAGGGGGCTGGGCACAAGGGTTTTCACATTATGTCTAAACTTCCAGGTATTTTGCTTTAACACCCTATTCACATTGAAAGTGCAAAGCGTCAAATAGTTTCAGTGAAATTTAGATATCAGACTCCAACCATCTATGAAATGGACGGTTGAACAAATGATCCCTGCCCTTTGCTTGAGAAATTATACATTTGCCAGGCCCTTTTCTTATGTCTCTTCCTATGTGCCATTACCTGAAATAGTCAGAAGTCCATGATTCAAGAACACAGCATTACCACTCAGAGAGAGCACATGTAGATGCATTGGCAATTATGTCCAAGGTTGGCACTTGGAACCAATTGCGTCACCAAAAACTGGCTTCAGCATTTATTTGCTGTCTACGTGGCATCCAAATCTGTCCTCACAATTCCCTGTCATCCTCCAGGACAGGATTTTGAGGATCAGAGCGCCACAGACAGAGTAATCCATGGTGGCTTTGATACAATTTCAGGTCCTATATGGAGACAATATCTTCCAACAATTTGTCAGACTCAAAATGTCAGCAAGACCTCATATAAGAGAAGTAATTGCTAGCGTTAAAGCAGGTCTTTGTCCTGCTCCAGCTGCGGTGATTGTACTTTGCCTTGCAACCAAACAGGTATGTGAATCCTCAACAAGGTCAAAGGTGATATTTTGAGGATATTCTGCCATTGCCAGTGTTATGTCAGGCCAGTGTTATGTCAGGCCATTGCTTTCTGTGATACTGGTACACCACCATAATCATTAGTTTCCAGTCTTCCAAATAGTTGGAGCAATATTTTATGGTTCATTAAACGCGTGTCACCAGCTTGGCGATTTTCTAAGTGCCCTATTGCTACAATCTAAAACGTACATAACAATTCAAACAAAACATAATTTAAAACTAACAGAAATTGCAAACTTTGATTGTACTAATTATTCTTTATGTCTTTCCTTCAGGCCTTTATGAGTCTTCTAAACCATTTCAGGTAAAAAACTTATCACCATCCACTCTCATGAACAGTGATTTTTCCACTTATCATCAACAGCCTTCCACCCTTTCCCACTGAAGAAGAACTTGATTGGGACACCTCTAAACATTAGTCTGTATAACACAAACTCCAGCTGTCCGGGGGTTTCTCTCCCCTCCCCGCTTACAGGGCGGCGAGCGGTCACAGGAGGCTTGATTGAATTCAGGCTACTCTAAACATGTGCAAGTGGCAAGTTCACTTAACTACATAAGGCCACACCAATGTATTTTCTCGATTAACTGAATTTTTTAAAAAAATTAAAAAATGCTAGATTGGAAAAACAACATGAAAACAGAATCTCAGAGGAAAGTTTGTACTTTGGTGCACACAATTTCAGGGAGTGAACAGGGTCAGGTGCAAGTTTTCACCCCAGCCTTCTGTCTTCATGATTTTTGTTGTTGCTAAGATTAAAAATAAAAATCCATTAACCAAGAAATTAAATTGGTGTGGCCTAAGGTAAATACTTCGGGTAGATTCTGCCCAGTCAGCACACCGTTTTTGTAGGAATCCTTTTGTTGAATGTCCTGAAGAGAAGAACGACCAGAGGAAGACAGAGGTTTTGTTGCTGCTTGAACAATGTTCTTATCCCCCTATCTTCACATCCTGCCAGGTACCAGTCATCTCACAGACCGCTGAACAGAAAATGGTTGGGCTCCATTGGTGGATCAGTTACCATGGCAACAGTCAAGTTTAGCTGTCAACAACAGTCTAGATCATTGTCTGGTTGATCTAATTATCCAATGCCAACAATGTGACTGTTACGGCATAGTAGACTCCATTGATTTGCAGTTCCTTCTGGCAGCCAAGAATGGTCAAGAATGGAAGGACTTTCAATGCAGCAGTATGCAGGAATAATCTCCAAGCAGATGTTAGGGTGGTAGATTGGAACATTTCCTGGCTTCCCCTAATAGGATGGTTGTTTGTCAGAAAAACTCAGCAGCCAGAAAACATGATGATTTATCATCCTAGGATAGCAAGGTGACAAGCAACCAATGCTATAGGCTGCATGCACACATGTATAGCTACATGTAACAGAATAAATGTACAGATGGGAATATTAAAAACTGCTTTCCTAAACAAATTCTGGTACTTTAGAATGCAATATGGATCTAGCATATCTTTAGTTTTTGGACATGTTTCGATAAGAGCTTTGATGTCTATTTTTATGACTTATGTATAGATAAAAATATAAGCCAATAAACTTTATTACTCACACCCATGTGCATCACACCCCTCTCTAGTCTGAATAGTGCCTCCCTTAGCTGTCAAATCTGAAAAACCTCAGTGCCCCATCTGTCGTTAAACCAGTTCTTAATGATATGTAAGTGTTGATATATCCATTTCACGGGACTTGTGCCCACTTCAGACGGACCTGTGTAAAGTCTACAGTGATACACGATCAGGTTATGATACATATCACTTTGCTACAAGTGCCACCTTATGATACCTCATGTGTTGTGCTTTGGCATACTGCAGCTGGGCTTGTATTACAGTCATTAAACCCCCCTGCCTGACACACCTGTCCAAGCCGAAGACAACGCCTTAAGACAAATCATACTATAGCTTTGCAAAAAGGCAAGAGCAGGATTCCTGTCATTAGAGACTGAGTAAAACTTTCAATCATTGTGATTAATATGATGTTTTTCTGACATGAGAAGAGTGAATATGTTGCAGCATTGATGGGCAGAATACCATGTCTTCAGTTGGTATTAAATGGCTATTGTGCATAACTATACATCAGTGACTTAAGGCATAATTAAAACGTATAACAATGTTTGCTTGTAACCCATGGAATTCATCATTTGTGTAGAACAGTATCTCAGTTTAGGGATGGCGATTTTGAGGACAGGTAAAAGGGATGGGTTCATCTTGCGCATTGTGCAATTTGTGGGACTGCAGAGTTGGGAAGAAAAGTTGCAACAGTAAAAGATACCCTGCAAGACACATCACATGTAAGAAAGGGTTTGTGGATCGTAGGCCAAATATCAAGACGGGACTCCGTCCATCCCCCCTTAGCTGGCCCCGCTGTAAGACTTGGGGCAGCGTGCTGACGCCCTTTATTTTTCTAGAATGTGTTTGGAGCCCTTTCTGAAAGGCGCACTGGCACACCTCAGTGAGAAGGCACAAAGAACACTGCCTCAGCGCCTTTCCACTTTGAAACAAATATGGCCCCTTATTTGAAGCCTTTTGTGAAGTAGTCAGGCTCCTTCTGTGAGCTTTCCTGGCCCAGGCATGCATGCAAAGTAGCATCAGAACGTCTCCTACTTTGTACTTTAACCTGTGCCGTTCCTTTCAGTGGAAACTTGTACTCATAAAACTTTCACGTGCACCAAGTGATAGGTTGTTATCCTTCTCCTGATGTGGGGCGGCCTACATGAAAAGCCATAGGTGCACAATGACAAGGCATGCCGGGAGGCGTGACTCGCTTCAATGTGTGTCAAGTCTTGAAGGGCAGGGAAGAATCCTTTCCGCACAAGACGTTATGGGTTTCTCTTTTGTAGGCGACGTACGGTACAAGCGGGGATTCAGTCATAGTCTCTACCAGACTAACTACACCGGCTATAGGGAGAATATTTGTCGGGGAACTTTGGCCATGGAGGGTTACATTCGCTTGGACCCTCTCTCTGTAGCCGACTCCCTTCATACAATTGACTCTATTTGGCCAATTTCTACTATTTTCCCAGCGACCCGCGGAGGCTGGTAGAGCCTAGGATTTTCAGCTGTCGGGCTGCATTGTTTCGTCAGGTGCCACTGTACGTGTAACGTTAGTCATTTAATTAGATTCCTTTTAAGGCCCTGTTCACATCCATCGTACGATTGTCGTACAATCGCAAACTGAGGGCATTTTGGGGACAATCGTGCATGCGTCGTACAAAATTCAGCTGTCTTTTTCTGAAGTTGTTGTCTTATATTCTTTTCGGCGATTTGTTCCGTCACAGAAAACGCTATGGCATCAAAATCGTACAACGACCTACGACTGATGTGATCGCATCGTAACTTAACGCTGTAGGGTCCTAAACATGTCACATTTCTTACTCTCCAAGCTTCATGGGGCAGATCGTCACCGTTTTATCGTATGCCTTTTTTCCCCGCTGGCCCCATATATGGCCCCATAAATGTTATATGGGGCCCAGCGAAAAAAAATGGCATATGATAAAACGGTGACGATCTGCCCCATGAACCTCTGCTTGGAGAGTAACATTTCTGTCCACACCCATCTGTATGTACATCTCTTTACTCTGGACAAAAGTTGCTGCTAACAGTCCATGACGGATGTGCACCATAAAGTCATTATGCCTTTTCGGGACAGTGGACTAACCGGGACAACGCGGGGAGAGGCGGTGGTATGGACACAGCGGAACAGCCAACGGCTTGTTCAGGGCTGCAAGACCTGAGTTGTATGGATCACACACGGCGAAATCTTGCCACAAGACTAAATGAAATAAATGCTAGTAACAAAGACTAATTTCCTGTCATAACAAGCCAGCCAAGGATTAGAATTTTTTTTATTTTTCGCATCTTGTCCCTTTGCCAACTACATTGTGTACAACCGTCCCAAACTCAATCTCACAAAACACCACTTGCCCTGCTCCAAAAGTGGATATGAACGTCACATATATATATATACTGATGTTAGTTCAAACATTGTTAGACATTGTTTAGACATATGTACATATGTACAATGACTTAAAAAATTCAGGTCGATGGACAATTGTTATGTCTAACTTGTAAATTTGGGACCAACTTTTTGGTTTGGGTGGGGCAAAAAAATGTGGGTGGGGGCAAAAAAAAAAAGTAAAAAAAGGAGTCTGACCCCGGGTCTTGTTTAATGAAACATTTACACAATGAGTCATGAAAGGTCGCCGACCTCTGTTTAACCAGTGACCATTCTGCCAACAGAGCACAATTTGCTCAAACAATAGAACGTGTATAACTTCTATTACCGTAGTCAAGATAACGTTTTTCGTCAGGGGGCGTGCGACCCTTCGAAGGCTGTGGGGGGTCTTAAGGGCCTATCGTTTTCGGAGGTAATTGATTTGCTTATAGGGAATCTGCCGACGAATTAACGACTCCGCGGCCTACTGGACCGTGTACGGTACTCCACTGGACAGAGAGTCGAGCCCTATATCTGGGTACATGTTTGGCGACCTGCGAGGTTAGAGGAGTTATAGTGCCTCTTTCTTGTAGCCGTCAGCCGACCTGTTGTTGGAGATTAAAGCCCACCTGATACTACCTCCCGCTGACCGTTTCAGTGACAACAGCTAAAAGCAGGACAAACACCGTGGAGCGCTGAGTAGACGACTCGTGTGAGGCACTATTTTGTTAGCACCTTGCCGAGCAAGCACGCGTTGACGTCGTCTTCTTTGCTCACCGTACACTGGAATGCTGGCGAATCTTTCCCAAGAGCTAGTTTCACCGATTGGACAGTAACGTTTAAAGGAACTGTTACTGACTCCGTCACACTAAATACAGTCTGCCTGGATTATACTGACGTCCTAAACGTAGGGTACGCAGCACAGGTGAGACGTTCTTTTCTCTTTAAAGTTTTGACAAAGTCGCTTTGCAAAGTTAAACACCATTCTGTTTAGGAAGGAAGGAAGAGATTAGAAAAAAAGTACCTTTTATGCATTCCCTTGGCTTGTTTAACCTCTAACTAGCTAATGGTTGTTTAGCGTCATCATTGGTCAACGTCAGTGCAGCTGAATTTCAACTTGCAGATTCAGAACTGAACCGGTACAAAACTATGATAGCTTAAAAACGCTGATCGAAGCTATGATATACGATTTGATATTTTCATCTTCAACCTCGACAATCAATCATTTGTGTCAGTGTCCTGTTTACACAACAAAAGAGCAGCTTCAGTTTGAAATGAAGCTGCTAGGGGGTAACAATTGATGACTTCATTGACGCCAAGAGCCCATTACGATCAAAAAGTGATATCCTGTTCACGGAGAAAGGTATAAACAACTGCAGGCTGAAAAGAAGCCACTAGGGACGGACAATTTGATCACTTCTATCCTTAAATGCAACCCAAAACAGAAATTGAGAATCCGTTCGAAACGTTTCGAGTATATCTTATCGACATGTCACAGGCTAACTAAAACCTGAGCAAAACTTAAGGATCCTTTATTATATCATGAAATGTTGACTTGTTGTTGTATCTGCTTAACTTGCTCATTGAATCCCGTTTGTTTTGTAAAAGATTGGTTACTGGACGAGTTAAGCTCCCCACATCCTTCTCTAAATTGACGCAAATGATGCTACACCTTAGCCTGAGTACCAGCCTCCGTAGTGACCGCTGGCTCAAAAACTCCGTGGTTAGCAAGCGAATTTTTTTGAGCCAGCGGTCACTACGGAGGCTGGTACTCAGGCTAGCTACACCTTTGATGAAACGGAAAGACATTTTATGCGGCGGGATATTTTGGGGTACAAGCGTACCTTTGCCGCTCACGGAGCACGCGTGTGGACCAGGAATGGGTTCAAGAGCCCTTCTCCGCCTACCAAGAAAACAACATCCACTTCACTTGCCATGACGCACAAAAGTCAGTTTGTTACCAACAGATCGTATTTAAGACTAGAATTTCACGCTGGAGGACGCTTACTCTATTGCAGCCATCTTAAGCGCGGAAACTTGTTGACAGGAAAGGAAGCAAGAAGTATATGTTTTATTTACATCTCGTTAGGGCCGAACTGTGATGAGAAAAGTGGGCAGTTCCTCTTCTCGTCTAAAGGCCTCGGTGGCATGCGCTCCTAGTCTCTACCAGACTAACCGCGCCGGCTATAGGGAGAACATTTGCCGGGGGACTTTGGCCATTCGTGGTAGGGTTGCAATATTGGACCCTATCTCCGTAGCTGACTCCCTTCATACAGTTGACTCTATTTTGGCCAATTTCTACTATTTTTCCAGCGACCCGCAGAGGCTGGTAGAGTCTAATGGGCTCCTGTGGGCCTCGTCATCGTGTTACTGTCAATGGGGGTACTATTTTCGGCCGGCCCCAGACCGTCTGACGACTTTCCCCTGCAGTTAAACAAGTCTTTTCTTCCCGTGCCACACAACTCTGTCCGCAGAACAAAACTAGAGTGGACAGTTCCAATAGCGGTATTGACCCGGACCACCAAGGCTGTTTACGCGCTTCCGTGCTTTGCCAACAGTTGAACGACTAAATATTTGCATCCTTGCACTTATACGTACTGTCTGCAAGTTTCGTCCACGTCATACTGAACTTTTTACAACTTTTCACAGAAAAAAGAATAAAGTTTTTTTTCTTCTATAAATCGACCCTTAAACCTATTCAGAGATCACAGTTAATGCACTTTGCACAGTTTAGTCACTGTGCAAGAAAAAAATATGTTACCTGGAGTTGTCTTCATACCTTCTTTTGCTACGTTTCTAACAGTATTTGTTGTGTTATGCTGGTAAGATTGACGGAGAAGATTTTAGCTTACTTGCCGTAATGCTTGTCAAGACGATCGCGAGCGACGAGCACAACTAGAACCAATCAGACACACGGTCACCTGCATTTATACAAAAGATGGTTGTATTGGCTCAGTTACAATTTGATCATAAACTTGACATAGACTACTAATGTTACGTGGACTGTTTAAAAAACGGAGTAAACTGCTGTAGTGGCCACAGGAGGCTTCAACCTCCTTGCTCTAGCTGAGAGTGAAAACAGCGCGAGGCCATTAATAACTTCACGCGCGGCCTGTCCTTGCGTACATTCCCTTGTCAGAAATATTTGTTGAAAAGGTCGCGCACGACTTGTGGACAAGTTCACGGCCTGCTGTGTCCACCGAGCCGTGATGGCTCAATGTCACCGGAGCAGGGTCACGTGAAAGGATACGGAATGTGTCATGGCTAATATTTGTGGTGGGCATTGTGGCGTCGTGGTTACCGCCTCTAAATGATGAATAAGGATTCTACTGGGTGGGCCCACCAAAGTCGCCGAGGATTCCCATCGGCCGACAAGACGCGTTGACCAAGGAATGTGCTCCGCGATACGCTGACTTTTAATATATATGCAAGTAAATGCTGAGAGATAAGTTGATTACATTTTCTGCCTTCCTCACCGTAGTATCCATCTTCTGATAGTGAGAAACTTGATGAGTTATGATGAAATAATCACCTCTGTAATCAAGTTGAAAAGAAAATCATTGGTAAGAAATCTGGCATAACCTGAAAATGCGATCGACTGTCTTGTTGAAAAACTGTTACCTCAGTAATCGATTTTGTTATTCCTGGAACAGCCTCAAGCCATTGGATGATAACAACCTACCAATAATTGCGTTCCTTGCAGTTCCCCTAGTCTCTACCAGACTAACTACGCCGGCTATAGGGAGAATATTTGCCGGGGGACTTTGGCCATGGAGGGTTACATTCGCAGGCCTAGTTGCAATTTCTACTATTTTCCCAGCGACCCGCAGAGGCTGGTAGAGCCTACAGTCCTGTGCTTGGCAATGCATATACGTACACATGCAGACCGAATTACTCTCCAAGCAGAGGAGGGGTTTCGGCTGGTTTTTGACGTGTTTTTAGTCGTTTTTGTCGGGCTTTCTACTATGTCATCTCTTGGCTATACAAAAAGAAAGATGACAAAGTAGAAAGCCCGACAAAAACGCCTAAAAACACGTTGAAAACCAGCCGAAACCCCTCCTCTGCTTGGAGAGTAAACCGTAATGACTTTCTCTGACCATGTGTAGCATGCCGCGGGGCACGTGAAGTGGTGCCTTTCCAAAGATGTTTCTGTCGTGTGTCGTGCCTCGTGTGGTATGCTCCACACCTGCAGCTCGGGCCCTGTCGTACACTGTTGTAAACTACTCTCCAAGCAGAGGTTTGCCTCAGGCGTTTTTTTTTTTTACGTATTTCTAAGCGTTTTTATCGGGTTTTCTATTTTGTCAGGGTTTCTTTTTGTCCGCCAGTAACTTGACAGGAAAACCTGACAAAATAGAAAGCCCGATAAAATGCCTAAAAGGCGTCAAAAACAGGCCGAAGTCGAACCTCTGCTTGGAGAGTAGTTGTAATTTTTGTGAAGTTCAATTGTCAAACTGTCAAAAGTTCGAACAACATCAGTGAGTGGGCGTCAGCAAAATCTCTAGAAGTCTTCTCTGTCTCGCGGTGTCCTCTTTCGGAACTTTAAGACCAGGAATTCGTGTCGGCAATGAACTTTCCCTGCACGGTAAGCATAACGGAGGTGAATAACTTATAAATACGATTGTCTGTAACTCTGTTTTTGTATACGTATCGCAGACTGAGGTAATCTCCAAGCAGATCTTTTGGTGGCCAGGCAGTATCCAAAGTAGTGCTGTGTACCGGTACTGTACCGTAAAAACTTATTACTACAGGTCCAAAATACCGGATCATGAAGTAGCGGTACTGTACCGATATAAATTCACACCAAGTATGCGCTTATTTTGTGACTGATCTCCTGACCTCATGGCCTCATGAAACACCAAACGTGACCAAAATGACACCTTGGAACAGCGTAACAAATATGCAACAGATCATTCAGGCAGGCGGGGAGTTTTGATAGCAAGGCCAAGGGAGTTTGGCGATAGAAAACCTATAGTTATGTTCTTTGAATAAAGATACTGACAAGTTGAAAACGGTTTATTGATGTTTCTGTCATTATTGAAGAAGTTCAGAAGAACACATGTTAATTTTTCAAATTGTTCAGGTACAGGTCCCCGGTGGCCTATTAATACTGGATACTGGTTGGCCCTTTGGATACTGCCTTGCCACCGACATATCTGCTTGGAGATTACTACAGAGGCACTATACCCAAGTACAAGGCATGGGGTCACCGGTTCAGACCGCCACGCCTGGCTTCCACTTTAGCTCACTCAGAACACATTTGCAACTGCGCGCCAGCCAGGCATGCCTCAGTTGCGTGCGATGTGCTTGCCTCAGCGCCACATCACTCAGTTTCATCATGATTTCCGCCGTCGGAAGGGACCAAAAGACTGTGCCTTTGAGCACGACAATGGGAGCCTAGTAGCGGAACTTGGTGAACTTCAGTTGCCTGAGCTCACCATGGCTTTAAAAGCTTTGACGTGGCCGCTGGTTGCCCGGGGATTTCTTCTATCCGGGTCTACAACAAAAGAAACGACTGGAAGACTTTTATTTATCTTTTTATCATCACGGACGTTCATTTATTCGACTTGAAAGTGACTTAGGTCGTTCAAACTTGACAAAGAAGTGGAGCAGTAGCAAAGTCAAAACGATAGTGTCAGTAAAATGGCCGCGTATGGGTTCTGTGCACTTGTTTTATTAATCTTTGATGAGCCTTATCAGAAGTTTTCCTGATCAGAGTTAGACCTGTTGAAAGATTAAAAGAATTGCCATAATGTTACGTGGTGTAAGATTGGTAAACTCCTGGGCACGGTTCGCTGTACTGTCGGACTTCGGTCTACATGGATGTTGAGGCAACACGCACTCCGTATGTTTGATCACTTCTGACTGTTATGACGGTAAATACGGCGTGCGGGGTTAATTTAACATGGGGCAACTATTAGGGTCTCCCAAAAATTGATCAATCAACATATCGGATGGCGTTGGCCCGCCCATGTTGTCATCCAAGTAAATCTCTGGCAGGTTGGCGTTATAGCGAGGCGGGGCGCCTAGTCAATCTCAATTTGTGTCAGGTACACATCTACTCTGGCGGTTTCCAGCTACCTGCGGCATCCCTTTTGAACGGTTCTTGTCTGATATCGATCGTGGATGCGGATGTAGACAGCAACGTCAATGGGGGTCTTTGACTCCAGCGCGTGTTTCGGCAGGTGAAAAAACTTTGGCGTGAAAACTAGCCTCTCTGGCGGCAGCAAACACCCGGCGCGCTAACGAGTCCTGCCAAGATTAACCTTTATCCACGCCTCGTGTTGTTTTTGCACGCATGAAAAAAAGGTGACGTGAAAGCAGAGCTGGACAACCGTTTCCAAGGTGTCTCCCGTAACTCACTAAAGAGTCGTTATGACTGCGCAGGCCAACACCAACACGAATCAATAAGGACACGTCCCAGGGCCCGGGCCTTTTGTCCGCCGGTCACGTGAAAAGCCAACTTGCGCTGTTGAATAGTAAGTTGACACGGTGAAAGCGAACCCCAGATCTCCATATCGCACGGGAAGGCGCAGCGGCGATCCACAGGGACCAACACTCCCGGCACAACACTTCTGCTTTATGTACCCATGTAGGTCCCGGGAGGGTGAGTGTGGCTTGTTTGTGGGGAGGGGTGTACTTAGAACCGGATTTTTCTCAGGAAGGCAAGCTGTGGCGGAATCCTTGTGTGTTTTTGTAGGTTCTTTCGGCGGTACCGCGGAGTCAGTCGACCGTTTTGACGCTGTTTTGTTGTGTTGCCCCGTGTACTGTAGGCCAGAGAGATGAGGTTGCGGTGCGGACGGAACGACGAGTTTGCGGGGACAATCGGCTGAGATCATGACTCCCCACGGTGCTCGGTGTCGCCACCCACGGCACGATCTGGCCAGAGTGCTCGGTACACAAGATGAGCTGCTAGCGTACGTCTGAAGTATGCAACCCGATGTCCTGGTCACCGGGAAACATGGCGTCCTCCGGCCCGGGCTCTTCTGGATCTACCTGCTATGTGGATTACTGGCGTGCGTCGGGCCCCGGCCCGCCCTCGGACACACCACCGAGGCTCCCCCCACCGAGGGTCCGACGGAGACGAACTGTGAGACCCCTTGTCCCGATGAGTGCCTGTGCTCTGCCGTCCCAATGGCGTGCACTGTCGACTGTTCGGGACAGGGGCTCCGTCAAGTGCCAAGCCCTACGGGTCTACCGATCCCGACAAAGAAACTGTAAGTACGACACTATGTACGACAATTTCTTATAACTTACCAAACATATATGGGGTATATCTACCGTGGTTTACTCTGTCTATATTATACCCAGTCTATAGATTAGATTGAAAACGCTATAAGGACAAACTCGCCATGGGAGGGGTCCCGTCCTGGTACCGCCAGCCGCTCAGAAGTGGCCCAAGTCAAACCGCTACAAGTCAGGCATGTTTCCGCCTCTTTCAGCTGATGAAGGTGTTTTGTTGACTACTTGCTGCTTCATTCCCTGACTCACACAAAGACATTTTGTCACTCTTTCAATTTCATTTCCATTTCCTCAAAAGAAAGATACATAATGATGATCGCCTCGTCTTCACGGCACGTATCTAAGTTGACTAACAAAACGTGTTTTTAAAACAGCGCACATACTTCACAGTGTCGCATTCACCACAATGTCCACCGAGGAAAGAGTGTATTCGATAAGATCACGCCTTGTTGTTTGCGGTAATAAACAGCTGTGAATGAGATTAGAACAGATTAGTATTATTTACCCTTTTAATCAGTGGGGGCAGTCCCTCAAACGATTATTAAGTAGTTGAGATTTCTGTCACCCCAGTGCGAGTTTTCACACGCACGCAAGGTGATACCTGATACAGTTCACCTCCTACCACTGCATAACACGCGATAATGCCACACGTCCTCCACCAAACGGACTTTCACGAGTTCTGTCCTTCATCTCAGTGTGCCTATAGTTTACTCCAGGGATTTGGGTGTGTTTTAATAGCAGAGTGGCGTTGTTATGTACTTGAGGGATAATCTGGTCTTCCTTGGTTCCCACCTTACCTCGCTACCGTTCTGTTCACAACTGTGACTTTCCAATCTATCATTCTGGTACTTAATGTCGGCTGGAGTAATGTTACAACTGACAGCCCGAGAGAGAAATATCACAACGGAGTCAAAAGTTAAACTCTCAGCTTGGGACAAATTGGGGGCAGCTTAATTTGCCCTCCTGGGAGTTCTTGAAGCATGTGTATTGGAGGCTATCTGAATGTTTGGAAGTAAACTTGTTGAAACACAATGTGTGTGTAACACTGAGCGCAAAATTCAAAGCTTGTTTGTGGAAAGGATGTTTTTTTCTCAGTTGTTTCAAATTATTTGAAGTTCATATTCAGACTTTCTTTGGCGTTTATCTATCACTGATCCTGGAAAACAACAAAACAAGAACAACTCCGCTGACAATTGTCTTTTACACTTTCCATGTACAGTACTCACATAACAAGAACTAATACTAGTAATCCTTTTCTGTTGCCTGAATTTTTTGCTTCCAGTTGGTAAAACTGGTCAAGGATCCACATAATATTATAGATCGATGTGTACTATGAAAATGCTTGATTTTAGAGGGAAGCAAGGGCCAAATTTTTAGATAGTCTAGTAATCATACAGTTACAGATAAAACTGACCAATTAATATTTCTGTTGAAATAGAACTGTTTATGAATGGTATTCTTGATAGATTTGAAAAGAGAGTAAGTTGAAATTTGTGGTGTCTGACTGCACGGGTATGTCAAGTCAAGTGTCCTAATCTGGTCACGACTTTAGCTTTTAGTTACCTTGAGGTGATTTCTGTCGATGGCTACTCTCCAAGCAGAGGAGGGGTTTCGACTGTTTTTTGACGTGTTTCTAGGCGTTTTTGTCGGGCTTTCTACTTTGTCATTTTTTTTGTGTGGGTTGGCTATACAAAAAAAACATGACAAAGTAGAAAGCCCGACAAAAACGCCTAGAAACATGTAAAAAAACAGCCGAAACCCCTCCTCTGCTTGGAGAGTAGTCGATAGCCAGTTTTAGCACTGGTAGAAAATTGGTTTATATGTGATTTTGCAGAAGGAAAAAAAACGAGTCAGACTTCATGTTTTTATAATGTGTATATTGATTTTGCACACATGTAAATCATGCTAGTTGATGTGATTTTGGAGTAGTATGTAGTAGGGGTGGATACCGGTTCGGCTTAATAAGGTCCAAGTCCAAGTTTAGGTCCAGAGATTTAGGTTCAGGTCCGGACCTGAACCTGAACCTGATCCTGTCCAGTTGCTGTTTTGTTTTATTAGACCAATATTAAGCATAGAGAATTAATACTGACACACACGACTCATATGGATAAAAGTTTCTTGGTGAGAAGACTTTCAAGACAAACCATTGTTTGATATTTGAATGTTGCACTTATTTTAAATGCCTTTTTTGTCAGAGGGGAGACTCAAAACACTTTTATCAAACATAACAGACAAATATATTTGTACTTCGTTCAGGTTTTTTTGGACTCAGGTTTTTGGCTTTCAGGTGTTTTGGACTCGGTTCTTGGATGTTATGAAGGTCCGAATCAGGTCCAGCGAACCGGTATCCACCCCTAGTATGTAGTATCACTGGTGCACATTGATATTTCTCTGGTTCATACCCTGATTGAAATTGCATTTGAAAGTCAGCCCAAATTTAATATAGTCACCACTCACCAGGGACCAGGTGACAGCTGCTTGAAAGGTGGTCAATAACTGCACAACATCTGCTGTTCTTACAATGTCTACTTAGAATTTCTTCCTATTCATGTCTGATGTCCTGAAGTCGGACTTTGGCAACACTTCCCACAAAAGTGTTGAGGAAACTGAGTTAATTACACCAAACATGCCGATCATAATTCATTCTGTCAGCATGTGAGGGTTACCCGTATCTCCGACCGCAGTTTTCTCCTTGCTACAGTTCTGATGAGTGCTGTTAGCATGCCCGGCTCTGTACATTTGCCTTGACCCATCCCCCGCAATTGTGGCAGGTTAAAATGCTTTGCCAGAAATAGTTATGAAAACAAAATCTGAAAAGCGCGGATCTTTACACAGGCAGCATCCCATGGAAGGTGTTGCCATGTTTGTGTTCATGCCCCAAATGCACCAGTGGATGTTAGTAGTGTAACCTGAAAGGCCGGCACTGTAAAGGGGAGATACAATATGTTGTTGTTGGTATCAATATATTAATGATTGTGGAAGTGCGAATCCGTGTGCTTTTCCTGAAATAGGTCACTGTTGTGCTTACTTAACCCTTGAGGTGTGCCAATTCTTACTGAGTCTTCTCACTTAGGAAGTCTTGAGCAGGCATACCTGCACTATAGTAATGCTGTGTAGTGAAAGAGACAATTGGACATTTTGGAGTTTCGATATAAGGATGATGTCACAATGTTATAGCTGTGCACTGCCCATGGTAGGCTGCCTGCCAGCAATGTGCATAGCTAAGATGTGGTCAGTATGCTTGGAAGGGGAGGTATGCTGCCCAACAGCGACAAAGGGACCCTACACAGTCTTATCACACAAACACAAAGTTGTCGTCTGGCTTCCTACCTGGCGGCCAAACACAGGTGATAGCGGCACAAACAAGTCTCTCGCATCCCCTGTTTGGTTGTGAACTGTTGTGCAGGACTCAAAATTATTGGAAATAGGTGCACTGGTGCACCCAACCAAGAGAATTAGGTGCACAGAAAGAAATTTGGGTGCACCACATAAAATAAAGTTGAATGTCAGCAAAACATGCTTACAGTTTAATGAGATTGCACTCAAGAACTTCACAATCTGTAATCAAATTTCAAACAAGTAATACATCAAATTAAGTTCAATAAAGGGTTCTATTGCTTTTTCTGATACTGTTTACTAGTGTACAATGGTACCTTTACCTTATTGCCTACAAAAATATCTAGGTGCAGTCAAAAATTAGGTGCACAGCTTTAATTTTGGATGCACACAGGTGCACATGCACCCAGTATTTCGAGACCTGGTTGTGGCTGAACCATGGAGCTGGAGTGGTTGTTGGACTGGGATGATAGGCGTGTTTGTATGTCGTACATCATCCCTTGATTAAGTGTGATCAACTCTGGCTACTTCTGGCTTTTCTGGAGTAAACCGCCCCGAAAATGAAGCGGGGTCATTTGTAACAGAACAGACAACTAAAAAATAAAATGAAATGAAATGAAACTGTCTGCTACCTTCTACCATTCTCTAAGTAATGAACATCTGTGGGGTAAAGAAAATTTGAATGATAAGGCCACACCAATTTAATTTCTTGGATTTTTATTTCTAATTAAAAAAAAAAAAATCATGAAAACAGAAGGCTGGGGTGAAAACTTACACATGACCCTGTTCACTCCCTGAAACTGTGTGCATCAAAGTACAAACTTTCCTCTGAGATTCTGTTTTCATGTTGATTTTGGAATTTAGCATTTTTTCAAAAAATCTGTTAACCAAGAAATTAAATTGGTGTGGCCTAAGGCAGGATTGTTTTGACCCTTGATGATGGCTTAATAACCTCCTGGTATCGTTAACATAATTAGCATGTAACTTAATTTGGGCTAACTGGTGTGTGGAACTTTGCCCTGCCCCCATCTTTGATTTGGGTACTTGAAAGACAGGGAAGCAGTCTATTGCCATGTCTGGCATGTTTGAACAAACAGGACAAACTTTATACCTCTTCTGATACACTGTACTTTTGAATGGTTGGGTGGGAATGTGAATGTGACTTCCCTGGCTGATACTGTATCACAGGGGTTCCTGAAGACTAGTGGTGCAGACCCTGGCAAGGCCACAGATAAGAAGGGCCATCACCCTCAAGGCTGAAAAACAGCCGTGTTGTTCACAACGCTGGCCCTGCTGAAAGACAAGAAATTTTGCATGAAAAGCTTAGTTTGTCTAGGGCGTACCCCTCCATTGATTGCCGCACAAGTACTAGTAGTCAAACATGACATTTCACTTCCTTAAACAACTTGCTTGAGGTCCAAATTTCCGCAGTGCTTTGAGGGAAACAAAGTTCTCAAGTCCAGCGGCAACCTCTGCCTGGTGGATGCTTTTCAGGACCATTGTTCTATTCACTGGTGGTTAAAAAAGCATTGCCAGGTATGCTTACAATTGTGTAGAATTGGCAAGGTGGGTTTTTGCCCTCAGATGGAAACTCCAGATGTAGTCCATTGTGGCGGCAGTGAAACACCAAACCTGGAAGACTGTTAATTGTGCATCTCGGCCAATGGTGTGGCATTGTCCATAGGTGTGGGAACGTAGTTGTCGATAAACCTCCACGTACAAAAGAATGCACTTCACAAAGCATCACCCTCATAGTCCCGTGCTGTAGGACAGGTTGTGGAAAAGTAACAGGTCTGTTTTGAAAGTGGAGGATTACTCCAGGTTGGAACAGTTTGCATTATATAACCCCCCTCGGTGTCGTGCCAAATTCGTTTTTTCTGGTTGCCTTACACTGACCTGTCACGTCAAGCACAAACAATCTGCCGGCCCTACATCAGAGGGAGTGGGCAGTGATCAGAGCGGACAACTGTATTCTTAGCTACATGATAAACTGCAGCAAACAATCTAGCCTGAGTACCAGCCTTTTTAGCTTCCGTACGCTACCCAAGCTTGGGTAGCGCAGCGGAGCTAGGGTAGCGGACGGAAGCTAAAAAGGCTGGCACTCAGGCTACAAACAATCTGCTGGCCCTACATCAGAGAGAGTGGGCAGTGATCAGAGCGGACAACTGTATTCTTATAATTAGCTACATGGGAAACTGCAGCAAACAATCTAGCCTGAGTACCAGCCTTTTTAGCTTTCGTACGCTACCCAAGCTTGGGTAGCGCAGCGGAGCTAGGGTAGCGGACGGAAGCTAAAAAGGCTGGCACTCAGGCTACAGACAATCTGCTGGCCCTACATCAGAGGGAGTGGGCAGTGATTAGAGCGGACAACTGTATTCTTAGCTACATGGGAAACTGCAGCAAACAATATAGCCTGAGTACCAGCCTTTTTAGCTTCCGTACGCTACCCAAGCTTGGGTAGCGCAGCGGAGCTAGGGTAGCGGACGGAAGCTAAAAAGGCTGGCACTCAGGCTACAGACAATCTGCTGGCCCTACATCAGAGGGAGTGGGCAGTGATTAGAGCAGACAACTGTATTCTTAGCTACATGGGAAACTGCAGCAAAGATGTCCGGCTGAGAAAAGACTTATGGCAAAGGAAGTTGACTCACTATTCATGGTTGTGCCCCTGTAAGGAAGGAGCCATTAAGGCTGACTTTGTGCTGCTAGCCTGCATGAAGAAAGGGAGTCTGTAAGACCTGCCATTGTCCCTACTGTGGGCAGGCATATCAGTCAGGGTTGCTGGCTTGGGCTGTCCTTCATCACGTATGCTGCCAAGGAAAAAGAGAACAAGCGCATTAAGAAATATATTTCATAGATGATGATTTACTTCTTCAAAATAAAAGTATGCAAATCATGTTAGTAGTAGTAGTAGTAGTCCACTGTTTTCTGCTGCTGCAGTAGTAGAAACATCCTGTAGCCGCAATCAGTCTTCTTCAATCTTTTCCACTTAGTCCAATTCGGCGAGCTTCCTTAGCTCCTGTAGGTTTCTTAAATCTATCTTGGTACTGTCCCCTCTTTCCTAAAGCCTTCATCATCACATCTTTCAAAGTCACATATCCACAATCTTCTGTACTCTATTACTCATTTCATTCTAGGTCACAAATAGCAACATAAGTAGCTTTCTTGATGTATTTCTGTGTGTACAGAGACTGCATTAAGGGGAATGAAAATTAAGTTCCATATGCAACGACCCCAGTGAAACCAGCTGTCAGATATTTTAACCTATGATGCACCATGCAGTTCCGAGCCTCCTATCTTTTACTTCAGAAGTATGATCCTAACAGTGTTTATCATGTTAATGTGTTATATGCTATTCAGCAAATTCCTATACATACAACTATGTCTGTTACCCATGCTTAGTCTCTACCAGACTAACCGCGCTGGCTATAGGGAGAACATTTGCCGGGGGATTTGGCCATGGAGGGTTTCATTCGCAGACGCAGTTAGCATATTTGACCCTCTCTCCGTAACCGACTCCCTTCATACAATTGACTCTATTTGGCCAATTTCTACTATTTTGAAAGTGACTCGCAAAGGCTGTTAGAGCCTAACCCATGGTAGTGTACAGGACGCTGTAGGAAACAGGTGGTTTCGTATGGAATCCTTTTGTCCAAGCCTCAAATCCCCATGACCCCGTTTGTTGCATCTAGCTGACCCATTTTTTCCTTCCTTACAGCATCTTGTCGGAGAACAATGTGTCCACTATAGCAGCAGATGACTTCAAGAGTCTACAAAATTTAGAAGAATTGTAAGTACCACGTGTCCTTGTGCGAACTTTCAGGCCTACTGTGTGTTGTATAATTATCTTGATCTTGTTAGGATAATAAGGTTATCAGTATTATCATGACTAGACCAACTGGTTGGCTGTCCACTGTTGTATCTACCCCGACAGGGACTGTCAACAACATAGCCATAGCACACTGGTGGAATATCTTGGGAATCTTTATGGAATGTTTGAGTGTTGATTAAGGTAGACATGGATTACATGTTATTAAAACTATTTGTATGGACAAGGTAGAATTCAGGAAAGGGTTTCATTTTGGGCTGGGCAGGGGTTTCCTTTTAGAATTGGCATTTTCCCACCACCTTTGCCTTCTTAAACAATTGCTAGTTTAATTTGTTGACACAAGCACATTGACATTAGATTTGATGACGTTGAAGAGCAAAAAGTAGTGTTGTTTGCCTAGAAGGTAGCACTGGGAGGCTAGAATAATATTTGCTTGTGTGGAATGATTGCTCAGATTGTTGTTTCTGCTTAAAGATCTGGTGACATAGTGATGCATGGTAGCTCATTCTTACTTTGTGTGTTATATTCAGCTGACTCACGATTTTTCTTTCTTTACAGAATTATGGATAGGAATAATATAAGCAGTCTTCCCAACAGAGTATTTAATAATTTATCAAGTTTGAAGATTTTGTGAGTACCATTCTTTTCTTGTAGTACTTTTATTTTCCTCATACACTTCAGCAATGCATTTATAAAGCATCATTCCATGGCAATTGCTTGTCCTATGTTCTAATTTTGATTTACTGAAAAAGACAAATTGTTTCAAGGTCAGCATTGTTCAAATAATTTTCCATGTTTTTTTTTATTGGTCTAACATTTATCGGAAAGAGCCAAGAAACTTGATGAGTGTGAACTGCACGCCTGTCGCTCGTGGTAGTAAATCTTGACAACTTTGATATGCATTTACAGTAAATTAACTAATCACAGGGCAAAAATGCAATTATCTTACAGTAGATTAACTCCGTTTTACATGTTTCATGCACTTTCGGTGACCTCCCCAAATGCCTAGCACTACTAATATAGCTGCAAACGTGTATAATTAGATATGTGAAATGCCAGTTTTAGTAGACTATTTATTACATGTATTCAGCCTACAGGCAATTAGCTGATGTTGATTTATGTCGAGGAATGGGGAGCAATTACTTGGATATCGGTCCTTGACCCAGGTGAAGTTGGCTACAGCAAAGTCGTGGACTTGCTCAGTAAGGGGCTAGGCATATAGGGAAAGTTATAAATTAGCATTTTCCTAGGCACTAAAAGTTGTGACAGGAGTGCAGAATGGCATTTATCTGATAGGAGACCAAACAGGTCACTAGGAGCAAGAGTGACATTTTGCCTCCAGGAAACAGGGAGGTTTTCTTTCGCATGGCTGACTGGATACAAGGTTAATGTTGCCTGGGCACACTCCCGATTCTCAATTTGCATGACTTCTGGGTGACTGGTCTGGTATGCCAACCCTGTGCATAGCATTAGGTGGCTACTGATCATTTAGCAACCTTCAACATTCGTCTTGTAGCACGAGGGGGTTTAAATATCTTTCATAGAATTAATTCAAGGGACTTTGTGTGTCATAGAGTACTTTTCCTAATGTTCACAGAGGGAGAAAAATTAGATGGAAAGATAACAGTCACTGGGCACTTTGAACAGTACACTTCGAACTATAGGGCATGTATCTCAAAACCGATAGTTATTTCTTTGGTGGGGACATTAGTTCTCATGTGGGAACGTTGTGCTGTTTGGCTGGTAAACGTCAATACTGAGGCAGGGAGATCGGTTCTGGGTTGTGGGTACAATCAATACATTCCATCTCACGCCTTGTTCTCTGGGAACTGTCCCCAAAGGCTTTGTTTCCAACACAAAACCTGGCTATTGTCCCCCTGATTTACACCTGTGTCGGGCCCTAGTCAATATACTGGGAAAGGCTTTATGTTTGCAGAAAACAAATCTACAAACTGATTGTGGAGGGATGAAACGGCATGTGAGAGAATTTCTGGGGTTGGTTCAGTCAGGCAAGCAACCTTTGTTCGTGTCCACCTGGTATCCGGTTGATAAAGTCAAAGGCTTGGAGGGGGGCAGAACTGCGGAGATCCTGTCACTTGTAGGCTGGGTTGAAAGACAGAAAGAATGTTTGGCAGAGGTCCATCTGAAGAGGACCTTATTTGAAATGGGAATATAATGAGTCAGGAGTTTCATTGTAAAGATCACAACGTCACGTTACATGAAAAAGTTTCAATGTTGGTGACAATGTGGTTGTTTAGTTTATACGTTGCCCAAATTTGTTTATCTGTGTGTGTGTGTGTGTGTGTGTGTGTGTGTGTGTGTGTGTGTGTGTGTCTGTGTGTGTGTGTGTGTGTGTGTGTGAGATGCTTGTTCTTCAAAGTTTGTAATCTGGAGGTGCGTGTTTTGGAAACTTTTGTCACACAGCACCCACACAACATGACGAATTGTTTGCTCAGGTCAATAAGAAATAATACGGGGGTCAGAGATCTCTAGGTTTTTACTTGGTACCTCAAGAATCTTAAAGAACATGTTCAAGTTTTTCCTCCCCAGAAACCTCGACATAAATGACAATGCCATATACAGAGTGACGCTAACTGATTTTGTCCTTTTTCAGGAATTTGACGTACAATTGCCTAGAGTCATTAGAAGTAAATAGTTTTGAAGGATTGACGTCCCTAGAAGAATTGTAAGTACCTGCCTTTTGTGCCCGCCTTGCTAACAGTTTCTCCTCCAACAATGGGGGCCCTGGTAGGGGGCATTTGTTCTGCATGTTGGACCAGTACAAAACAAAACTGGGTGGAGGCTCGTGCACTTAGCAGTATTTACCTGTTCCACCTAATTTCAAACATTGAATCAGGAGGAAGCCAGTTGTTATTACACTTAGTAGGTCAAGGAAAGGGCACATAACAGTTTGAAGTAGGTATGAAAGATACATCCAAAATCAAGGATAAGATGACCAAGGGTATCGTTAGAATGTACATGGACTTTAAACATATTCATGTCCTGCCTATCAGCCATGTATTGATCTGATAGTATTTAAGGTGGTTGACTAGCTGTTGCACATTTGAGAGACAGACTCTATTGTGTGAAAGAAATGAAAGTATTCCAAACTGTTTTTGTAAGCATTTGCATGTGTGCTGTGCTGTTAACAGAGTTAATTAAATGTGGCTGCTGGAGGTTTTCTGCGCCTCTTGCAGTATTTGCACTGCAACATCAAGCTTTGTCAGGCTGTTAATCATCTACTCCCAAGGACAGGACCAAATCTCCTCAAGCACCACTTACGCCTGGCTCCGCCAAATTTTCAAGTTGCATTTTATCTTTGCTAATTGGCATAAGGGCAGACTGTGATGTTGTCTTACACCAACAATTCTTTATCCAGAATCAGACATCTGGTTATTCTATCCGTACCTGGCTACTACTGCACAAATTGTCCTGACATGTGGACTTGTTTAATCACCTGTTACATGAAAAGATGTCCTGTCTACAACAAACTGGTTTGCTTGAGTTTGTTTTCTGGAGTGTTTGACTTCATATCTGACAAGCTACCCTTTTCTCTCCCCTTATCAGGCTGCTTCAGGGTAATAAGTTGAATAGTGTGCCTGATGACTTGTTTGCTGATTCAAGTGCCATCGCTGTGTTGTAAGTCCAAAAATAGACTCTCTTGTTGATTCATATGCATCAAAGTATTTGTATCTTTCTGAACAAAGAGAAAGTGTTTCTTTACAGTCCTTTATTCTTTGTGGTAGCCATAGATTAAAAGAATACAACAATTTGTAGCCCAAATGTAACAAAACCACACCACAAAGAAGTGAAACTATTTGATATGTAGCTTAAGTAATCTATTTGCAATTTTCCTTGCATTAAGTTTGTTGAACATTCTGTCTGTAAGTTTTATCTAATTACATCACTGGTATTTCTGTAGAAGTGAGTTTGTACGGAAGTCTTAATGGTACTTGTTCCTTTTTCTACAGGTCATTTAGTGAAAACCTTCTAACTACACTTCCTGAAAATGTGTTTCAAAACCTTACTTCATTACAAAAGCTGTAAGTGTCAATTAATTTTGAAGTACCTCTTGTGTCTTTTGCTTTTCTTTTGTTGCAACATTTTTTATACATGTTTGGTTTTTTTAAATACTTTCACTATTGATTTTTAACTTGAACATTTGGACTTGATAGAAAGCAAATTAGGTTTAATTTAATCTTTCTGTTCTTTCACAGTGACTTGTCCAAGAACCGCCTGACTTCCATGTCAAGGCAACTGTTCACGGGCCTTCACATGTTGCATACTCTGTAAGTATATCATCATACTTGAAGTCTGAAGTTTTTAGCTTTCCCTTTCATCATCAGATGTTTGCATACCAAAAAGTACTAAATGTTTTTGGTCCAGTTGGTTAAGAGAAATTTATGTGTTCACTTTGCAGGGACCTGTCTTCCAATGAGCTGCACAACATAACCTATGGAGTGTTTGATGACCTTGTTGCCAGCACCTCAAGCTTGACCAGCCTGTAAGTAGACCTAATGTATCTTAATGAAGTTAGGAAAACATCCACCCCTGGGGACATCTTCTGCTGTTAATGCCTGTAGATCAGCTGATAATACTGCCCTAATTGACTCCTCCAGTGTGTGGATTAACTGCACAGCAACTTCAGATCCTGCAGAGGAGTTTTGGGAGGCAAGTTTGAGGATGTTTTGGTCCATTAAGTATCTCACCAGGGGGCTGGTATGTAAGTCCTCTACTGTCAAGCGTGCGATTCTGAGACTCTGTGCCCTGTAGGCACAAAGTCTTGGTTCCATTACAGTGGCTAGGAATACACACAGAGACACCAACCAGTAACAAACAGCAAGTGCAATTTTTAAGTAGTTTTCGGTGGGTAGGTTGATGTATTTATTACTTGAAGGACATATTTTCATGGCAGGACAAACGGTGAAGCGTTCAGGTGGGTCTGTTGTCACTTAAAAGTTTGGCAGGTGAAGGTACAGGTGGCCATGAGGAATCTGGGACATGGCCCATTTCTCATAAATTCTGACCCGGTCTGTGACGTCTGCTTGTGGAGTCAGTTGCAAACCTGTCACGTCAGCACCAGTGACACACACACCCCATGACAGGATCATCCTCTTATGTGCTCCAAAACTAATCCCACCATGCTATTGCAAGTCAAGACCAAGCATCCCGGTTTCCATGACACAGGGGTATTAGCTTCCAAACTGATTAGTGAAAGTTGTTTGTTCATGACAGCAAAATAATGATGATTGACAGATTAAAGGGACATGTTTGTTGCAGTTATAAGCCAACTCTGCAAATTCACAAGGTCACCTGTGCAATTGATGTGCTCCTGTTTTTTCCTGCTGATTGACGTGTCAGGATCCTGATAGAGTCTGTGTGGGAGATTGGAATGTTTGATTGTGTAGAGTTTGTTTTGGGCAGAAGGAGTGTATGTCCTGTATTTTGACGCTTTTTGTGAAAACAAAGTCAAAGTTACATACTGTCCTAAAAGGTTACCAGTAACTGTTCTTTAGAAGTATGATCAACTGACAGAGAATTTTGCTCAAAAGCAAAGCTCAAAAGTTCACTTTTGTGCCATAGGATCAAGGGTCGCACAATGTTCGCAGCAACTAAAACCTCAAAGCCCAAACCTGATGTTTACTGGGACCTTTGCAGGGGCCTTGACATTATATTTCAAAAAGCCATTGATGTCAGAAGACTTATTTGATCTGTGTCCCACTTACGTCATTCATGGGAAGGTAGAAAATTGTGCCATAAACAGCTGGGATAATTTGTTGGGTCTTGTTTGATTCACGTCACAGTTACGCCTCTCAGTTGAAGGTGGAAAATCCTGTACAAATGTATTTGATGTCCCGAGAGAAGTTGTGCCGACCCACATACAGTGTAAAATCAGATACTTTGTGAAGAAAAGAGTAAAAACGATTTCTTTGGAAGTAATGGTGACATTCAGGCATTTTGTTGGCAATACAATCACCATTAGCTGGCATACAGGTATATCATTAAGACCTCTGTATTCCAAAGGTCAAAAGCTTCCATTGGAGCAAACAAGGGGAAGCACGTTTCTGCCAGCGGCTGGTCTTTGATGCTGATAGGTTGGTTTGCCTATAGGGAGGAACGTGTTGGCCTTTGTTATAGTACAGGATTAACTTTGAACAATAATGAGTTGATGTATTGCATCATAGATCCTGATGTTGCCTTGTGCTAAGTAGTCTAGCCCCATAGGCTTAACTGTTTAATCATTAATTACTTCCTTTTGGACTGTTAATCAAACATACCTATCAGTTCCAAATAAGGACTGACAGTAGCCTCTCTATCCCAGGGAGCCACCATTGTTATCAGAAGGGATCAGAGGACTTACAAACATAAAAACTACCGCTGTTAACAAAGGCTGTGATCTGTGCAGTCAAACCTGTACTTCCACTCCATGATAAAGGGTGCAGTGCAGTGGGTGCTCTGAGAGGTGTTTTATACTGAGTCTCTTAAAGGCAATTGTAGACAATACAATATGGAGGTTCCATGTGTAGAAAGACGCAAACCAGTGTGGATCATGATATAATGACAGGTACTAAACCCCTCGTTTTGATGAAGGTTGCTTTGTTTTACACTAATTTCCTGTCTAGCATGTGAGGCCGGGTCAAAATTGACATACAATATATACACAAAAAAAAGGTTTTTATTGGTCAGAAATTACCCGCAATGGCAGCCTTTCTAGCGCTGAATTGATGCAGGGTTTACAGGTTTCACATTATACACAACATATACATATCTTATCCACACTTGCATATTGTGGAACTGTCGCAAGGGTCTGGGCGGCTGCCATTCGCCACCAGGCGACCTCAAACCGACCTTCCCTAACCGAAGTTAGGTACCCATTCACACCTGGGTGGAGTGAAGAAAGTCATGTAAAGTGCCTTTCCCAAGGGCACAAGGTCGGTGACATGACAGAATTCGAACTCGGGACCTCTTGGTTCTGAGCCGAACGCTCTGCCGTTGGGCCACACGACCCCACGAATTGTACAAAAATGTGCACAAAAGAAAAGACCACACAGCATCATAAGTTAGAAGTGGCATGTCCACTGACACAAAGTATGTCTAGATGTATGTTGTATGAATGTATGTCCTTTTCTGTGCTCATGCTTTGGCCCTTTGTATGCAGTGCCTCATTGTTCTAAGTCAATGCCATAGACTTTACCCATCACACGCAGAACCAGATAACATGTATGATGATGTATGCCCTGTGCCCACAGGTCCCTTGGCTCGAACCCATACCGGTGTAACTGTGACCTGTTCTGGCTGCCCCTGTGGCTTACAGCGGCCACAGCGGCCAACATCACCCTACCTGACCAGACCAACATCACCTGTGTGGACCAAGAAACCAACGTAGTCAAACATGTGGCTGACGTTGACTTTAGCCCTCTCAACTGCAGTAAGACTTCTTATCAGTCTCTAATGTTTTCTGACTCTAACGGATGATCAATCACAAGTTATGATTTTCCTTCAGCTTTTCAAATCTTATTTAGGGCTTCTGTTGAACTCTATTAGAAGTGTTATAACCTGTAACAACTAAACTGTAATGTTAACATTTAGTCTGATGGTGGGAATGTGCTGCTCCTTTGACCTCGTTGCTGCATCATATGTCAACTCATCAGCTTAATTTGTTTTCGTTACGGCTCTTTTTTGTTTGCTATAGATCATGTTAAGTGTTTTTGTTATCTTTCCTTATTTGCGTGGCATGGGGCCAAGTTTTGTATACCTCCCTCAATCAATATCACATTCCAAGGACAACTTCAAGACATTTCTTCTAAAGGCTAAAAGTCATTGGGTTGAGGGAGGACATACCACACTTTTTTCTTTTGTTTTTCAGTTCGCTCTTGTAATATGTATGTCAATGCATGTCGTTTTTTTAACGCCTTCTGTTGTTTTACTTTGCCGTACAAGCATATATTAAACATGTGGAATGTAACTACTTGATTAACAGTTTTTTTTGCTATGGAGTAACTTGTATGTCACTCACATTTAATCTGTGTGCATTAATGCTAACATGCTAACCCCTTCCCCCTGTTTGCAGAGCCTTGCAAACTCTCAGCAGGGCTATTAGCAATCCTGAGGAAGCATAGACACAGCAAAGTCCATTGGCATGAGAAACATAGTCTGAGTAGACACCGGAGTAGTAGAGGGAGAAGAAATGGTGAGAACTCATGTTCAGTTGGTCATCACAGATGCAGACTCCTCTTGTAATCACAATCTGATTAAATGACCGCACTGATTGTAGATGCACGTACCCTGATATTTGGCCAGGATGCCATCTTTCTCAGCTTTGCTCCACAAGTTACAGGTAGCTCTCGGGGCACTTGGTTAAAACTGATCTAGATGGCATCCAGGCTACCTGTTAATCTTCCTCATAAAGCTCCATAAAGCACTTGGTTGCGTGATTCAGGCATTGTTCTGTACACATGACCACCTTGCACAATGCTTCGCTTGCTTTCAGGAATGTTGCTAGAAAATCACCTGCATGGTCAAAGCTTATGTTCTGCAATGAAGCAATTTTAGGCAGTCTTCACAAGAGTTTGATGTCACATTTATTCATCAGTCGGATATACGTTAATGCTGTAGAGAGGATTTATAATTCTGTAGGTAATGGCCATCAATGTAACAGTAGTTTTGAATGGAATGAAACTGAAAATCATTGTGACAGTACATCTACATTGGAGGTATATACATCGCTATTGCATTAGAATATTCTAATTCACAATTAACGTTATATGGAATAGTCTAAGCTTTGCTTCCATCATCTGTTCAAAATCATGAAGTCTGTAAAATCAATGAATCTTTCTTATATCTTGTGATTTGTTCACTGATTTCTTCTTCTGCTCTCTCCTCAGCTCAATCCTACGGAGCTTGCTATACTGACACGGACACTGGGGAGGAAAGTCTGGTGTTCTTTCAGTACGAGCAAAGTGGATCACATGACACTGCTTCTTGCAATGCTATCTGCTATGCACAAGGCTACAGCTATGGCGGCTTACCAGATGCACAAGACACTTGTTACTGTGGAGAAGAGCCTGAACCCTTCTTTACCGATGCAGGATGCAAACTTCTGTGGTGTACTGATTGGAACCACATCTCAATATCAATATCACAAAGTGTATGTGAGGGCCGCGTGAGAATTCCATCATCTTTCAGAACATTCCCAACTTTTCAAATTGCGAACACCAGAACTTATTACTCCATCAATGAACATATTGACTTTACTCTGGCTGGAATACTCACCGACTCCACGGAATCTTACATCTGGGATTTGGGGGACGGATCGCCGCTAGTCAACAAGACAGGATTGTCGGTCAAACACAAGTACAGCGTTGATGGAACATACAGTCTCGTTGTGGAAGGACACTACAATGGCACAACTGTCGCCGCGACGAAGTCGGTAGTTATAGTGACGCCCATCACAGACGTGACACTGACATGTCCACCGTCTCACTATACGGGAAGCGACGCCTTCTCTGTGACCTTGGAAGCGCAGACGGGATATAACATCAGTGTCCAGTGGCTAGTGTCTGACTATACAGGATTCATCACCAATGGTAACTAACATTTCATATATTCAATTCAGTCTTAATAGAGAACACACATTTTTGGCAAATTTCTGTCATATGACAAACACTAGTATGCAACATGGGCCATTCAAAGCAATTCTTAGGGAAGCAGTTGTTGTGATAACAAAGTTTACGTTAAGTTTATTTTGTACTCTTTATCCATGACTACTGCCCCTCCACTTCACTTCGACCTTGTTGAAAAGCGACCATGTGGCCGAACAAGTATTTCGAAGAGAAATAAAGGCTTTGACTTGACTTGACTTGATTGGGACTCATAGTTTGTGGGATCATGTCTGCTCCCCTATTGTCAGTCACCTCAGCCCTGATTGGATCTTGTAGACATCAGACAAACTTGTTTGACTTGTGAAAGGAAACTCCAGGGGGTGGTTCTTGCTTTCAAGCCAGGATTACTATGATAGGCTGTGCATTATCTGCAACATTACCACCTGTAACATGCCAAGGCACGACATTGGCCAAGACATGTAATTAATTGGTCCCTTTCAACAACAGTTGCCAGGCAGCGATGCAAATATTTGGAGTTTGACATTTGGCACAGAATTGCTTTGTAAGGAAACCACATACTGTGAAAACAGGACTTTTTTTTCTTCACCTTCGGCAAGCCAATCTGTTTGCTGGCTAAGTTTTGACATTGTCAACATTTACATTGATTTGATGACATGGTACTCATGACCTACCTACATGCAGGTCTTAGCTCAGTATGACTGTGCTTGATACGGTACATTATGCTGTATCAAGAGAGGATTTGCACATGCTATTAGACACTGCCAGTAGCAGTCGGTATTGATTTGGTGTAATAGGACTAAGTTCCTACAGGCTCTCCTGCTTTTCACCACTGCTAAAGGGGGTGATTAGTCGCAGTTTCATGTTTCTTTTCTGGCGGAGCAAGACAGCTGTATTTGTCTGACTTAAAGGACCCAACGTTTTCTGCAGAGTCAAGTGTGTTTTTAAGAGTCCTTGTGACTCACAGGCCCTTAGAACCTTGCACAGCCTCTTCTTATCCCTGACAAGCCCTGTGCGAGTGACAAAGTCACAAGTATCATTTTCCAACTGTAGGTGCTGGCATCAAGTGTTTGTTCTGGAATATCTGTGCAAATATCTGACTGATCCAGCACACATGATAGTTAAAAATCAACAGAGGGTCTTACCAAGACTGGGCAAACTTGTGAAAGAACGCTTAAGACAGGATATTCTGAAAGGGCTGAAGGAGGAGGATAAGGGGTTGTCTCAAACTCAAGTTCAGGGATAATTGGAATCAAGATCTTGCAGCACAGACCCTCAACTTCCCCAGCTGAAATCTTTAGAAGTTACAATCCTATCTTCATAAGCTTTAGAGCAAGAGGCAATTCACTGGAAGAAAACTAGAAAATATATAATGGAGGGCACACAAACTCTGTAGAATTGTGTAAACCAAGGCTTTCCATTCATCATTGAAAAATATTGAGTCATACGGTAGGAATGTTGAAATGCTCAGTTACTCCGTACCTTTTGTCAAACATAAAGATAAACTGTGTATTTAAATTTGATAATACTGCATGACACTTATTGACAGTACGATACTTAGTAACTTTAGTAGTAAACTCAAAATTTGTCATATAACACTCATGGTCGTCTTCCTTCACATGCACTGATGACAGGTGTGTAAAAAAAACTCCCAGATTAGGCCACACCAATTTATTTTCTTAGTTAACGGAATAAAAAGAAAATTAAAAAAAAATGCTAGATTGGAAAAACAACATGAAAACAGAATGTCAGAGGAATGTTTTTGCTTGCACACAGTATCAGGGAGTGAACAAGGTTAGGTGCAAGTTTTCACCCCAGCCTTCTGTTTTCATGATTTTGTTGTTGCTAAGATTAAAAATAAAAATCTGTTAACCAAGAAATTAAATTGGTGTGGCCTTATACAGAGAGTCAACTTTCCTTACCTGTGTGTGGTTCTGGTCTGTATTTTTGCAGAGCCAGCTGAAGACTACAGGCAGTACTTCATGGCCGGAACTGTTGTCTTCGATTCCGTGGACATTCCCGCAGTAAACATGACAGCACAGCCTGGTGCATCCTCCGCAGACACGAAGAGATTGCTGCTGTTCCCTGGGATGTGGTTCCAGCACACAGGTGTGGGAAGGACAAGTTCTTCTCTTTGTATTTGACTTTGATAATTAGTCTGATGTTTTCAGAGGGGGGTGTCCCTGTGGTGTAGTTGTCTGTGCTTCTGTTACTTACCACATCTGGTTCTGATTACTTGGAACCAGAAGGCCCGAGTTCAACTCCCGGGTAGGACACCTCTAGACAAGAGGCGCATTGAGTCATACCAAAGACTTTATAAAAATGGTACATACTTATGAAACAGTATGGAAGTTAAACACACTCCACTGCCAGTGGACTAGCCCCCTGCCGCAGTGATTGCACCACAGTGTGGCCCAGGGCTATGAAACGGGGATGGGTACCGCCCTATACACCTTATGGTGGATTTTAACTTAACTGATGTTTTCAGTCAAGAGACTTCTGTTCAACTCAATTCTGATTTCTGCCCCCATGCAGGGCTGCTGAGCACTTGGGAGTTTGTGGCTGCACCTGGTGCCTCCAACATCCACCTGCAGGTGTACAGACCCACCTGTCCCGGGTTTGGCTCATACCTTCTGCCACCTGGTATGTCAGCTGCAGTGGGGCTCACGGCTTTAACATGACTAAAATGTGTTGCCATTGTGTGTGTATATGTGATTGTGTCTGTTGTTGTGGTACTCTCCCGAAGCACAAGAGGAGGGGTTTCGGCTGGTTTTTGACTTGTTTTTAGGCGTTTTTGTCTGGCTTTCTACTTTGTCATCTTTAGAAAAATATTTTTGCATATATTTGTATTTTGGCTATACAAAAAAAAGATGACGAAGTAGAAAGCCTGACAAAAACGCCTAAAAACACGTCAAAAACCAGCCGAAACCCCTCCTCTGCTTGGAGAGTATCTGTTGTAACAATGGAGGTGTTTCGTGTTTGTTGATATGCTGGTTTGCAGGGTGATAACAAACGTTGTGTTGGTGTGACATTTTGTTTTTATTTTGTTTGCAAGACTGTTTCACAGTTTGTCATTACTGAAGCCAAGGCATATAGTTTCCCCTATATCCCCATACTAGGCTGATTATTTCTGAATCAGTGAACTCAGATCCCCTCAGATCATCCATATTCTTGCAGTCTCTCCTTTAAGCTGAACTGGATACCAGAATCCTATCCTTGTCAAATTCCAGACAATGCTTTCCTACATGATGAGCTCATGTTGACTTGTGCATGTTTACACTTTGATAAAGTTTCTCACAACTATTTTGTATACTTTAATGCATGAAGCAAGAAACAAATCTTTTGACCTTTCCTCAACCATTCCCCCAAATGCCTGGCTGCATATGACCTAGAAGTGACAAATAGTGAAACAGTCTTAGTCTTGTGATGTACATAACCCTGACTTGATCTGAAGGATAACTGCCTGTGGTGTTGTTTAACTGAACTGAAGTGCAGTGAAATAGCCTTCCTTATCCAATACATCAAATCCTTTCTCTGTGTTTCATACTCACATATCTGAACACTCATGAAAACCTGGAGATATCCATTCAATATATGCATGATACTTTGTAAAGCATTCATTCTGACCCCCATTATTTGTATCTCTAAATTCTGATAATTGCATGTTCTTGAACATATCAAATTCTACCACAATGTTTCCTTGCATGTAAATCTTTGCTGCTTTTCTTAAAGCAGCCCCCCCCCCAATTCTTCTGCTGAAACATTCAATTGTGCTGAGACCTGTTATACCTGATGATCTCTCTCTGGCCCCTCTAGGATGCCCCTCCCTGCCCTCCCCCTATGCCACTTGCGTGTCAGGTCAGTTATGCAACGCCACAGACAGCTGTCCTGCGGGCCAGCAGTATTGCTACCTCAGCTCGTCCTGTCAGGCCATTACCGAGCCTTGCAGTGAGTACGTCACGATGAACCAAGCCCTGCCACCGCGATACATCAACACCCAGCCCAACTACACCCTCGCTGGGGAAACCAATTTGCATATCAGTGTGACAGAGCGCACCCTCGTCCGAGTCGACATCTCTCAGCAGCCAATCACAGTGTATCAAGACGACATCATCGGTGTTCAGTTTGACAACGAGGATGCTCTACAGTATTACAACTCCTCAACATCTGAATGGGTGCAGAGCGGTCTGTACATGGAACAAGATGATTGGGTCCAAATGTGGACTCAACCAGACGAATACTCAGACATCTGGTTTGACAATGCACTTTTCGAAATCCGAGCCATGTACACAGTCAGTGAAAAATTTTCCTATAGTCCCAGCAGTGCTGACATTATCAAAGCAAGGCCTGTTGGTGCTGTTATCTTTGCAGCCGTTGTGGAAAACCCAGTTACACAAAGGACTTCTCGCAACTGTACCATCACCTTTGAGGATGCTGTAGAGGGTGCTGAGTTGATCTATCCCAATCCAGGTGCCGACGGCATCATCCATCTGGAAACAGGCAAGGAGTACAACTTTGTTGTGATGATCACCAAAGGAACTGATGTTTCTGCTACCTTCATTTTTTGGTCGGAAGTGCATACAGGGATTCCCTTCCAAGACACCTGTCCAGATGACATCGATGACGTCCCTCAGGAGTGCACTCCTGCATCAAACACTACGAGCTACGCTTTCTATTCCAAGCAGTATGACGGTTACACTAACCAATTCTTCCTGACAGTCCAATTGGCAAATCTTGTGACTCAAGTAACAGTTACGAGTACAGTTCAGGTCGATGAGGTCATCAGTGGTGTTACCATCAGCCTGTCCAGCCCTCGTACTGCTGTAGGGATAGAACAGACCTTCACAATTTCCTACGCCACTGGGACATCAGTCAACTCCTACGAGTGGTACATCGACGACTCCATCGTTCTCAATGCAGAAACGTCGTCATTTTTCCACACATTCACTGAAGCCACAACACGTACTATCTATGCTGTCATTGAAAATCCTCACGGTTCTGCCAACGCAACTCTGGGCATCACCATCGAGCCAATGGAGGCCATGCAAGACCTGACGTTTGCCAACCCACCTGCCTTAGTGGCCGCTGGCGATGCTGTCACCTTCACAGCGACGGCAGCAGTGGACTCGTACTATGACTACACCTGGGAGTGGGACTATGGCGACGGCCAAAGTGACACCATATCCTCCTCTGCCCCTTACACTGGTGCAACTCCCATCGCAAATACATACCTGGTCCAGCACGAGGAGAGCGTTAATCACACCTTTGCCAACCCTGGGATCTACACTGTAAACGTGCTTGTGTTCAATGCTTATGGAAACACATCTGCCCAGCATACAGTTGAAATCCGTCCAAAGCTAACCGGAGTCAGTGTTACGGCCGAGACAGCGGCAGTTGAGCGAGGAGAGCCGGTGACTCTGACTGCTACCCCACACGGTGCTACGGAAGATGTCGCATATAAGTGGAACTTTGATGATTCCTCAACAGAAGAAGGCAGCTCAAATGTCAGCATTCACACCTACGCAGTTGCTGCTACTTATAATGTTTCAGTGACGGTGGACAACGGAGTTAGTAAAGCAGTGGGTTTTGTACTGGTCAAAGCTCAAGTTAAAGTCGCTGGTTTGGAACTATCGACAGATCCCGCAGTGACAGAGATGAACGAGGTCACAACAGTAACTGCAAGAGTACAAACAGGGACAGACCTTTTGTTCAACTCTGATATGGGGGATGGATTTGTGCTTTACAACCTAACAAGCCCATTCGTGCACACCTACACATATCCCGGCAACTACACTGCAAATGTGACAGCCTTCAATGACATCAGCTCTGAGTCGGAAACTATTGTAGTGATGGTCATCAGCTCCTTCACCATAAACAACGTCAGCTCAGGGAGTTGTACGGAACTGGGGAAGATGACAACATTAGAGGCATCCATAACAACAGACAATATAGGCATACTGCAGTTCACCTGGTATTTCGGAGATGGCAGTGACGCCACAGTCATTGGATCCCCCATCGTCACACACAGGTATGGAACAACAGGCAACTTTACAGTTAGTCTGAAGGTGGAAAACACACAGAAGGTGTTGTGGGAAACTGTCTATGCCTGTGTCCAGGAGCCAATCAGTGGCGTTCATGTCACCAACAGCGGGCCCACTGCATTGGGTCAGGAGACAACAGTTACTGTTGTACTAGGAACTGGCTCTCACTACATGTACAGCATAGACTTTGGAGATGGTGTACAGGAGACATTTGATGGTGGCTCGGAAGTCACCCATGTTTATGGGTCAGCTGGGAGCTATGGCGTGACTGTTACTGTACATAATGAAGTTACAACAACATCTGTAACAACCACAGCAAGAGTCGTGGAAGAGATTTCAGGGATCAGTATAACACACAACGGCACAAACCAAGACTTTGTTGGATCACAAAGTCTCTACACATATCAGGCTGATGTTGCACAAGGGACGGAAGTGGACTACTCCTGGAGCTTTGGTTATGATCAAGCTATCGTGTCTGGGGATCTCCAAACCTACCAGTACGATGCACCAGGGATCTACATTGTCACAGTCAATGCCTCAAATGATGTAAGCAGTTCCTCCAGCAGTAAGATTATCACCGTACAAGATACCGTACAAGGTCTACAGCTGAGCAGCAATGCAACAGAGATCTTAGTTGGTTCTTCCATCGCCTTTGATGCAGCCATCACCGCTGGCACTGATCCACAACACACATGGAAGCTGTGCAGCACATGCTCGCCCTTCGTTGGAAGTGACAGCATCACAAGATCCTTTGATGCTGTAGGTACCTTTGAAGTTTCTGTGACCGTCGCAAATGAAGTCAGCAGCGAGGAAGTGTCAACCAGTATCACAGTGATCTACCCCGTGAAAGGCGCACAGATCTATGGTGACTTAGCAGTAGGGTCCCTGCATGCGGCAGACCAGGCGTACAAGTTTTCTGCCAATGTCACAGAGGGAAGTGCTGATGCCTACCAGTGGGAGGTCAGCAAGTACGGGTCCCACATAGTCACCCTCACTGGGTCTGAAGTGCATGTTACGTTTCCAGACGCTGGACAGTACGACGTTTCAGTGGTGGTGAGTAACAGTGTCAGTGACAGCGAGGCCAGCGTGACAGTGGACGTGATTGAGTTGGTGACTGACGTGGTCGTAACTGCCTCCAAAACAATGGCGAGCAACGAAGAACAAGTGACATTCACAACCACAGTGTCTACCGGGACCAACCTGACGTTTGTTTGGAACCTGGGAGATGGCAGTCCGAACATTAAAACAACAGATCCTCAAGTTCAGCACCAGTATAACCTTGCTGGTACTTTCCTTGTCTCAGTGAATGTCAGCAACGACCTGAGCTCATTGAAGTCTACTTCCTTGCCTGTGGAAATCCAAGACAGAATCTCTGGGCTTGACCTGGAAACCACCACAACTGATACTCTCTACCATGCTGGCCAGAACGAGTTCACAAACTTTGTGGCAACACTTACCAGTGGCAGCAATGTCACCTACGGCTGGAGATTCACCGATGGGGGCAGAGTAACAACCTCCAGTGGCTTGGACTTGGACGAAGCAAAAATGGTGTACAACAATCTCGGTAACCAAACGGCCTCTCTGAGTGCCGACAATGACGTCAGCCATCAGAATATCACGCGCATAATTGTCGTTCAGAAGAGGCCTGCTGTCAACCGACTGTGGGTCAATGCATCATATGTGGAAACGTTGGAAGTTATCAGTATAACTCAAGAAGTGGAAGGTACAGATTTGGAGTTTGAGTTGGACTTTGGGGATGGGGAACCGCCAATGACTGGGTATTCCTTGCCCTCAACAATATTGCACACCTACTCCAAAACTGGTACCTATGCCCTGTCCCTGAAGGTGAAAAACTTTGTTGGTCAGGAGGAGTATATCGTCTCTATCACCGTGTTACAGTGCATCGAAGGTCTAGCCATCAACACTAATTGCATCATGCCATACTGTACCAATGGCTTCTTAAGCCTTGGGGAAGAATTAGAATATGCAGCAAAATGGACGCAGGGGAACAACATCACATTTACGTGGGATGTCATACAAGCAGACGGCTCTACTGTTTCATCGTCTGGCGAGACGATGAGATTTGCACCAACACAGCTGGGGTCTCAGTCAGTGACCCTCAGGGCTGAGAATTGGCTGAACAGTGTGTCCGTGGCTGAAGCCTTCACAGTGCAGGAGGAGATTGTAAGTGCGACACTGATTACAAGCAACATCATAAACCTGTATGAGAATGCCACCGTGTCCTTCACCATGGACACCTCCTCTGGGAGTGATGTCTATTATGAGTGGACTTTCAATGACGGATTTCCAATTTTCGAAACTTCGGTGTCCGATCAAAACCGCACCTTTCCCACTGCCGGAGACTATCTTGTGAGAGTCAAAGCCTTTAACAACATAAGTTTGGTCGTGAAAGAAATCACCATCACGATTCGGGAGCTGATGTGCCTGGAGCCAACTGTGGAAAGAGTCGGCCTCTTCACTAAGGAAGTTCTGAGGTCCAGTAAAGCATACTTGGAGGTGGACACAAACACCTTTGATTGTACCAAGTACAGAGTGATCCATCTGTGGACGGTTTACCAGGGTAGCCAGTGTGGCATCAACAACATCACACTACCGTCATCGGTCGACCGTGCGTCCACACGGTTGGTCCTGCCTGAACAGACCCTCGGCTATGACCTCTACTGCGTCGAGTATCGGATTGTTTACCAGGACACGCCGGTGCTGTCTGTTGTAACGTTCTCGCTCCGTGTGAAGGCGTCGCCTCTCACGCCTCTCATCAAGGGAGGCACGGAGAGGACCCAGTCGTCCACCCAGGAGCTCCTGCTGGATGGAACATCATCCTTTGACCCCGACACGCCCGACAGTACAGGCCTGACCTTCCAGTGGAACTGCCAGGCACACACCACACAGGTGATCCTTCTACATTATGTTTGAAATACTCAATTTTCGACCTAAGGCAAGTTTGGAGTAGATAGGTAACCATGAATCTTGATAAGTCATGATGTTGCTAGGCTTAACTATCTGTGGTAAGATCTATGCTGACATCAGACCTTTCCTTTTAACTTATGTGATAGAAGATCGGAAGGAAGGTTTCCCTTACAGTAGTTAGTCTAGATGGGTCATTCATGAAGTTAACGCTGCATTATCCATTTGGAGTATAGAATAGAAGACAGAAAGTAAAAAGGAACCAAATGCTCAAGCAAGTTTCCAAGTACTTCAATTTGAATCAGCAGACACGAATGCTAAAACAGAGTGCACTTTACTTTCAGAATGGGCAGAATGATCCCACCGCGTGCGATGTCATTGACTGGACTACGCTGCAACAAAAGAGCCTGGTGGCCATCCCTGCAAACACACTGCCTCAAGGAACTACTTTTCTCTTCAACCTGACAGTTGGAAAACAGGACCGTGTCCCGCAGTCAGCACAACAAACGGTATGTCGTCATATTTTACATACATTATCATTACAGTAAATGATTTCTTTCACTCATTTATTAATAAGTTTCAAGTAGTTTCAACAGAAATACTGAAATGTTAATGGGAAGACAAACTGTACAGAATTGGGGTTGCTGCAGGCAAACTGAAGAAGGTAGGGGGTAAAATGGTAGTATGATAATCTATGTTTTCATATCATGCACAATGCTTTGTTTGTTTTTGAAATAGCTTTTGGACATGTGATATACCTTTAACTTCTGGTGTACTTAACATTACAAGGTGTGACAATAACATTGACAAATGATCCAGGTAGCCTCAGGTGTTGACTTCTTTTTAATAATCACCTTGCAAAACTAAACCGCAGCCCAGGGGGCAACAGTATCTGAAGGTCACCAAGGCTCCTTACCTTGAATGATATAGGTCAAGTCATGTTTGGTATGACAACAATCAGGCAGTCTATCGTTGGCTGATGTTGTGTGTGCCGCCATGTTGGTGGTCTTGTGGCAACCCGCAAGGTCATTTCCATCTGTGTATGTTTCCACTGGCAACATTGTCTGGCAGTATTGCAAAGCAGGTGTCTGATTTCTCAATATTTGTGCCTGCCTTGTTGTTGTTGGCACGCACACCTGTCACTCAAATCTGCCCGCCGATTAGAACTTTATCAGCCCATAAGGCAGGAAGGGCTGCATTTGTTTCTGTCACGTTGACTGTCTCTGAGACGTGTCATCTCCTAGGAGACATGCTACAGCTATGTTGTCTCTGTTGCCAAAAGGCCAAATTAGCTAGCTTGGGTACTTCAGATCTGACTGGGTTATGATGTTTTGGGCTTTTAGCATGTAAACCCACACGATCTATCCACAATGTATGATCTAAAAATGGTCATAGTACAGAATTTCAAAATGGTTCAGGCATTTCTTCACAAATGCTTGATATTATACCTGCTTGTTTTGTATGAAGAGATAGAACTTTAATGCAACATTAGGATGTTACTATTATGAAAGGAACAAAAAGATATGAAAATAATCTTTTAGAAATGTGAAGTTCTAACTCAAGTGTACAGGGAAAGTTGCTCTTTATCAGTCACATTTTCAAAGCAACAAAACCTGAGAAATTCATTGTAACACTCATAGTCATAAACTTTATATTGTACATGTATATAAGTCCCTAAATATGAATTGTGTGATGTAGTTTTAATCTGACCCACTGATATTATTTTAACGTACTTATCAAATTGCAAGAATCTAATGAAATTCAGATGTGTCCTCTGACATGCCTGCAATATTGGTTTATCAATAAAGATTGATTGATTGATTGATTGATTGATTGATGTGTTTCTCCAGATGAATGATTGTGATTTTCTTATTTCTTCAGGTTGTTGTGAACGTGCAGAACGTCCCATCAGTGTTCATCACCTGTGTGTCCTGCATCTCCCTGAACATCATGACCATCAGCGGGAACCAACACGTCACCCTGAAGGGGGAGTGCCAGAACTGCAACCCGGGTGCCGAGTACAAGTGGGACGCGAGAGCAGACGACAACAGCGTGTTGGAGCTTAGTGAACACACGACAACAACGGGATACAAATCTAGGAACCTCGTCCTCAGGCCAGGTGCTCTGGCCAGTCATGGTTACACGTTCACCTTGACTGTAACCGATGGTTCCCAGCATGGATATGCAACCTTACACCTGGACCATAATGAGCCCCCTAGCGGAGGGCTGTGCACTGTAAGTGCCAGCGACGCAAAGATCATAGCATCAGACACTACAGTGACCTTTGACTGCTCTGGGTGGAATGACAACAACAACATTTATGCAGACCTGTTGACCAACATCGTTGTCATGAGGCAGACAGGGCAGCACACCTATGAGTCTTTCCTGCTCTACCGGGGCACACAAAACACGTACCAGTCTACACTGCCTGTGGGCCTGGAGGAGTGGAACTTCAACGTCAGACTTGTCATCCTCGTGGAGGATCGTCTGGGTGGACAGGCGGAAGCATTCAACAGGTAACAAATTTCACAAAATTTTGGGTCTCTTGTGTTATAAGCTGAATAACAGGGCTAAGAGAGGGACACAGCGGCATCCCACATGTGCCATCCCCCCATATTTGGTGGGGCCTTGATACTACACTTGTACTGGCAAATACTATTGACAATCTGACTCTATAATCAAGTTTCATAAAGTCTCTTGAAAAAACGCATTTTTCTTTTTTCTGTCAGTATAGAATGAGAATTAACAAGCACATCTTCCCTATACAGTACTGTATCATCCAGGTTTGTAGCCTCCATAGTAGGTTCTCTGGGCCTCTTTTTTACTTTTGCTGATGACTTCTTTTTGTACTGGGTCGTTTCTGTAGCCAGCTCATAACTATTAACCTTTGAGGCTGAGCGAACAGCTGCCCCTGAGGCCAAGAGGAGGGCCAGGAAAGCCCGACTTCTACAGAACTGATCGAAAACCCATGTAGACTCGCCATACTCTGTTCGAATGGCTGTCAACACACACATTAGGGCCTAATGGTTATGGGCTGGCTTCACAAACGACCCAGTACAAAAAGAAGTCATCAGCAAAACGTGTATTATAAGCCAAGAAAGGATCCAGAGAGCCTGCTATGGAGGCTACCAGGATTACTCTCCAAGCAGAGGAGGGGTTTCGGCTGGTTTTTGACGTGTTTCTAGGCGTTTTTGTCGGGCTTTCTACCTTGTGGGTTGGCTGGACAAAAAAAGAAAGACAAAGTAGAAAGCCTGACAAAAACGCCTAGAAACACGTCAAAAACCAGCCGAAACCCCTCCTCTGCTTGGAGAGTAACCAGGATTGAGTGATGGGAAGTCTGATTGAATACAGGTGGTTGGTACACCATTAACCCGCCCCCTGGTGTGGGTGCATTCATGTGCTAAATTGTCAGCATAGCAGAACTCAGCAGGGGGACGGTTAAAGAACAATAAAACAGAAGCATGTTATTTGATTAGTTCTGTCAGTATGTTTGCTTTGCTAATTAGATGATTATGATGGACAAAAGTGTCCTGCTGAGCTCAAGTTAATAATGAAGCTAATTAAAGACTTTTGTAAGATAATTGCTCTAGAGATATCGAAACCCTCAAAAAGGCTCATGTTGGCAGGGAACAAAAGGTAGCAGCGCTGGGCACCTGAACAGTGACTAAGGCTACCGGGGTACATATTGACACTTTTTATAAACCTTTAGGGCACATCCTGGTCTAGACTTATGGAGGGATTATCCAACATGGTGCAATTGGATTGTACTGTTTGTTTGAGTGACCATTGGGTACAGAAATAGAAAGCAGAAGATGAAGTTTTGATAGATTCTGAAGTAGAAGATCTGAGTTGGGAGACCGTCTTGCCTATCATAACTAGAAGTTTTATGAAGTGTGCTTTGGCCACACCATTTTAATTTCTTGGTTAACGGAATTTAAAAAAAAAATGCTAGATTGGAAAATCAACAGGAAAACAGCATCTCAGAGGAAAGTTTGTACTTTGGTGCACAAAATTTCAGGGAGTGAACAGGGTCAGGTGCAAGTTTTCACCCCAGCCTTCTGTTTTCATGATTTTTTTGTTGCTAAAATTATAAAAAAAATCTGTTAACCAAGAAATTAAACTGGTATGGCCCTTGTGTGATAACTATAAGGGTATTGTTGCACTAAATCATAGACTGGAACATACTTGTGCTGTGTAGTTTGTTTTATGCTTACTGCTCTATAGTCATGTAGAAATACAATGTAAAGCCAACAACATCCTCACTTTGACTATTCTAGCTTACATAGGAGTCATCTACATTGTAAAAACTTAGACGGTTGGAAGTTTTTGGATTCTTTTTGGGCTACACCATTTTAATTTCTTTCAACAGGATAACAGAATCTCAAAGGAAAGTTTGTACTTTGGTGCACAAAATTTCAGGGAGTGAACAGGGTCAGGTGCAAGTTTTCACACCAGTCTTCTGTTTTCATAAATTTGTGCTAAAAAAAAAATCTTGTTAACCAAGAAATTAAATTGGTGTGGCCTTAGCTGTAATCTAACAGATATATAGCACTGCAGTTAAAAGATTTTTTCATATTGATTCGTCATGCGAGACGTGTTGATAGACATGTACATGATCTATTTCTTTACCTATGCACAGCACCATGGCTGTGGAGTATCCAGAGAAGGCAGACCTGGGTGGGTTTGACACTGCCGTACAGTGGCTGGCCAACAGAACATCTACAGACCTACAGACTGCTGCACAGGATGGCGACATTCAGCTTGTTCTGGGCGCAGCGGTTGCCTCGGTAACGCTCCTGAATGAAGAGTCGAAGGTGGCCTGGGCAAGGGATGCAAATGATGGGGAGTTTAGTGATCGGGAGAGTGTCCGCAGTACCATCATCAACACGGTGACTGCACTGTCAGGGTCCATCACTACCAAGGAGGATATCAGGCAGTTTGCTGCTGTCCTGTCATTGTGCACGGTGAGTTCATCAAGGCATTTTTCAGACATTTAAGTGATAACTAATTCATGTAAAACATTTTCATCAATTTCATATCATGAAGTTTAGATTCTCTGGAACGAAGGGGTGAATTTTTGTCTGACCCAAGAAGCGAAGTTCTGTCCCGGGATGGGTCCCCAAAACAGCCCTTACCATGTATATACAGGAAGCTGGAAACGACTGTCAAGATAGAATGCTTATGAAATTTATGGTAAGGTTGGTTTTCTGTGGTGTGCTTCAGTGTTAGGTAAAGAAATGAAAATAAAAGTACAGTAAAGGTTCATAATGCATGTCAAACAGGCTGCAAGCATGCGCCAAAATAAACACTTCAGAAATACAGTACTAGTTTTTGTGTTAAAATCCTGGTAGTGTCTACAGATGCAGATTTTCATCCTCTAGACCTTTCTGTATCCAATCTGTCAACACCTCTGTCAAAACAGAACCCCTGGGGTCTTTGTCCATGGTTTAGGTCTGAGCAAACTCTCTACTGAGCAGGCCCAGGAACAAATCCCTTGGACACACAGTGTCCCTTAAAAACACTTTATGCCAACAACAAAACAAGTATTGCACACAGAAGCAACATGAAGTCACGAATAACAGCTTGTTTAGCTGCTTCAAGGAGCAGCTTGAAATCAGGATTTCCAAGCCTCGTGGATCTTGAATGATTGCGATGTTCTTACTTCACAACCAAAATCAAAACTAGTTGCAGTGCCCACCACATTTTGACAACCTTGTTATGCCCAGAGTATGGCAGCAGGCATTCTGTCGAAACGTTGACACTGGGTTCAAATTTTGCTTGTGAAATGAGAATACCGGTATTATAAGGATAACTATCAACCTGATGAAACTATTCAAGAATCTCATGGATCTTGTCTGGATAAGGCGACACCAATTCAATTTCTTGGTTAATGGATTTTTAAAAAATCTTAGCAACAAAAAAAATCATGAAAACAGAAGGCTGGGGTGAAAACTTGCACCTGACCCTGTTCACTCCCTGAAATGGTGTGCGCCAACTTTCCTCTGAGATTCTGTTTTCCTGTTGATTTTCCAAACTAGCATTTCTTTAAAAATTCCGTTAACCAAGAAATTAAAATGGTGTGGCCTAACAGCGTACTCTGCAGCTATGTCAAAAGAAGCAGAGTACAAACAAATCCGACCAAAGTTCAAGGTCTACATGTAGTACAGAATACCTCTTTAATCTTTTAAGTATCGATGCCTTATTTACCATGCCTGGATGTCTATGGTGTGTTATCTGATAGCAGAATGTTGGTTTTGACACATTTATCTCAATTTTTGGTCAGCTGTGGTCAGTTGTGTATATTTGTAAAGAAGTGACAAGGATCTAGACTCTACCAGTCTCCAAGGGTCGCTGGGAAAATAGTAGAAATTGGCCAAATAGAGTCAAATGTTTGAAGGGAGTCGGCTACGGAAATAAGGTCAAATTCCCTTCAAACATTTGACTCTATTTGGCCAATTTCTACTATTTTCCCAGCGACCCGCGGAGACTGGTAGAGTCTAACAAGGATCCTAGGAGGCAGTTGCCTAGACAGGCTGGTTGTAGGTCCCAAGGGTCATTAGGTAGAGCTCCTCCTCCCTCATTTATCCGATTAGCTGGAACTATTGGGGCTAATGTAATCTTCTGTGTATATTGCCTGTCTGTGGATGATTCAGGCACTTTTTCAGTTTAAACAGATAAGAAAAGCAATGATTCTCAGTGTTCTCATCAGGATTTTTTCACAGCAAAGGGGCATCCTCCCCTGGGAAATTTTGAACTTTACACCTCTTAAAGACATTGTTCCTTTCATTTTTAGGGCTAAAGTTGATGAAATAAAGCCAAAGTTTTTTACTTTTGCATCAAAACAACATATAAGATGTTTTGAACCAGTGTTGGGGCCAAAATCACAGCATAGGGGATACAAATCACAGCGTAGGGGCCCCCGATGCTCAACTGCCCTGGCGAGACCCCTGATTCTTCACCATTTTGATCTTTTTTCAAAGAAAAAACAACAACTCTGAAACACAAACACATTGTCTTGAAGAGGATTTACAAAGTTTTTCTTTGTACAATGCAGTCATGTTGTAACCAACAAGAAGGAGCCTATGGTTGCTAGTTTGTTCCAGTACAATGCTCTTTTGGAGTTGTACAAGGGAAAGGTTAGGTCGAATCTGTTGTGAAAAATGTACTGTACGTGCTTTCCTACAAAAAGTCCAGTGCTGTAGCAGTGTGGGAAGACCAGAAACTCAATCCCACTCTCTTTCATGTAGAGGCGGGGACTCTTGAAAAGCTTGTTGAAACCTGGACGATGTCAGGATTTCTACACAAAAGAAACTGGAGAAGGGAAGAAACGTTAGTCAGAACAAGGCCACAGAATTCAGTTGTGTTCTTAACCAGGACCTTTAATAGAAATCTACACCTCGTCAAAGGAACCCTATTCTTCTGGTAACAGCCTACTGTTTTTACCCACGGTTTCACGTATCGCAGTTGAAGGCCTGTACCAGCCATCTGTTGATAGCGATACAGGATTGCGAAATCAACGCTGATGTTCGGCTATTCTTCCAGTGGTGTGAATGTTCTAGAGGACACTTTTCGGTGTAATACGAAGAATCTCTGCAGTACTATGAAAATAGGAAGTACAGCCAAGAATAATAAGTTTTAACCTCCCAGGATGTCAGACATTTAGGTTGTAGAAAGTTGTGGGTGTCTGCCGACGTCGCTTTACATCTAATTGCAGAGAGAAAAAGAGAACATGTCTCAGTTCTCCATCCTGTTTGCTATGTGTTGGGTGACCCACATGATACTTATGGGAACTGTTGGTTTTACCTGTCTCTTGAACTTTCAGTAAACAAAAACTGAATCTTATCTAAGCCACTCTGCCTGATTAAGCTAAATATTTGTCTTTCTTCTAGTACCTGTCTAAAGTCAATTAAGACCTTGTTGAGGTTGAATTTGGTGACATTTGTAACCTTTTCTGTGTACCCATACCACACCGAATCAAACATGGCATCATTGTGGTATTGTTTGTGTAGACATTCCCTTGATAACGCCAGAAAGTCTGCCAATCTCCACGACAGAAGACACTTGTACCATAACAAGTCTGTTGAGTCATCTTGTCATCACTTTGTCCCTCACATTACATAACTGTACATTAATCTTTGATGTAGGGACCACACGAGTGCCAATTCTGTTCCTAAGGAGTTTTGCAAAACTCCCCTTTGGTTTAAGACAACACTGTTTCTTTGAAATATGTTTTCAATCCATCAGATATAGCTAACTTGGTATTCAAAAGACGCTGGTTGTTTGCCATGTGAAAGGAGGTACATGATTTTGTTGTTCTGTCTGCATCTCCGTGACCCCTTTTCTTCCGGTGAGGAAAAAGAAAATGATGAAGATGTCTGTCATCGAGTCAGATTCTAACCTTTATCTGGACCAAACACCTTCAGTGCTTTTCCTGTCCAGGGCCTGTGTCCATGAAGAAAGCTCAGCCCTGCCCTGAATAACTACCCCACAATGAATGTGCGTCATTCCCCTTTGTGCCGTCTGTTTGGTCTCAGATAGGTCCCCTGCACCACTGCAAAACCAACATCGAACCCCGCCTATCAGAACATTCTCGTATCTGGAGCAGCACGTCGTCTGCTTTTCATTTTCATTTCCTCGTGACATTCTAACCCGGCGTGCATTGATAAGCTGCTTTGAAAAACTCTGCAAAGTCTACTTGTGCCGTTTGAGGAATGCACCTGTAACAGCAAAGTGGGGGGAAAGATCCACAGCTTTTTCATTTCCCGTCCGGTGTGCTTAGGCCACACCAATTTAATTTCTTGGTTAATGGATTTTTATTTTCCAAAAAAATAATTCTGAAAAAAAAATAATCATGAAAACAGAAGGCTGGCCCAGCCTTCTGTTGTCAGGATTTTTTTTTTCAAAAATTTTTTTTTTTGGAAAATAAAAATCTGTTAACCAAGAAATCAAATTGGTGTGGCCTTAGCGAGCACTGACACGCTGGCACCAGTACTGCACAAACCAGCCTGTGTTCCTTCCACACAATCGTCCCCGTCACACATTCCAGACTGGCATTAGATCAACAGTCGGGAGGCACTAAAGTGTCGGTGGAGTTTAAAAATTAACATGCATCTGCCATTACTCAACATGTTATCACAATTATTTGTACCATTGTGCTATCATTTTGTAAGCTATCGGTAAATGGAGGTATTGCAATATGGGCAGTCACAAGACATCGTTAATTGAATTAACTTAAAAGAAATTGATTGTTCTCGTACAGTGTTCCATTACAAATGTGTCAATGGTACCTGGTCACTGAAGGGGGCATGCTACCAGAGATACTTACCTTTATTCTATCATAAGTTGCAGAAAAGGCCTAGAAATATTATACAGTATTCCCATGAGTTACACAGTGTACATTTAGTACCTGGTATACTTGATATATACTCTACCTTGCCATACATGCATGAATCATCCAACCAACTTGCCGGGAGCAACCACCTGTCTTCAGCAACCATTTTTGCACAGTCCCTTGAGTGGTTTGACTGTAATACTACAGGATATTTGGAGTTTCTTTTAACACAACCAGGTAATCTCACCTGCTGACGTTTCGGTGTCTGTCAGCTTCTGACTGGAGTACTGCTTCTCACCGCTATAAATAGCCGATGTAGGTGGTGCTTTTGCGGCGAGAACGTTGTGATGTCTTGCAATTTTCTTCTCTTGGGTCTCCAAGTCACAAAGTCTTTTGACTGTTGTCTGTCCACATGCTTCTCTTACTTCCGAAAATAATTTCATCAGGTTGGTAGAACATACTACAGTATACTATCTGAAGTGTCTCCCTAGCCACCATGTAACCACTCCCTGTGGCCACTTGCAGATGTACCCCAAGGAGATGATAACAGAGAGCAGCCACCGAGGGATGACCAGTGTGCTGGAGGCCTTGGTCCAGATCCAGGAGGAAGAGGCTGAAGAGGGCCAGGCTGTGGACATGGACACCGCCACCAACATCATGAACATCATCTCCAACGTCATGGAGGCAGCCAACCTCAACATCCATGAGCCAACCACTGTCATCTCTGTTTCTTTCAGGTACCGTAAATCACTTTAATATAGCGGCAGGAAAATATAGCGGTTGGGGGGAAATGGAGTAGGTCACGGCGCTTAATTTTAACGGTTTGAACAAACATTACTGTCCCAAATATTAGTGATCAAATATTAGCGATGATGAAATTATAGCGGTTGACTAGTGACCGTTAAATTAGCTAAAATTAAGTTACAGTTAACAAATCAAGAATTACAGTATATATTAAAGCTCGTTGTAGCCTTATCTTGATCTTGAGACAACCACAAATTACATTACACAGAAGTATGGAATATATGGTTAGAAAGACTTGTACCAGAGCTTGAGGTTTAAGCTTATTCAGCTTGTGCATGGTCCAACCATTATTTGGCATTTATTGCACCATCAGAATAGTGCTTTCACTTTATTAGTCATATTGAATATCCTTTGGTAGAAAATGATTTACAAGACTTAAGAAACAATTGTTTGTTTGCCTTACAGTGAAAGCCACAGGAAGTCAGTGGTGACCGATGCGTACAACCTGGCGCCCAGGTATATCAATGCCCTGCTGAGGAACAAGGTGGAGGGTGAAGAGGACCTAGTCATCACTGCATCCGCCGTCTCCTCACGGTCCAAGCTCACGCAGGCCGGCGTTGTCAGCACTGCCCAGAACATCAGCGGCAGTCAGTTTGTCGTGCCCAGCGATGTGCTGGGTTCATCTTCGGAGGTGCTGAGTCAGATTGAGCTAGTTTTCGACAACAACCCTCTCACCTGGGGTCATCAGGACGTCATCTCCTCCCAGACGATGTCCCTGCAGTTCGCCAAGAGCGATCAGACAGAAGTGAGTGTCGACAACCTGTCCGAGGAGAGTCAAATCAAGGCCTTCATGTTCAAGGGCGGCTCACGGAACAAGTCGATCATAGGGGGCAGTCTCGTGGGCAGTCCTGACTACAATCCCACGGAGGGGTTGAGCACCACAGACGGGGCCATTAAGGCCGGTGAAGCTGTTAACGCCTTCGTCAACATAACAGACTGCAGAGGGGCTCTATTCATCCAGGTCAGGTACAACGAAACGGTCGCAGGGAGCACGGAGGATGATCAGTCAGTCACTGTCGTGTATGTCGGGACCACCAACAGGACCCTGGTGCTGACACAGGACCTCATGAGCCATCAGACAGGCAACCACCGGGATTACACCTTGTTCTTCCCACCAAGGTGAGGAAACAAAATGAACAAGGCAGTGATAACCATCATATTAGCCTTGTATCATATCAAAGCTGCTTGCTTTAATTTCTTTTTGCTTTATCACTTTCGTCTACCATGTATGTTTAAACCATGTACTGTATATATTTCACTGTTTATGTCACTTACATGTTAGTTAGGTTTATGTTAAACAACCTGTATCTAGCCCCTCGGGGCACGAATGTACAATAGAGGTCTTCATTCATTCATTTATAATAAGTAAGAGGAAGAACTACCTCAGAACTTGATAACAACACACATTGACCTTTCCACCCATTGCCTATTCCAGTGAGCATGCCGGGATGTCACAAGTGAACCTGACTATTACAAACAACTACCAGAAGCAGGGAGTGCAGGTGTCTGTCGGGCTCTACTGCTCCTCCTGCCTGTACTACAACCCGAGCACTGAACAGTGGGACGATGTCGGACTGACTGTCAGCGACGAGTCCACTGCGACTGTGTCTGTGTGCTACACTTCCCATCTCACCTCCTTCGGGGCTGTCGTTTTACTGCCGCCCAATGCCATCACACTGGAGGACTTCCCAGTAAGTTTAAGACTTGTGGATCTTAAAGGCAACCAATGCAATATTAGGGCCCCAAAAAATGGACATAAAAAATGCTGAAATCTTTATGGTAGTGACATTTGTTTAACACATATGTGTAATAACTTCATACTTCGAGCATTTGAAAACCGTGCAAAAATCTGTACGATGATCCCCTTAGTTTCGCGAGCCTACAGAAACTCCGGCGATGATTTTCAGTGAGTTCTCATATCACACCGACGTTCTATTTTTGCATCATAGACGTCGCTATACATTGTGATATTGTTGTTTGATCTAATCATGTATAGAAATGACTAAATAAATTGACTTTCAAAATCCGATTTTCGGGCCCTAATACTGCTTGGGTTTCCTTTAATTTCACCGTGCAGTGACTTATATCATAAAGGCTGTTGTGAGTATGCCAATTGCTTCACCAGCCAAAACCCGGGCTAAAAGAAGACACACCTGCAAATTGCAACTACATATATCTCAGTATTCATTGCCAAGATTCAGTTTTTGTTTGGCATCACCATGGTAACTGATCATTGTTAGTGCGATGTGATCATGGGTAGTTCCCCAGCTTTTGTTGTCAAAATAGGGCTTAAGTCCTGTAGGGGCTTCAGGACAACACCACAGAGATTATGCTGGTCACGATGCGTCGGGTGGACTTGCTACAGCTTGACTATGTTAACAAACAGAGGACGTTTCATAAGTAAATACCTTTGAAAACAAAAGTCCATTCTCACGAGTACTCGCACAATGTACGTACATTGCTAACACCTATGTTAACTTGAAGTCTTTGGACAGAGACAAAAAAATTCTTTTATCAATAAATACTGCACTGTACATAACTAGAACTTTGCTCATTTCATGCCATGGCTCTTTCAAATGGTGACTTCTTTCATTATTCTGCTTCTGTACCAAATGTCTCGCTACAGTACTGTTGTAAGTTTTATCTTCTCACATTTCTTTGATACTGTAATTCTTGTTTGTTTCACTGTAACTTTGTGTTCACAGTTTTCACTGTCACCTCTGTGCCGTGAACTTATCATCACTGTGAAAAAAAAATGCTTATGATTCCTTCACACATCCGTTTTGTAAATCACTTGCCGCCACCGTGAACTTAAAGTTCAGTGAAAATGTCAATTTTCCATATACCGTGAAATTTTGCTACCGTGAAGAAAAAGTGAATTACAGTAGTTAAAAGCCTAATCTTGTGTTCTTTCCCCCCAGACTCTGGAGGACATTGCCCAGAACCCAGTAGCCCTGATCACCTGCATGTGCTGGCTGGCTGTGTTCCTGGTGGCCGGGTTCGTGGTCAGGAAGCTGGACCTGCGGGACATCAGGAAGGTGGCCGTGGTGCCGCTGTGCGGGCGGGACGGGCCCTACAAGTACGAGATCTCCGTGATGACCGGGATGACCAGAGGATCAGGTCAGCAGGAATCTTGTTATGTGTTCAGGATCGAACAAGCAACATTCTTACCTGTAACTGTAATAAATATCATTGTAGTGGGTACTTCTTGTTGGCTGGTCAGATTTGAGCTATTTCAAGTTCATAATATCATTTTTCAGGTCATTAGCATCCTCAATCAGATTGTACGTAGCTTATCTTACCTATATGGAAAGCTAGACTGTATAAGTGTCTTAAACAGGAACTCATGCAGAAAACTAGGAATAAAGATCTTAGGAAACAAGGTACTAGTCACAATGAGATTTTTGCTGGGCACATTCACATATTCATATCAAAGAAGATTGTAAATGTAAGAAGAAAAGCCCCAAGAAGAAGAAGGCAGATTACAATAAATGTAAATATTTACAGAAATGCTTCATTGTTTATATCTTACATCCTGATTCACCCTTTACAGGAACAACTGCTCATGTTGGACTGAACATATTTGGTTCCAATGGGAAGAAGAGCGGCCGGCGCGTCCTGCTCAAACCCAACGCCTTCCTGCGGAACAGCACAGACGTGTTCCAGATAGCTGTAGATGGGAGTCTCGGTGACATCATCAAGATCAAAATCTGGCACGACAACACAGGTGAGAAAGTACTGCAAATGCAGAAATGTTCGCGGTGGTTTTATTCTTTACCGCGAACTTGATGCCACCGCAAAATGCCGTTCCATTTTGTGACTGTACCGCTACTATTGTTTCAAACGTGAACTCAAAGCCACCGCGAACACTCCATGTTCTCCTTTACCGCAAAATTAAATCCACACAAACATTTCTGCATTTACAGTAGTCACTGTGCCATCCAGAATAGAGGCTGGTTTACTGATTGAAGGACAACGTAACAAACTTTAAGACAAAATGGCCAGGAGCAATCAAGGAAACCTTATTATGAAGAAACTGAGAAAAATGTTCAAACAAGTAGCGATATCTTTACATGTGTATGGAACAGTTGATTGACAATATTTTTGCCTTACAGGACTGGACCCATCGTGGAACCTCAAGTCGCTTGTTGTCCATGACATTCAGACCGACAAGCGGTACCACTTTGTAGCCAACAGCTGGTTCTCACTCGAGGAGCCTGACGGCTTCGTAGAGAAAGACGTCTATGTTGCAAGTAAGTAATCATGTTCCTTTTAGTTCTATACTGTATCATGCAATGTCATGTTTGTATTTTACAATAGTTAGGCTTATTTTGAGGGATGGAATACTGAATAAGTAAATAAGTAAATAATATAATGTTTTATTTGCAAGTTCTTGCCCGAGGGCTAATTGCAACATGAAACAATGCATAGCAAGGGTATACTGTACAGATAGTGCGAGTTAACAATGTTGACAAGTAGAACATATGGCTATTGTAAGAACAACTACGGAATACAATCTACACTTTTTGGGTTTGACTTCCTTTTTGGAAGCAGTGGAAGATGAAGTGTCCCACTTGAAAAATAAAAAAAAGTACATGATTTGACACTTTGTTTCATGTTCTCTTTAGGTCCAGATGCTCTGAAGAAGTTCTCCACTGTTTTCAAGAACGAGACAGCTCGCGGCCTCTCAGAGCAGCACCTGTGGCTCTCCATCCTGGAACGGCCTGCCAGAAACCGCTTCACCCGTGTGCAGCGCGTTACCTGTCTGGCCACGCTGGTCTACTCCTTCATGTGTGTCAATGCCATGTGGTACGGTCTCATCAAGACCAACAATGAGGTACAGAATCTTTTGTTATCTCCATGAATAAATGGAGATATTGTTTTTGGCGTGTTTGTGGGTGTGTGTGAGTGTATCTGTTTGTGTTTCCGGACAATTGTAGTCAGCATAACTCAAGAACCTCTGGATGGATTACGATGATATTTGGTATGTGGGCGGGTGTTGTGAAGTCAAAATTCAAGGTTGATTTTGGGCCCCCTGGTTTTTAGAGGAGAGCAAAATTTTTCTCCTTCAGTCCAAATAAAAAGTAAAGGATTACTAGTAACAAAGAATTGCTTCCATCTTAGTAAATGGACCTTTACGTACTCTCCAAGCATAAGGAGCCTGTGGATGGAAAACGAGGCATATGATAAGAAAGTCACAATCTTACTCACTAACCTCAAGACCAACACTGAGGTACACTCAAATCTGATTCTGAAGCTCTTGTTTTTGGAAGAGAGCAAGATTTCTCTCCTCCAATCAAACTGAATCTAAAATAGACAATGTCATACAAAACTTTTTTCATACAAAATACATGACTTTGTGGAACATATGACAAGAAGTAAAGATTACTAGTATCAAAGCATTCCTTCAATCTTTAGTTAGTAAATGAACCTTTATGTACTCTCCAAGCATGTGGAGACTGTGCATGGATGGAAAACGAGGCATATGATAAGAAAGTCACAATCTTACCCACTAACCTCTGCTTGGAGAGTACCTTTATGTAGAATAGTTTGCATCATGGTCTGGTTTACATTGCTAAGCATAGCGCCAACACATGTGTTAGTGTTTAATAATGAACTGCGACCTCGATGACATCATCGCACAAGGGTCACGTGACCCACCCTTCACTCTGTTCCATCGAGTCAGGCTGGGATGTCACAACATCTGTGTTCCGAATAAACATCTGAAGTATCAGGCAGCATCCCCGAGTAGATATAGAGTCACTCTTTCGCGCCTCTTGGCTACTTACTGACGTAGACTGACATGCTGTCCCCATTGTTGTTAAGGATGTGGAGATCTGGTACTTTGCCTTCTCCTGGGAGGAGTTAGCCGTGGGCATCATCAGCAACCTGATGGTCTTCCCCATCAACCTGCTCATCGTCACGCTGTTCCGAAAAATAAAGAGCAAGGTAAGCACCGTTCTCTGTTAAAGTTAAAGTGGTCCCATACATCGAAGATGCGTAGGGGGGCGCCCATCTCCCATTCGTAGCCCTTGGGCCACACAAGTGCAAGTCACTACAGCAGGGGGCTGGTCCGCTGGTAGTGATGTGTGTGTTTAACTTCCATACTCTTTCCCAAATGCTGAGTGCTAAGCAGAGAAAGAAGTATGTACCATTTTTAGAGTCTTTGGTATGACCCGGCTGGGGTTCGAACTCACGGCCTACCGTATGCAAGGCGAACACTCTACCAATTAGGCCATTGCACTGGTTCTCTGTGTAGGGGACAAATTCTGGGATCTATGCTGCCTTGTCAAATAATGATATTATCACAGTCCTATCCAATAAGGTCAGATGTTGGGTACAGTTTGACCTGTATATGTAAGTAAATGTAACTGATTTCTCACAATAACTTGACCTTTCAAGGCCACAGCGTACTGTAAATGCTTTTAAGTTCGTGTGGTTTCTATTTCAAAAATGGAGTGATTTTAAGTTCATGGCAGCGCTATAGTCACATATACTCCTCCTTGTTGGACAAAAATGTTTGCGTTGAAACGTTTGCCGCAAAAACCATGAACTTAAAGCCACCGCAAACATTTCTGCATTTACAGTTACTAGTACTGTTACTGTACATTCCTGATGCAAAGAAAGAGTGATGTATAACTTCAGTCTGTTTGATTATGTCCATCCACAGGTCAAAGCAACCGACTACTATGAACCTGTTGCACAGCGGGCGCAGACGGCTCAGACCATCGAGATGGACGTGATGTGTGCCACATCCCAGAACGGGGAGTCCCTCATCACCATGTCGGGCCAGACTGACCCGTTTGCCCTGTATGACCATCGTAGCGGCTCTGTAAGTACTGCCTCATTATCTACCAAATATATGATAAGAATGAATATATTCATTTCTATTTACTTAATAAGTCATTATAAAGGTTGCCTCAAATTACCTCTAAAATGCCTTTCAATGCAGTTACAGTAACAGTTACGCCACAATCTCAGCATTCGAAGAGTAAAGAGTATTAGATGAAATGAAATAAGGATGCTTGAATTAGTAGATTTACTTGTTTGGCAAATGAATCTAGATAGCATAAACACTCATTGATGTACATGTAGAGTAGAGTAAAGTAGATCCTTTCGGCCAGGTAGGAAGGTCATATTCCAATTTAGGCCGCTCATCCTTTTACTGGATCGTGATTCCAGGCTTGTGAGGGCAGTCTAATACTTTGTAGCTGTAGACTACTGGGTGATGTTCCATGTGTTTATCAAGTGTGTTTTTGAAAGTAGAATGTGAAATTCTGGTGAAACTCACCACCTCCTTACCTTCACAGAACAACAACATGATGTCCATGAAGCATTCCCAGAGTGGCTTATTGCATATTGATGGTGGCTGGCAGGATGATGACGATGATGACAGCGATGATGAAGCAGAGTACCGCCCACGGGGAGGGAAGATGAATTTAGAAGACAGCTGGGAGGACCTGAGGAAGGACAAGAGGTCAGTTCAGCCTTGTGCAGTGGACAAAAAACAAAGAGGCCTTATATTCTTACAAGCTCTACAGTTATAAAATGTTATAAAAGAGTGTTAAGGAATAAACTTGCAAGAAATACTGTAAGATTGCTGCTCTGTCCAGATATCAAAATCTGATTTTAGGCCACATCAATTTATTTTCTTGGTTAACAGAATAAAAAAAAATGCTAGATTGGAAAAACAACATGAAAACAGAATCTCAGAGGAATGTTTTTAATTTGGTGCACACAGTTTCAGGGAGTGAACAGAGCCAGGTGCAAGTTTTCACCCCAGCCTTCTGTTTTCTTGATTTTTTTGTTGCTAAAATTAAAAATAGAAATTAGTTAACCAAGAAATTAAATTGGTGTGGCCTTAGCAACAGTTCAGTAGCTGGTATGTATGAATTGTACAAACACTCCTGTTGTTTTGAATTAAGATTTATTTGCTGTTCATGCAGGTCTCTGGCAGCTCGGAACAAACTGTGGTCCTACGAGAGCATCATGAACTGGTCGGACACAGAACCGGCACCAAGTAAATCCAAGAAGTCTCAGCTGAAGAGGAAAAAGACTGGTCGCTTTGGCGATGGGAAAGAGATCCCTGGAATCCAAGTGGATGCTGTTCTGTCAGATGATGACGATGATGACTCCTGGGGCAAGACGGCCCCTGTCCAGAAGAGCAAGAAAAGTGGCCAGTTCCTGTCTACGACGTATGTGTGCCAAAGAGTATAATAGGGACTACAGTTGTGAATGAAATGATTAGTACTAGCCATAGCAAAGCCAAATTGCACCACCACTACCTACATTTGTACTTGAAAAAGCATCATGTTCATCTGCCTTACTTGATATGCAATAAGATAAATGATAGAACTTGAACCTTGAACCTTGAACGAGGACATCGTGATGTCATCTCAGGAGACAATGGGTTCTTCTGCACCACTCAGTCTGGTCTTCCATGAGCGATCGAAGCTCTGCTGTAGATAGGTCACTGAGCCCAGCATCCCTTTTTAGATTGTCAATGAGGTTTGTGCGTCTCCTGCCCCTTTTCCTCCTTCCCTCTGTTGGCTCCCAGAGGATAAGCTGGCTGGCTGTCACTGATAGCACTCTCTCTCTCTCTATCCAATTTTACGTCTTTTGTTCTGTTCCCAGAACTCTTCATCAAGATCAAGTCTTTTTTTGTAGCAAGATTTTTTACGGCTGGATGCCCTTCCTAACGCCAACCCTAACCCTATTGCTGGGCTTAGGATATGGGAAATACGTGTTAAGTGCCTTTCCCAAGGGCACAACGTCTGGGTGCATGTCCGGACAGGTCTGGGTATCCCACTGGGGATTGAGCCTGGGTCTTATTGGTTTATAGCCGGATGCTCTACCACTGTGCCACACAGACGCCGCCGCCTAAATATGCCGACCCTCAGTTATTGACTATCTATAAAATGTCCCTCCCAGAACCCAGCCTGATGGGAAGATGTCGCGTACCCACAGCGTGGACGACCTGCTGACGTCTGACGAGTTCTGGAGCTCCATCATGGACGAGACGTCGGACCAGAAGGACTCCAGCCGAACCCTGCGGTCCAGCGGCAGCTTCACGCCGCGATCTGATGTTGACCTGGACAGGTAGGAAATAACATTGCAAACTGCAGTTCCCAGAGCTAACCCTTTGTACATGTAATAGCCTTTGGCTAGTTGGGTAGCCCTGGCTGTACTTTTTTACAGTCGAATAAATCAAATTAAATCAAATCAAATCAAATCACTCCTTGTGTACCTGTCCTTGGTGCTGAATGATACTTACTTGCAAGATTAATGTGTCCAAATTTCTAAAGTAAAGTAACACAAGATGGCAAGGACTTATCTATGGCAGCTCTGAATCTGGAAAGAATGACGTCATGACATGTGATGGACAAAACCATTGGAGTCAGGGGGTCCTTCAGTAAACAATTGACCAGGATGGTGGGCCCTCCTTACACCATTGCAGTGTGTTCCATGTTGCAAGGAGAGCAAGCTACTTCTGAATCATGTTGAATTTTTAAACCGAAATCTTGTTTGTCGATGAACGTTAGACATCATTGTGTACTACTAAGATACACAATACAATACAATACAATACAACAATACTGTACAATGCAAAAGTTACTTGAGCAGCTGGAGAAGTTTTGTCAAACCTCCTTCCTGCTGTAAACCAATATACAGAATCTGATTTGTTCAAGGAAACAACCCTTATCTAGTCAGACATTGAGTTTTTTTACCTTTTGTTTCAGTGGGATTGGAGATCCGATACACAAGACCTTGGAACCCTCCATCCACTCGGAGTCTGACCAGAGCCAGCAGACCCAGACCTTCCTGCTGGAGTCGGAGACCACCTCCCTGGACAGCGGCACGCCCCCGCAGGGACGCCGGCCGAGGCCTGCCTCAAGCAGCTCAGGTCTGCACACAATTCCATCCTTCGATACATAAGGGGTCGCTACTTTTTCATTGCTCAGAAACTTTGTGTGCAAACCAGCTATGGCTTCACTGAGAATAGATTATTAGCCTTTTTCCAGTCCTGTAATTGTACCTTGGTTTGCTTTGAGGAAATCAGAAGGCATTGAGAGTCTTTTAGGAAACTGCACATGGTCTTTACATGGCTCAAAGAATGGCACGTGTCAACGAGTTTATTTTGAAATATTGATTTTTGGTGAATTTTTTTTGTCTGATAACAAAAAAGATTCGTTAAAAATCGATATTTCAAAATAAACTCGTTGATATGCATCATTCTTTAAGTATTACTATCATGTACATTCCTGCAAAGTTATATTGATAAACATTGAAGCACAAGCCAAGGAGAGCGTTTTTTCTAAAAAAGGGGCGTGGCCTTATAATTCTTGATGACGTAATCATGACATCATACTAATTTGCATAAATTATCACCTTGCTGTAAGGTACTACCTTAAACAAAAATCAAGGTTGAGGAAGTTTTATAAAGCTTAAGAAAGGGTTTTTTCAAAAACATCCCAAAATTACTCAGCCACCCTTCAACAATACCTTAACCAACAAACATGTCCTGTTTCTACTCAGTTGAGAGCCTGCAGGATGAAGAGAAGGGGAAGTGGCTGCTGCCCTACTGGTTTGTGTACATCGCCTACCTGCTGTGTGCCATCATCATTGCCGGCTGTATGGTGGTCATCATCATGTATGGACAGGTAAGCACAAAACACTCTGCATTTGGTAAGGCTACAACAGTTACTGTATCTGATTCAATACATACGAGTAGAAGAGATAAATGCCATTGGGTAGAATATTTGACTCAGTCTTCTGTACTACTGTAAATGCAGAAATGTTCTCGGTGGTTTCATGTTCGCAGTTTTTGCGGTGAACTTTCAGCACAAACTTAAAACCACCGCAAATCCTTTTGCCCACCTATGACTGTAGCGCTACTATTGTTTCAAACACGAACTCAAAACCACCGCGAGCGCGCCATTTTCTCCCTGCCGCAAAATAAAAACCATGCGAACTTAAATACATTTACAGTAACCTGCTAGATGGGTAAAATAAAATAAAAAAGGACACAAGTCTTTATCAATATGTCTGACTGAAACTGGACTGATTTTTTCACCTTTAAGCATCCCTCTTGGTGTCCCTGTGGTGTCTGGATAAGAGGCGCATTGAGTCATACCAAAGACTTTATAAAAATGGTACATACTTTTGAAACAATATGGAAGTTAAACACACTTCACTGCCAGTGGACTAGCCCCCTGCTACAGTGATTGCACAACAGTGTGGCCCAGGGCTATGAAACGGAGATGGGCACCGCCCTATACATCAATAATGGTGTGTGAGGATTTTAACTAAGCATCCCTCTTATACATGTCCATCTCTTTTCTGCAGGCATTTGGGCGTGACCAAGCCACCAAGTGGGTGTTGTCCATGTTCCTGTCGCTGATACAGTCCATGTTCCTGATGGAGCCCATCAGGGTGATTCTGATCGCTCTGTTCCTGGCCTCCGTCAGCAAGCCTACAGACCATGATGATGAGGACGATCTTGTGGACAGGTACAGCGAGATGTTCTTTTTAAAAACCAATCTTAAGTCTAGACTATGAGTAACATTTTATTTGTTCTTAGGTTAGGCCACATCAATTTAATTTCTTGGTTAAAGGATTTTTTGAAAAACTTGCTAAATTCCAAAACCACATGAAAACAGAATCTCAGAGGAAAGTCTGTACTTTGGTGCACACAGTTACGGGGAGTGAACAGGGTCAGGTGCAAGTTTTCACCCCAGCCTTGTATTTTGATGATTTTGTTTTTGCTTTTGCTAAAATTAAAAAAAAAAATCCGTTAATCAAGAAATTAAATTGGTGTGGCCTTAACTTTAACTACGGTTGATGCTGCACAATAAGCACCTGATTGTTCTATTACCTTGCTGTTCCTGCACTCTTCTATCCTCTATAATTTCAAAGCTCACAGGTACTTGTCAATGTGTGTAATAATTCTTAAAACATTGTGGGTAAATTCATGTTCTTTTTTCCATAGACCTGTCGTTGAGAACCAGGACGACCGTACCAAGTCCAAGGCCATCAGGGCCCCCTACGGTTACGGCCTGCTTCAGGCACGTGAGGAGGCCAGGAAGGTGCGCGTGATGTACACCATCATTCACCAGTGCATCTTCTACCTCCTCTTCATCATGACTATACTCGTCGTTGCCTACAACGACAACGACCTGAACACCTACAGGATGACCCACAGCATCGAGGACTCCCTGGTTAAACCTCAGTTTGGGACCAACAACCGCAGCTTCCTCACCATCACACTGTACGTCACCCTCTTCAATTCCCTTATATTAGCTGGAAATCTGTTATTTAAATACCTAATGTGGTTAGTTTAAGTCAAAATCCTACCACACCATAAGGTGTATAGGGCGGTGCCCATCCCAGTTTCATAGCCCTGGGCCACACTGTGGTGCAATCACTGCAGCAGGGGGCTAGTTCACTGGCAGTGGAGTGTGTTTAACTTCCATACCGTTTCAGAAGTATGTACCATTTTCATAAAGTCTTTGGTATGATTATGCGCCTCTTGTTCCTACCTGGGGCTTGAACCCCAGTCCTTCTGGTCCAATTAATTTGAACCAGATGTGGTGAGAGGCAGAAAGCGCAGACCACTACACCACAGGGACACCCCTGACCATTTTTGTCTTGTTCTTTCTTATTCTTGTGCAGGAGCGAGGACTGGTGGGAGTACATGGACTCAGTCCTCCTGCCAACCTTACTGGACACCAGTCAGGACGCCATCAGTGACTCCAGCCTGGAGGGCGTGGTACTGGGCGGGGTCAGGCTCAGGCAGATAAGGAACACTCAAGGTGGGGCCTGTTGCCTGGATACGAACCGTCTTTAATTTTCATACAAATGCAGAGGAACAAATCTCTAAGGCCACACCAATTTAATTTCTTGGTTAACGGATTTTTATTTTCAATTTTAGCCACAAAAAAAATCATGAAAACAGAAGGCTGGAGTGAAAATTTTCACCTGACCCTGTTCACACCCTGAAACTGTGTGCACCAAAGTAAAATTGCACCAAATTCCTCTGAGATTCTGTTTTCATGTTGTGTTTCCAATCTAGCATTTTTTTAAAATATAATATTTCTTTTATTCTGTTAACCAAGAAAATAAATTGGTGTGGCCTAAGGTCTTCCTACACCTTGCAAATGAATAGGACCTTTTCTGCTGTTGACATATTAAGATCTATCGTTACACATGCACAGTACATGTACATTTTAGCATTACACACAACATAAAAAGATTGCTCTGGGGAGCTTTCGAGACAAACTCTCTGTCTCTTCGTCAAGCCTGTATTACAGTCAGTCATAAGGAATGTCAGTTGATGACAGTCATGTTCTTGTTCTTGCAGAAACCTGTATGCTGCAAGGAGTCAACCGTTATCCCAACTTGTGGACATCAGACTGGGACTGTTACTCCAATGTCAGGTTGTCAACAGAGGACATCACCAGCTATGGAGATGCATGGACAGCAAACCAAGCCAACTGGAACCACAGTGAAACAAACAGTTATAATGGGTAAGGTATAAGTACATGTGTACTACCGGTAGATAAGTAGTATTTCTGCTTTGTTTGGTATCACCAATGATTTTGGCGACGCCTCAGGGGCGAGCCTAATGGTATAGTATTGTGTGCAGTCTGCAAGAATTCTAGGAATTGCACAGGAATGTGTCCACAAGAATTTCAGGAAATTGGTAGAGAAGGTGATCATGATCAACTGATATAATCTATGCAAATGAGGTCAATATTTGCATGTGGGCTAAAAAGCGAAAACACTACCAGTGTTCCACCGTCGCCATGGCATCGTCCTTTTATGTTGCCAATCTTGTTGTTGTTGTCTGGGTTGCTGACATTTTTCTTGTCCCTCAGGCTGATGTACTATGGTCGTGATGGATCCTACTCAGACAATGGCTACATCCTGGACCTGCAAAGGTCATTCAATGCCAGCATCACTGCACTGGCAGCACTCAACAGTTCTGACTGGATTGATAGAGGGTAAGGCATCTTAAGTCTTTATAATGAATGAAAGACCTTTATTGTACATTCATGCCCCAAGGGGCTAGGTACAGGTCGTCTAACTTAACACATGGAACATACAAGGACATAAATACAACAATACAAGCTGTAAAAATATAGAGTAGACAAACGTGTTATCAAACTAAGCTAGTCCAGTAGAGTTGACTTCTTCTCGCTTCTTTGTACATGTGTAAATGTATGAACAGACAATATGTCTTATACAAGGATTGTCTGTTGCATTTAGATGTTCGAAATATGGGAATTTTTCTTTGATAAGGTTAAAAAGTACACTTTTTTCGCTATCGTATAATATACAATCTAGGACGAAATGTTGCTCATCTTCTAATTGATTTAAATTACAATGTTGACAAAGTCTATAATAACTTCTGCACTTGTAGGGAGTGACAAAGAAAATGACATGTCGAGGATGAACAGACTAATTGTTAAATGTAATCACAACATTGGCAGACATATTCTTCAAGTTGATTTTCTAATTCTTTTCAGGACCAGAGCTGTGTTTGTGGAGTTCAGTTTGTACAACTCTAACGTGAACCTGTTCAGTGTGGTCACCCTGCTACTGGAGCTTCCTGTCACCGGCGTTGGACGTGCCTCACGTGACATCAAGTCTGGGCGCTTTGTGGTGTATGGATATGGTGTGGACCTTCTCATGATCATGGAGGTAAGAACCAGCAGCCATATGTTTTCTGGCTATCTTAGTCTTTTGAGTGGGGGTGTCCCTGTGGTGAAGTGGTCTCTCACCACATCTCGTTCAAATTACTTGGACCAGAAGGACTGGGGTCCGAGCCCCAGGTAGGACACCTCTGGACAAGAGGCGCATCGAGTCATATCAAAGACTTTATAAGAATGGTACATGCTTCTGAAACAGTATGGAAGTTAAATACACTTCACTGCCAGTGGACTAGCCCCCTGCTGCAGTGATTGCACCACAGTGTGGCCCAGGGCTATGAAACGGAGATGGGCACCGCCCTATACATCAATAATGGTGTGGGAGGATTTTAACTAACTTAACTTTAGTCTTTTGAGTATCAAACATTTGTCAAAGGGGCCAATGTAACTCTTAAATGTAAACAAAGTCTTCCAGATCTAGAGTCTCACAGAGAGACTGACCGTAGTACTACCTGTATTTCTTGGATCGTTCAGTGACATGTTTTTGTTGTTACCCCCATTTTAGAAATGTAGTACACACAGTATTGTTTGTAATGATACCAGCACTGTGTAAAGGTAAACAGCAACATGTTGTGAACTGATACATTGTAGAAAGATGACTTACAGTTCCATGTCCTCTCCCCAGGGCTTGTTTGCTCTGTTCCTGTTGTACTACATTGTGGTGGAGTGCTGTCAGCTGAAGAGACACGGCTTCAGGCCCTACCTGAAACGCTTCCAGACGTACTATGAGTGGACCATCATCATCATCAGCACCTCCTCGCTGGCAGTCTACATCCACCGGCTGCTGTACACAACAGGTCTCTGGAGGGAGCACCTGGCTGACAAGGACAAGTTCATCAGCTTCTTCCACCCTGCCTACCTCGGTCAAGTCACAGCCTACCTCAACGGCCTCGTCATCTTCCTTCTCATGATAAAGGTGCTGCTTCAAACTTCCTGGCTTTCAATAAGAATAGTTGTTACGAAATGATTTCTAAATACCGGTAAGTGTCCCTTTATAGTTGTGCCAACTTTCTGGAGTACCTGGAACACCACTACTAGTTTTCTTTAGAAGAAATTTCACCAAAGACAGATGAATGATTATATTTCTTCCTCCAATCAACTTGAAGCAGGCTTTTAAAATTCATGATCATGATTTTTCCCCATCCAAAGGTGGCGAGACAAATGCGGTTCAGACGACAGTGGTCCATATTTGGTAAGGCTCTGAGGCTGGTTGCCTGGGAACTGTCTGGCTGCTTCCTCATCTTCATCATCATCATCCTCATCTATGCACAGCTCGGCTACCTGGTGAGTACCAATGCACACCCATTTATGTGGGGTCGTGTGGCGCAACGGCAGAGCGTTTGACTCAGAACCAAGAGGTCCCGAGTTCGAATCCTGTCATGTCACCGATCTTGTGCCCTTGGGAAAGGCACTTTACACGACTTTCCTCACTCCACCCAGGTGTAAATGGGTACCTGACTTCGGTTGGGGAAAGTCGTATTGCGGTCACCTGGTGGCACCGAATGGCAGCCGCCTAGACCCTTGCGACAGTTCCACAACATGCAAGTGTGGACAAGATATTATATGTATGTTGTGTATTGTGTGAAACCTGTAATGTCCTGCCTCAATTCAGTGCTAGAAAGGCTGCCATTGCGGGTAATTTCTGACCAATAAAAAAACATTATTATTTATCATTCTCCCACCTTTCACAGCTGTTTTCCAACAACAGCCCTTACTTCACCAACATGTGGATGTCCATCACTGCCATGGTGGCGATGTTCCGTGGTCAGGTTGACCTTGACCCCTGCAGACAGGCCCGACCTTTCCTGGCCTTCCTGTTCTTCACCTCCTACATCCTGGTGGTCTTCTGTATCCTGGGGAGGCTGTTCGGGGCCATCTTGATCCACGGGTTCACGGCGGTTCGGAAGGAGATGCATCGCCCGGCCGTGGAGCGGCAGGACTATGAAATGGTCGAGTTCATGATCAAGAGATTCAAGATGTGGACTGGTCTGGCCAAGCCTAAGGCGGTTAGTTCTTTGACTTTGTTCAGATCCACAATTAGCTTACAATGTGCAGCTATTCTTCCTGTGGTCCTTAAACAAATGCAAATAGATACAACATTACGCAATACTTTCCCACACAATACATTAACGAAGGATAACTGGATAAAAAGTTCACAGAAGAGTTCTACTGTTGGAACAATCAATATGCTAGTGATGTGACTTAATTATACACATCTCAGTGTGACGATGTCACTGTCTTTGAACATACACTGGAATTGATAGCAATACCGGACATTTCTTCCAATTACTAAATAGACTTTTGAGTACATGTAAGCTTACAACATTGTTTTTCTTCTTCTCTTCAGTGGCGCCACAATGTGAAGTTCCTGGTTACTAATAGACTTTTGAGTACATGTAAGCTTACAACAATGTTTTTTTCTTTCTCTTCAGTGGCGCCACAATGTAAAGTTCCTGGGTATGGACAGACTGTCTACGCGCTCATCTCGGTCAACTATCACCACCGGAGGCCTCTCCCACGTGTCTACACCAAACAGTCCCATCAGTCTGGAGTCCAGCGGCTCTGTCGGCCTGGGACACCTCCCTGAGGTGGGGAAAATGGACCCCAACCACCTAGAGTACCTGCTGGACAGACTCACCCCAACCGTAGACGCCGTGTTATCCACTTTCGATCGTTTACGCCATTACGTGGATGACGACAGCGCATTCGACGAGGAACCAGTACAAAGGGGTCAACAACGGACAAATGTTACTAACGAGACACAACAGAAAAGGAATATCATAAACATCAGTAGAAAGGATGCCCAGAGTGCACCAGCTAATAAGTCAGGTAGACCTAACAGAGTGTTGAAAGCTAGCAGCTCTTGGACACAAGGTGTTCCTGGACAGGAAAAAGCGATACCTGCACAAAGAGAGAATTCTTGGACGAAAGGATCAAGTACAAGTGGTCCACCAAGCAGGAGAGACCAGAGGCAGAACAAAGAGGTGTCGTGGTCTGACAGATACAAAGACAATGCGTGGGGATCATCCAGTTGGACTCGTAAAGGAGCCAGTGATCCCTGGGGAGATAGAAGGAGGGAAGACTCGTGGGAACAAAGTCACCCACGGTCAACTCAAAACTCCCCAGCGAGGAAGAAGGAGCACTCCTGGAGCTCGGATAACGGGAGCTCTAGGAGACAGGGGTCTAGAGAGAGCAGAGGCACTGTGCCTCAGAGGCCCACCCCAAAGAAACCTGCTTGGTGAATAGAGCTGTATAAAGGGTTTGATAAATGTCTGCTGTATATATGGTATGCTGTTTCCAGAGTTTCTATTTTTCTATTTCAGGAGCTTTTTGTATATAATTGCTCATCAGCTTTTACTTGTTTTTACATCATCAGAGAGTGTGATTTTAATCCTGTAGATGCTTCCGAACATTCCAAAAGATGCCATACTTCATGGAAAATCCCTTTGAAAGTGTTTTTTTTACTGTTGTTTGATATCAGATGCTATTAAATCATCTTTAAGATGTAAAATATCTCCATGAATTTGTGTGGAAAATTGAAGTCTTGATTCCCTAGCATATTGTTCAAGAACTGAATTGCTTGTGTGTGTATATAAAGATATATTGTATATCTAACTTGTTTTGTATAGTGGAAATGTAATCCTACCTAATAATTTAAAACTTGACAATTGTGCTGTAAATGATTTAGACAAAACTGTGTTAACTAGTGGAAATGGTTGGACGAGGCAGGTGGAAGATTGATGTCTTTGCTGTCAGATTTTATGAAGAAATAGTGCCAAAGTAATGAAGTTACAATTGATTAATATAAAAATTGTTGGATGTCTAGATGTATGTGCTGTGTACTATGTTCAGTGTTTTGTGTGGTATTGATGTTTTATGTATTTCCCTGAAGTATTCCTGTGGTAAACTGTGGTCCAGCTGTTCTCTCTCTCATTGCCTTTGCAAAATAGAGTCTTCTGTTGTACCACAGTTTCCCCCTCTCCTCCTTCTGACGAATGTCATTTGAAGCTGTGCTTTGTTTTGACAGATTGATGAGTAATAAAAGTGTCATTTTGAACAGCAGTGTCTCTCTGTATGCTTCCTATCACATTGATCTACACATTAGTGAAAAGCTAAGACCGCTCATATTAACCTGTCAACGTCTTGACAAGAAAAGTAACATTACATGTGCTACAGTATCAGTCCTTTTTTATTACACATTTCAAGCATACTCTTCCAATAAGTGCTGATATAGTCCGTTCTTGTTTGTACTTTTCTGGCTATATCTGGCTAGTGCCTTTCATTTCCAATACTTACAAATACAAGGTCAATGTGGCAGTTAACACTGACAAAAAAGCTGTATTTCCTCAAGTTTAAGCAAGCAAATCAAATGAGGACAGTGCATTTTGCCCTGCTTTTACATATGAACAGTAGTCAGGCCTAGATTGACTACATATTGTAAACTATAAATATGGTTTGTCCATCTTGAAAGGAGCTTATGTTCAAGGCTTATTACTCAGTTTAGGGAAAGAAGTTTGACATTGTGTAACTAAGATTTGTTCTACTTTATGTAATCATAGAGATGTTAATATTTGGCACAAGGAATACACGTTAACTTTATATGATTGTGTGGCTATCAGGTAAGCCCAAACCTAATACGTGTTCTGCTCACAATCATTTCAGACTGAGAAATCAACATCTTGCCACATCCATAACTGAAGAAGTAACATAAGGTTCACAGTCATCATTTCAATGGTGCTGAGCCCACATCAAGCTACCATGGTCATTGTCTCTCAAAGATAACCAGCAGGAATTACGATGTATTAGGGCCCTGTCACACTTGTGCGTATATGCAAGTCCGCATGAGTTGCGTATTAGCATGTTTTTGGTTTAGGTTAAGTTTACAGCCGAAGAAGTCATTTCTTTGGTTTGATAACTAGGCTGCACAACGATGGGCAAAGTAGAAAACAACTTCTGCAAACTTTACATAAACCAAAAAAATGTTCATGCGCAACTCATACGCACTTGAATATATGCACAAGTGTGACAGGGCCTTTACAGACTGACCACAGATATGCAACAAATTGACGAGTCAAAAGACTCTCAGCTGATAACTTATTAGTTATTCAGTCCAGTTCTTCACACAAAGCCTGTGAAGTCTGACAGCAGGCTGCGAGGGCTGGAGGGAGACGTTGTCCGGGAGGGGGGGGACTGGACCTCCAGCTCTTGGGTCACCTTTGTCCGGATACGTTTGATCTGTCGGAGGCGCTCCAGCCACTTCGAGGCGTACACTCCCTCTGGGGAGTTCTTACTGCGGTGGATCATAGATGCCAACTGGGAAATGCGAGAGATGTCAGACATGAGAAGGCATTTAAGTAGCCTCTACCAGGCTCCGCGCGATCGCTGGGAAAATAGTAGAAATCGGCCAAATAGAGTGAAGAGTATGCCAGGGGTAGTCCGCTATACAGTGAAGGTCAATAGGCTATTGAGCTTCACTGTAAAGCGGACTACCCCTGGCATACTCTTCACTCTATTTGGCTGATTTCTACTATTTTCCCAGTGATCGCGCGGAGCCTGGTAGAGGCTAGCATTTTAGCATTTACTTAGAAATGATGCACCACCTTGATGTCACAGAAATGTATTTCAATAATCAACAAAATTTAATAGAGCTGCACAAGTGCACTACACTGCACTTATATACAATATACACTGCACTTGTAAACATGCACTTCTGTCATATACTTCTGTGCAAAATACATGTAGCGTTACATTGTACACAAAGTCTTCAAAATGATGTCCTGAATTAAAGGAACTTCCTTTTTTTCAATGTCTCATTCTGGTGGTGGAAGATTATCACAATTAGGCCACACCAATTTAATTTCTTGGTTAACGGAATTTAAAAAAAAAATGCTAGATTGGAAAATCAACAGGAAAACAGAATCTCAGAGGAAAGTTTGTACCTTGGTGCACACACTTTCAGGGAGTGAATAGGGTCAGGTGCAAGTTTTCACCCCAGCCTTCTGTTTTCATGATTTTTTTTGTTGCTAAGGCCACATCAACTTAATTTTATGGATGACATCCGCGCCCGCATTGATTTTCGTCCGTTCTCCAAAAAAAAAATCACCTCCGAAGAGGCTCCAAAATGTTGTTCATGATATGAAAATACTATCATTGTACATGTCTGTATTAAACTGAATGATATCATCTCTGGCTGGGTTGCCTACAGAGTATAATGTTTAGCTCTGACTGAAGGCGTGATGTTGTGTACACGGCCAAACACATTTTGCTTTTTTCTTTGAACGGCCAAATGTTACATATGGGTCTTTAAACCAGGCATCATCCATGTTAAAAGCACTTTGATATGTCGATTGAGCTAATTCTAACAAATAAAGACTTGTTTGTTTGTTACACTGTGTTCTGTGGTTTAATTTGCAATACCAGCTAACTGTATACGTAGTCCTCCGGTTTATCATCTTTCTTTTTTTGCTAGATTTTTTTTTTTTTCGCCCTCTCGCATTAGTTTTGGGGACTCCAGAGGATGTCATCCATAAAATTAAGATGGTATGGCCTAAATCAAAAAAGAAATCTGTTAACCAAGAAATTAAATGGTGTGGCCTTATGCTTATATGTCTGACAAAGGAGAACTGCTTTACTATCAAATGTAGACGGAAAGGCTCACATTAGCGTGCAGAGCCATCTGTCGTACTGTGAGGGCCAGGTTGTCATCAGAGATGATTTTGGAGCTGGCGTCACCAACCATGGTCTCCACCTCTGTAGTTGGAGCAGACATATATGTAACTATTGTATGTCAAAAGCGGTGGAAGACGAAATACATTTTATCTCAAACTGCCCCAATGATTGGATAAGAAAAGAGCTTTTTAAAGAAGCCACCAAAACTTACCACAATGTCCAAACGTTTACTGAGGAAAAGAAACTAGAACCCTGTTAACCTCCCAAAACCCACTCATTACAAAAAAAGTAGGACACTTTGTCTTCCACTGCTTCCAAAAATGAAGTCAAACCCAAAAAGCGTAGATTGTATTCCGTAGTAGTTTACTAGTAGTGTAAGTGATACGTTAAACTCGACATGTTGAAGTATTCATGTACTTGTACTTAGTTTAATCATTTTATATACCATTTTTTATTGTTTGCATGTGTAGTTGTAGAAGACCTTACGAAAGTCGCTGTACTTTTGTCGTGTCAATAAAGATTTCCATACATGGAACTTCAATTTATGGCATCTACATCCCGCATAGGACTGATATCATGATGCATGCTGTTGGATGCCAGTTAACATTTGGAAATTACACAAAAACTTAACAGAAAATAAGACACAAATATTCTGTAACATGTTCTACAGGTTATTTCATTCAGTGGCTTCATATCAACAGGACACTGCCTCATACAGAGCACCGATTTTGTCACACTTATAAACCGTTTAACTCCCCCAGTTTTATTGCGTTGACCATGCAAACAAATTTGTCATTTGCAAGGTCAATAACCTGCTGGTATCGGTACACCAATAAGACCTTTCATCTTAACTAATGCTTCTGTTATTGGAGCAACAGGACTATGACTAAACATAGATTCAGGGCTCGAAATACTGGGTGCATGTGCACCTGTGTGCACCCAAAATTGGAGCAGTGCACCCAATTTTTGACTGTGGGTGCACTGGTGCACCTAGATATTTTTGTAGGCTATGGAGTAAAGATACCATAGTACACTGTCTAGTAAACAGTATCAGAACAAGCAATAGAACCCTTTGTTGCACTTTATTTGATGTATTACTTGTTTGAAATTTGAATGCAGATTGTGAAGTTCTTGATTACAATTATAAGAGCATCAAACTGTAATTATGTTTTGCTGACATTCAACTTTATTTCTTTCTGTGCACCTTATTCTCTTGGTTGGGTGCACCAGTGCACCTATTTCCAAAATTGAATTTCGAGCCCTGAATTGACGAAACATAGATAGACCCACCTTTCTTGGCCTTAATGGTGACGAGGTTGCTGCTGTTGTCCAGAGGCATGATCACAATGTTCACGAAGTTGAACTGGCCCTGAGATGGAATTCGGAGATTACTTTTGGTTTACAGGTGTTAAAAGTAATATTAGTCTTGCCCTATAAAGTTTCAAATAGTCTGAAAGCAATCTATCTGTTGTATATTTTGTTATCAGGTAAGAGTGTGTACCCGGTATTGGGTCCAAAAACTTAGCTCTTGTCATTTCTACAATGCTCAATCTTTGAATGTTTTATTTCATGACCGCAAAAATATGCAGCTAAGATGTCAAGGACATCTGTTCAATACACAATCATTCCTGTCGGTCAAAATTTATCTACACTTTCCGTTGATACACAAGTTACATGGTACTATTACAAGGACATCTATTCAATACACAATCATTCCTGTCAGTCAAAATTTATCTACACAAGTTACATGGTTACTAGGAGAATAATGCATGGTGTAAGGGGAAACCTTAATAGTCTCTGGCTTGTAGTCCTCTGTGTTGTCGTTGTAGACGATGGTGACGAAGTCGTTGCCGATGTGAAGCTTTTTACTCTGACAGTTCCTGTCTGTCTCCCGGTAAGGCATCAGGGTAGCTACATGGAAGATCACTGTAAAAATATAGAGTACAAAAATGAATACACTCAAATCAGATATTGATACACCAAGAAAAGATTTGACACTATTGAGGTGTGCAATACACGTAGTTGAGTACATGTACAGAGTATCTTGTTATGAAGGAATAAAAGTGTATGTAACAGACAAACGCTGATAAAAACCCCATAACCCACAAGTTTCCACAAAATATGAAATGTCCTGTTCTATGCAGAAAAGCTGGGGAGTGTCCCTGTGGTGTAGTGGTCTGCGCTTCTGGTACTTGCCACATCTGGTTCAAATTACTTGGACCAGAAGGCCCGGGTTCAAGCCCCGGGTAAGGACACTCCTGGACAAGAGGCGCATTGAGTCATACCAAAGACTTTATAAAAATGGTACATACTTTACATGGAAGTTAAACACACTCCACTGCCAGTGATTGCACCACAGTGTGGCCCAGGGCTATGAAACGGGGATGGGCACCGCCCTATACACCTTATGGTGTGGAAGGATTTTGACTAACTTTAACTTAACTTTGGGTGCACAAAATTCTTAGTGCACCCAGTATTTCAAGCCTTGCATTGATGATGACACCTACTATGGTCATCGTAGTAGGTGTCATCATTACTTTTTTTAGTAGATTTTAATTAACTAACTAATTGTTCTATGCAGAAAAGCTACTCACTTTGCATGGCGTCATCCTGCCAGCTGTAGGTGAACTTGCCATCGTTGCCGTTACAGTCCAGACCCCCCAGGAAGATCTCATCAGGGTTACAGTCCTTTAGGTGGATGAGGTGACCCAGACCACTCAGGAACTCCACATAGCGCAGGGAACCAAACTCATTACACAGGATGGCCTTCTCATCTGTGGTCTGTGGTTTAAGATTAATAACATGTTAGAAATACTCAGGAACTCCACATAGCGCAGGGAGCCAAACTCATTACACAGGATGGCCTTCTCATCTGTGGTCTGTGGTTTAAGATTAGTAACATGTTAGACATACTGTAATTGCAGAAATGTTCACGGTGGTTTTATGTTTGCGGTTTTCACGGCGACCGTTTCACCGCGAACTTAAAACCACCGCGAACATTTTTGTCCAACACTGTAGCAGTATGTGATCATAGCGCTGCCACAAACTTAAAACCACAGTAAACACTCCATTTTCACCTTAGGGCGAAATAAAAATCATGCGAACTTAAATGCATCAGGAACTCCACATAGTGTAGGGAACCAAATTCATTAAACAAGATGCATGGATCAAAAGCGCCACCTGGCAGTCCTTGCTAGTACTGCATTCTTCTCTATGGTCTGATTAGTAATACAGCATATGGGAAGATAAAATAATAATCATGTACCACCTTTGATATCTCTTCTGTAGTGAAATTTTGATATCTTGATGACATGTCCTGTCAGCAGGGCTAGCCCTTCGAAATACTGGTACATGTAGCTACTGGCTAGTGGGGCAGCCCTCATGGGCCATGAATGCCATTCACAGCCAAACCAATACAAAATTTGATTGACTATAAATACTCCTGTAACATTTGGCACATGGATCTTATCATATTCTACCAGTGAAAGTAACGAAAAACATGCAAGTTGAACTTACACCCCTGTCAGTGTCCACCCACCTAAATCCATACCTAAATACACTGTGAATAGAAGCTGACCTGTCCTGGACCCACGTACAGAACCCCACACTTGTGGGTCTCGTATGGAGGGATCCTGTCCAAGTTCTTCACAGCTCGCCCAACCGCCTGCAACAGAAAACAGGTATACGCTGTGTGGAAACTCTACAATGTTCATCTGATGGCACCATGAACCTAAATTCTGCTGCAAAGAACTCCGAGATCATCCTTGATAAATACTCTAAACATACCATAGAAGCGGAACAAAATTTTAGTTGAACTTCAATCTAAACCACTGGATAACAATATGAAAGATCAGATCGACGTTTCAGGTATCTTTCCAACATATTTCTTCATTGAAAACAGAATTAATTCTTTATGAAAATAAAAACAGAGCAGATAGCAGATTTAAGATCAAGTACAACTTTAGGCTTTAGCATGCTGGGGTTTACTTATTTGTAATAACAATCCAAAAACACCTAACTTACCTCAGACTTTGGCAGCAGGATGGGTTTCTCATTCACGCTTCCAAAGGCAGCTGAATGGAACAGCTGCAGGAACACGAAGCTGAGAAAGAAGACAATAAAAGTGGTGAAACGGGGTTCGAAATACAATTAAGCAACTTGCAATTTGCAAGCGATTTTAAAGATTAATTTTTGTAAGCGCTGTAAAACAAAATCATAAGTGCTACTTACTAAACAATAAAGGCTACATAAATAAATCTGTATTTAGATGTTTAGTCTTCTACATTGTAATAATGCTATAAAAGTTGCTATGTCAAGCTGAGTATGTATGTACAGCAAAAGCAGTAAATACCAACTATAATACTAGTACTGCAAGTTAATTTTTTAAATTGCAAGTAAAATTTTTGCCAACTTGCAATTTTGCAAGTCACCCCAAAAAAGCATTTCGAACCCTGGTGAAATGGTGTCAAGCTGTAGAAAACACAATGATCAATCAACAACTATGAACCTACAGAGATCAGAAAACAGTGATATCTCTGCTATTCTAAGGAAAGCTGTTGTCTAGTTCCCAAACCTACTGACAAAAACAACTTAACATGCAAACACTAGTAAAAACAATCATCTTTGTCAACCTTGGTATTAAAGGCACCCAAAGCATTTTATGAGACATGAAAACTGGAAATATTCTAGTTGCTGTAATCTTAATGAAATTGACAATTAATGCCATTGTTTACCACATTTGCGTTCAGATTTGTTATCAAAAGTGCGCAAAAACAGCACAAAAATAATCTACATGGTGATCTTTTAGTTTCACGCGCCTACTGTAAATACTGTAGATACCATAGCCCCACCCACCTCCGTCAAAACATAGAAATGCAAAGTTAAAACATAAAAATGCAAAGATTTGACGGACATGCAGTCACTCTCTCATTGGTTGAACCGCTAATTGTGATGGACAGTCAGGATCAGTCTATTAGGGATTGGATTTTCTATCAGTTCTCACTACACAACGACATCGTATCTTTGCTTGTTTAATGAAGATATGTAATGGTATAGTGTTATTGAAACTTACTATGTGTAGGAATGACTACAAATTTGAGTTTTTTTAATCAAGTTTCAAGCCTCATTAAATGCTCTGGGTGCCTTGAAAGAAAGAGTTTCTGCTCACCTTGGACTAACACCAGACCCAGTGCCTTCTTTTACAGGTGGTTGCATCCTCCTCTTCCTCTCCAAGAACTCTTCTCTTCTGATAACTAAAACATTATACAGATATCAACAAAGTGATTATCAACCTCCTTTTAAACACGATGGAACAAACTGCATCAAACAGCGCAACATCTTAATGATCATACCAAATAGGGGAAAAGCACTGCAGCCGTAATATTAACTAGAGAGCGTAAACATCGGCATAAGTAGCTAGATAAATCTAAGAGACACGAACTGTCGTTTATTCCCAGAGCATTCAGAGCATTAAAACTGCTCTACCTCACTGACTGTTGATACCACAGCCTTTACTGTACTGTTTTGAGGATAAACGTTGAGCCACTAACGTAACTCAACTGCTCGAACTGTTAAGTTGTTGAAATTGTTTATGTATAAGGGGAACTTGAATCGGCGCCTTATTTTAATCTGATCGTGCAATGTTATTTTAAACTCGTAATGTTATAGTCGATGTTTACATAGTGAATTTTACAGATCATGAGCCATTTGTGAATTATGACGCACTTCATGTGCATATTTCTATGAAATTGTCACATGCAAAGTCATGAGAAATAAAACTGAATCTGATATTTCCTACCTCCCGGTGTCATAACTGACACAGTCTGTGCCCTCGGTCTCCTCATCATGGGTGGGGAGTTCTGGGGTGTGGTGGGCGTCTCCATGCTGGGAGGCGGTCCGGTCTCCTTCACATCCTCCATGATTCGGCTGCCAGCCCATCCTCCTGACTGACGACCCTTGGAATTCGTCCGCTCTGCCGACTTCTGTTTCTCCTTCGAGTCCTTCCTCTCCACTGGTCTACCCTGCTTTTCTGTCGACTCCCTTCTCTCTACACCTCTACCCTGCTTCTCTGTTGATTCCCTCCTGTCCACAGCTCTACCCTGCTTTTCTATTGATTCCTTTCTCTCTACTTGTCCACCCTGCCTTTCTTTTGAATCCACTCTCTTGAGTGAAACGCTTGAGACACCTCCATCACTTTCCTTTCCCTCAGAATGTTTTGACCCAATAGCAGCTTGAGGAACATGCTTCACAGCCTGTGAAGGATCATCTTTTTCTGGTACAGTCACAGCATTTTTCCTTTTTCTCTCATCATCATCATCTTTCGACTCAAAGACATTGTCTAGTTCCTCCATCTTCTCCTCCTCCTTGTCCTGATAGACCGCCCACTCTCCAGTCAGCTGTGGAGACGAGTTGGTCTTGCGGATTGGAGACAAGGGACTCTTACTAACAACCACCTCTTCCTGATTCTCTGACTCATCCTCAACTTTTAATGGCTGGAAGGAAGGAAAGAAGGAAGGAAGGCAAATGCTAGTCAAGCAATGTCATCTTCATGGCTTAGATGCCAGGTAAATTATTGTAACAATGACCACTACAAACATATCCTTATAATATCTTCATTTTGTATATATATACTTTTACATGGAGGCATGATACCATTGATAATCTACAATGATTGTAAGATTCAATTGTGAAAAACATATCAAATGTTTATGAAAACTTTCAAAATGATTATAGGACAGCAGCAAGTCCTCTTACCTCAACCACCTCCATAGTCTCCACTGGGGATGTTCCAAGGATAGGCTAGAAGAAATTCAAACAGTATTAAGGTGTGACCATGTCAGGCAGACACACAATCAGAAGCTGTCCAAGATGAAGGCAAATGTAAGATATTGTATTATTGTTATACTGACCTTCTCAAAGCCTGTTGGTTCTGTGCTGCTGACATCTTCCAGGGAACCTACATGTAGTTAATGTAAGAAAAAAGTAAGCTTAAGGGCCACACCATTTTAATTTCTTGGTTAACGGAATTTAAAAAAAGATACTAGATTGTAAAATCAACAGTAAAACAGAATCCCAGAGGAAAGTTTTCCAGGGAGTGAACAGGGTTAGGTGCAAGTTTTCACCCCAGCCTTCTGTTTTCATGATTTTTTGTGTGTGCTAAGATTTAAAAAAAATCCGTTAACCAAGAAATTAAATTGGTGTGGCCTTAAATGGGAACACAAAGTCAAATAAACTGGTCAGATAGATATAAAGTTGTTACATAAAAGTCAAATAGTCTTCCACTGATCACAGTTTTCAATGACTACATTCTTACCAATGTGGAACAACCCCTTGTCTTCTTCATGGATTTCTTCATCTATCTCGCCGGCATCAACATAGAAAACTTCTGAAACTAAAGGAGAGACAGCTTGTTTAACTTCAGTTTTAACCGCTAAGTGTAGACAATTCCGAGATCAAGTGTAGATACGCCAAAAATAATTACTCAAGCAACTGGATAAAATTTTGAAACAGACGTTTCAGACAGCATCCGCTGTCTTTCATCAGTGACTAACGATAAGGATTGGAAAGCCAGATTTATACCAAAACTCTGAATAGATATGTTAATGGGTTAAGACAATCTAGGATGTCTTGACGTAGTCTTCAAAAGAAGGTTAATTCAAGACAAGGTTAATGCTAATAGTTCAATTAGCTACTGACGTTTTAGTACAGTAACTACATGTAAATGTTGTTCGTCCTTGGGTGTGGGTGGTGGGCAGTGCATTATCCAAAGTGTAGATAAATGCAACTGCTGTACATGTGGCTATTTTCTTACTAACCTGTCTCATGTACTGGTTTGCTGGCTCGATCGTGTTTGACTCCCATGGAGGGAGGGGCAGAGTCTGACCTCTGGTAACGGCTGGCAGCTGTATACTCTGCAGGACAAACATTATCAAACAGCATCAGACATGTCACTGATGATGTCAGAGAGTAGAACAGCTATCAAACAACAATAACCAACTTTTACACATTATGTTTATACACTTATTACTAGATGGTACGCATGCTATGCTAAGCTAGAATGATTTGAAATTTCAAGCATAGTAACCTTGAGGAACATCTTTTACAGAAAAGACAAAATACACTTTCAAAGGGCTACTCCTTTTTCTAACTGATTACAACTTTACATGTCATGTATCTGTGGTGCATTTTGCAAGGACTCGCTTTGGATGGCTCTGACTGTACATTTTCAAAGAGCACTCTGGTTCAAAAGTAACACAAGAAAGTAGCTTGTTGAAAAAGGAACATCGTACAATCATGTATTTAAAAAATTGCTTGAAAGCATGCTACGGCTGCATATATGATAAGAATCAACAGAGGGCGCTGTTGAGAAGGGACGATGTGGTGCATTTTGCAAGGTCTTGCTTTGGATGGCTGTGACTGTACATTTTCAAGGAGCACTCTGGTTCAAAAGTAACTCAAGAAAGTAACTTGTTGAAAAAGGAATATCGTACAAGCATGCTACAGCTGCAGATATGATAAGAATCAACAGAGGGCGCTGTTGAGAAGGGATGATGCCCAGACCTTCTTCCTTCTGCCCCAGCAGCAGCGTGGCGATGTCTGCCAGCGGGAAGTCCTGGTCGGGCTGCACCAGCCGGGCGTTCTGGATCCGCATCATCCAGGCCGTGTTCCCCGTGGGGCGTCGGATCAGGATCTCCGCCCAGCCCTGGCACCAGCAGTTGCACTCGTACCGACTCACCAGCTTGGTGGGAGAACTCTTGTTCTTGGGATTCATAGCTACAAACATGTACAGTTGTGTCAACAATAGTGGTGCGTACCTAAACCCGAGTTTAGGTTTAGGTTTGGACTCGAGTCCAGAGGTTTAGGTTCAGGTTCGGACTTGAAAGTCTGGACTTGAACCAATGGAATATGTGTGCTACGAATACTTTTTTTCCTGTTTCATGTAAAATTGCATATTGGCATATATTTTACATGTAATTTGAAAACTATAATATGCGGAATTATATACAGTCAGTAATTAATGCAGAAGTTCAGTTATAAACAGAAAACAGCAATGTTTTCATATTTTTCCAGTGCAAATTTCACGATTAAATCAAAAAGGAGTGTGAAAGCGAGAGATTTTTTTTTCAAGTCCGGACTTGTTTCCAGATGTTAAGTTTTTTTTGGACTTGAACCTAAAGGTTAGGAACAGGTCCGGGGTTTAGATACGCTCCACTAGTCAACAATGTTGTCAAAAGATGTCAGACCAAATAAATAAAAGGCACAATATTCACCACAAGCAGCCTGCTAATTACAATGTATGTACATAGAAAGTCAGCTTTTCTTAAAAACAGGCCATGATGTCACACATTTTTGAGAACCCTGATATCTTAGCAGTGTGCAAAATCCAACCAAAATGTCCTGTACCTGGAGAAGGCTGGTCCTTGGGGATATCTGGGAGGATCTCTGCTCTCCTGCCCACATAACCTGCTGTCACACCTGGGGCTTCCTCAGGTGTATCCATCCTTGCCTCAACCTCTCTCTCCTCCGCCTCCAGAACCTCCTCCCTCTCCTCCCCTCCACTGTCCTCCTGGATGGTTGCCTTCTCCTCTGCCTCCATCTGTGTCTTCTCTGTCAGACCCTGGCTGAAGAGCTGAAACTCCTCCTTCAGCAGGGACATGGGGGTGGGCGCAGAGCTCAGGTACCTCCCTCCTGACTTGGACCGTTTCCTCTCCCTGAGCAGACCAATGGCATATGAACACATCAACATGATTTCCAAACTTATGGCAACATCTTTTTTGACTGTTTCTGTAGACAGACTTTACTGAATGGGGCTGTCTCCAGCTTAGATTTTTTTTCAAACCCACACGTTGTCTGAGAGCCCATGTTGTTGATTTTGGTTATTAAATCAGTCATTTTAAGCTTATGAGGATACATTTTCATGTCATGTTCAGATTTGTTTAAATGCAGAGGATGCAAGTTTTGTTGTCCCAATAGGCAAATTTCCGTCTCGGGACGGAGGGACGAGTCCAGGAAACAGTCCACACAGGAGGTAAACCACTGTTCATTATCTCCAGTTGTGTTTATATCTCCTTGCACTTTGACATTGTACACAAAGGACAGGAGGATACATTATTGCCAAAGCAAACATGAAAAGGTTGCCAAGAATAACTGCTTTGATAGTCTCAATGGAATCCACTTTCTAAACTTGCAAGGCTGATGTCTAGTGATGAGTTCGAGGGATTAATGGTGAAGCCACACCGAATGGAATTTCAACGACTCCAATGACTATTGAGAATTGCAAGTCACTCTTGCACACACAATCCTTCAGGGAAAAGCGGAGGGTGCGCGGCCGCTGGGACATCCCCGTCGGTCGTGGATCACAGATCTAAAAGAGTGGACCGGTCATTCAGCCAACCAGATGACCAGACTGGCGGAAGACCACCAGCAGTGGAGAGCTTTCACTGAGAGCTATGCTGCCCCGATGGCTGACTAAGCTATGGGAGAGAGAGAGAGAGCTGACCTTTTGCTGTCAGCTGGGGGTATAGACGGCGATGTCGTCAGTGTCTCCAGCTTCCCAGGAGCCTCCTGGGTTCCCTTCGACGCCGAGTCTGACCTCTCACGGAACTCTGCCTCCACATACTCTTCAGTCGTCACCGGACCTGCATTTGGGAATGCAGCTCATTATGTATAAGCAGCAACACCTGTGCTGCATTGCTATGTGAACCAGTCAGAATTGCCTTGAAGAAGTTGACAGATGGTCACCGAAACGTCGGTGGAATAAATCTCTTGGTTGTGTAAAAAGAGTCTTTTTATTCAGTACAGTCACTGTGTGTCTTTTCCAAATTTACAGGTACTAACACACTGTCAGTAGTAGACCATTTATAGAGAAATGATTACTTTTAGCCTCAACCACAGGCGGCTTGTCCTCCTCAAGGTTGAGAAGGGAAGCGCACTTCTCACAAACTCCGTTCTTCCTCATCCTCAGGCCTCCTCCGCTGGTGGTCACGGTGATGAGCTGGTTGCTGAGCAACCATGTCATTGTCTGTCCACCAGCCAATAAGAATTCAGCAACAGGTGATCTTCAAAACAAAACAAAAGTAGATGGAGGTTTGATAGATGGCAAAGGTTGAATGTACAATAATATCAGTCTTTCCCATTGATAGAATTGTTGCAAATAATATGTCAATTGAAAATGTAAATGGAAGAGATCACTCTTAATTCCTGATAGATATAAGTGTGCATTTTATTCCTTTTCTTTTAAAGAGGCTCTTATCTTTCTCAAAATATACTACAGAAGACTTCCTCTGCTATCTTCAGTAGCTGGTCTAAGATATTGATATTATGGAATGCTACAACACCTGGGAGTAAGATCTAATTACTGATTTCTATCACAAAGTCTAAGGTTTAGGCCACACCAATTTTATTTCTTGGTTAACGGAATTCTAAAAAAAATGCTAGATTGGAAAATCAACATGAAAACAGAATCTCAGAGGAAAGTCCGTACTTTGGTGCACACAGTTTCAGGGAGTGAACAGGGTCAGGTGCAAGTTTTCACCCCAGCCTTCTGTTTTAATGATGTCCTTGTGCTTAACCAAGAAATTGAATTAGTGTGGCCTAAATGATGTTTCCTACCTTTTAGGAATAGTGGAGCAGGTAGAGAAGGTGTATCTGGCCATCATGTCCAGACATGTCTCCAGGAGTTCAGTGTGGACCTTAAGTAAGGTTTCCTGTCTCTCGTCCACGATCGGGCCGTGATCTGTTCCCGACTGCCGTGTCTCGCGCCTAGCAACACGGAGGGAACTTTGTAAGGTACGAGGTGGCAGTTAGACCAGAGGAGACCAAGTCTGATGCATGGCTGAATAGAATAATGTCCCTCTTATTCACTCATGCAGTCCTCTACTGAAATAGCCTGGAAACCATACCATCGGCGGCTCCCCCATATCTCTACAGCGCTGGGAGTGACCCCCGCCCACCCAGAGAGCTTAGCCCGCTCGGGGTGTTGGTTTATGGCCTTGGATTAAATCAGTTCGCTGGCGGCGAAACTACAGTGGCTGGGAAGCTCTATATGGCAGCTAAGAAGACAATCTGACAGAAATGGGTCAATATAGCAGACTGGGCCTGGTAAAACACACCTAAGCCAACCCGTAGAGACTGGTGACCAGGCTACTACTGAAATGATGAGTGCTAAAAAAGATATCTCACAGCACATGTGCTAATGTTACATGTACTACAAACCAGTAATCCAATACTCTACCATTTACTGTATATATTGTGCTTGGCGGTATCCTTGTCCTTTAACATTATGAGACATTTCTGAATTGCTGATTTTACATATCAACATGCTATCAAAAGCAACATTGTTAAAAAAAAGTCTTAATTGCCATGCCACAGACTTGGTCATATCTGGAAGCATGAAAAAAAAAAATGTCTTAGGCCACACCGTTTTAATTTCTTGGTTAACGGAATAAAAAAAAAATGCTAGTTTGGAAAATCAACAGGAAAACAGAATCTCAGAGGAAAGCCTGTACTTTGGTGCACACCATTTCAGGGAGTGAACAGGGTCAGGTGCAAGTTTTCACCCCAGCCTTCTGTTTTCATGATTTTTTGTATGCTAAAATTAAAGAAAAGTCCGTTAACCAAGAAATTAAATTGGTGTGGCCTTACTACTGTATATACAATCATGTATGATGAAACAATAGTGTAAGGGAATTGACAAGTTATGAGAGGGTTTCTGCTGTGATGCGACTTGCAAGCATTGCATGTCAACATGTTTACTACATAATATAACATATACATGATTATGATAAACATATAAAGTATATGGAAGCAGCTGCATGGAACAGACTAATGGTTACAATTTGCGGCATGTGCGGCACAGCAACACTAGATGTAATAGTTAGATCCCGAGATCTGGGTTTCTTAGTGGATTTGGTACTGCTCCGCCCACCCGAGGAGTTGTTGGTTCCCGAGGGCGAAGCCCGAGGGATGCCAACAAACTCCCGAGGGTGGGCGGAGCAGTACCAAATCCACTAAGACACCCAGATCTTGGGATCTAACTATTTTAGAACCCGATTGTCTTTCCGAAGCAAATAATATAAATACATATATTGAAAAGGACATGTATTTTTGTTGACTTTAAGGTGTTTGAGGAGAAATACAAGAGGAAGAAATTGAAATGTAGAGCCTTCTTGACCAGACCGTGACAAATTATCTGGCACCTCTGTGGTGGTGGGACCAGCCTTGTGTGTTACTGGTTACAAGAAAACAAAAACTGGCACCTTTCTGGGTCAGGCCCTGGTGGTCTCCCAAGGGGTAGGGGTGTACTAAGTAACGAATAAATTGACTAAGTTGGAGACGCCCACAATTTTATCCAATCAGGTTGATGGAACTTCACCTACTGGTGGGCGTCTCCAACTTAGTCAATTTATTCGTTACTTAGGGTTAGAACATGGCCACTACCCCTCAGCCAATGAGAGCCCTTCAATTACTGTGACTATATCTCAATAGTGCAGAAAAAGTGTGGTACTAACAAAAAAGTGTGGTACTAAGTCATTTGCATACAAAAAAGTGTGGTTCTAAGTCATTTGCATATTATGCAAATGACTTAGTACCACACTTTTGTTGTTAGTACCACACTTTTTCTGCATCACTGCTCAGGCCTGCCCACATGAGACCTGGGTCACAGTGTCAGCTAACTGCCAAGGGGGTAGGGAGGGTTCATTATTTGATTCACATAAGGACATCGTTATATTACAGCCACACAAGAACAAAAGTATCAAACTGAATAAAATCTTTAAAGACTAATAGGCACAAATTCAATCGTTACAATGAAATGGAAAGTCAAGTTAATAAACAGTTGGGAAACTGGGAATCAGAATCACAATTTTTGGATTTTTTAAAAGAACACACATAATGCTCTCAACTCAAACAGTTCCAGTACTCCAATGAAAAGAAAAGGAACATTTTAGTAACTCACAGTTAAAAAATCCCAGTTCAAAATCTGTATGTAATATTTTGAGACCACGGGGATGAATTGTAAAAGAGAAACTTTGTGGTAGTGGCCAGGTTCTGAAAACAGATAGGACATGTACGAAGCTTGTTTACAGGTCATTCTGCTTCAATAATACTTTTTTCCCTTTTGTTAGTATGATATGCTGAAAACAATATCTTTGATTCATATTGATAGAAAGAGAATCTTCGGGGATGTGGCCATGTTCTAAAACAGTTAGGCCATGGCCTCGGCCTTTCTATGCGAAAATAGTGAAGCTCCCCCACTCGGGGCTTCCAGACTCCCTCGGCTTCGCCTCGGGAGTCTAGGAAGCCCCTTGTGGGAGGAGCTTCCCTATTTTCGCATAGAAAGGCCTCAGCCATGGCCTAACTATTACGTAGCCCTTGGGAGGCCACACTATGTGGATTTAGTCACAAGAAATGCACGCTCCTGATTGGCTGAGGAAAGACGGCCGGGTTCTAACTTGTAAATAGCAGATTGTGACTTGGACAGGGATTGCTTTGTTTTCTCACTAAGTATTAGTTCAAGGATGGGCGGGCGAGTTTGTGGGGATATATCAGAGCCCCGCCTCCCGAGGAGGTTGTTGGCGTCCCGAGGGCGTAGCCCGAGGATGCCAACAAGCTCCGTGGGAGGCGGGCTCTGATATATCCTCACAAACAAGCCCGTCCATCCTTGAACTGATTTAGAGCACAGCCATCTGTCCGAAGCAAAGCTAAGCATACATATTGGGAAAAAGTTTGACATATACACTGAAACAAACACAATATGCCAATATGAATGTTTGGGTTTGTGAGTCTCTTTTTCTTAGAATAATCCCCAGTCCACATGTGGTTTTACTTCTGTGGTTCAGTTGAGGTGACAGGCGAGTACCAAGGAGTGACCATTATTTCCTCTCCCTTGAGGCAGAGGTGCTATAACCAACCTGGGATCTGGTCTCAGCCAATGGAGAGCCAGACTTTCTGTTCAAGCACCTCTGCCTCAAGGGAGAGAGGTGCTCTAACTAACTTTGGCTGTGTATGTGGATTTCAAACAGCAAAATACCCGCTCCTGATTGGCTAAGGACAGATGGCTGTGCTCTAAAAAGTGGTGGAGGTAGAGCTGTGTACCAGCACACTGTACCGATACAGTACCGGATACAATCAATTAGGTACAGGTCCAAAATACCAGAACCCTGGTGGACTGGTACTGGACGGTACTAATCAGGTCAAGTCTGACTCAGGGGATGGCCACTTTGACAGATAAAATTACTATGATGGCCACTTTGACAGATAAAATTACTATGAAATTACAGTGGCAGTGTACTAAAGCCACATCTATACTATACTCCAGCACATAAAACACATTTGCAAGGCTGGAGTCAAATTTTCATCTGTGTTTTCATAAAAATAATACCGAGCACAATTGAATATTATGTTGTTACCAGTTCAAACATGCATTTGTCCTTATTGAAAATCTACCATTTTCTGAACAAGTAGTTTAGGTACAGGTTCAGGTCCGGACCTGTACGTAAACCTGTGTACCTGTACCAGTACCTAAATTTTGTTTAGGTACACAGCTCTAGGTGGAGGTGCTATAATCTATAACAGTATGGCAGAGACACATCGCAAATACTGTGATCTTATAACTAGCAGTGCAGTGTGGAGCATGCAGCATTCATCTTCTGGCTTTTACACAATTGTTGGAGACTTAGTGGATACATTACTGGGGAAGGACTGTATGTTAAGTGATGTTTCTTTAGTGTGAAGAAGGAAAAGGGTTTAATCAAGGAGGTTATATAGTCTATATAACCCCCTTGGTTTAATATTGTGATGCATCTGCCTACATGAATGTAGGTCCATAATTGTTGCTTGTGGGATTTTAGGCCACGCCATTTTAATTTCTTGGTTAACGGAATTTACAAAAAAATGCTAGATTGGAAAATCAACAGGAAAACAAAATCTCAGAATTTTGGTTCACACAGTTTCAGGGAGTGAACAGGGTCAGGTGCAAGTTTTCACCCCAGCCTTCTGTTTTCATGATTTTTTTGTTGCTAAAATTTAAAAAAAAATCTGTTGACGAAGAAATTAAATAGGTGTGGTCTTAGCATCAATTCTTTATTGAAGTCAAGACATAAAGAATGTGTTCTGAAGATGGCAGCACTTGGACAAGAAACATGGGGGGGGATGTACGATGTATATTTGAGGGAAGGGAAATTGAAATCAAACACAGACATTGTTAGATCATAAGTTCAGGATGGTGGTTAGCCTGGATACCAGGCCCCCAATCTCTAAAATATATATCGAGTCACTCGATATATATTAGAGATTGGAGGTCTGGTATCCAGGCTAGATGGTGGTGCAATATTGTATAATATACTGTGAGTAATGAAATTCTGATTCAAATAAGAATAAAATAAAATAGAGGTTGAAAAAAATTCGCACACAACAATCCATGCAACATGCTGTCCATGCTGTAATTGAATTTATGCCTATCAATATGAGTTATGTGTTGCTTTTATACATGAAGGTTATGTGAGGAGTTTTTCTTATTGAATACTTTAATCTTACAGCATGCAGTTTGGAATTGTGTAAATAATTAAACAAAATAAGAGGTGGAAATGAAACCGTGACGTTTTACCAGGTGAAACTCCGTTCCAACTGTAAAAGCTCAAATTTGGACTTTGGGCTGGGTCTGAAGCTACAGTATGGCAAGAAAGGCAAAAGGCAGTGAAATCTGTACAACAGCAAGCCATGTCTCTCCTGGCAGTGCACTGTGACATCACTGATGACATGAGCCCATTGAAATATAGAATTGACAATTCATGATCTTTATATTTTGAGTGGCCAATGGAAGCAAAAGCTTTTCTTATGAAAATACTTGTGGCCCATGTAAGCATTGTGTCAAAGATTATAGACAAACAATGACCACCAAAGTGTGTCGTACACCACAGGAAGAAGATCACTGGGAAGTGGACTGATCACGCAGAATCTGATAATCAGAAATGATTGGTGCAAGCAAGGAGGTTTTATATATAAAACCTCCTTGGTGCAAGTGCAGTTTCAGCTGTAATCATACATAATTGGGAAAATATAGGTGAGGTGATGACAGTAAAGAAGCACCACAGAATAGTTTGCAAGTCTTGACCAAAGTTTTCTTCAGATCAAAGCACTGAAGGAAGATTTTTGCACTGAGTCTAGGGCCTACACATGTACATGTATAAGTCATACATGTCGTGATGTCGGTCTACAATTATGTGATCTTACTGCTGTGGAATTCACACACAGAAGCAGCAGCATCATAAGAGCAATGACTACATGATATTTCCTGAATGCATCTGTTTTACTTTAACCTCAATGTTGATGAATGCTGTTGTATGTCAAGAGTGAAAAAAGAAATGTCATTTCTGCACAAACAATATTGCTTTCGACTTCTAATAGCAAGTGGTTTGAAATTGGTAACATTTCTACAGCCTAAATCTGTAAGATCAGGCTCCATCAAAACATGTTACTTCTAACAGTGTCATAGAAAAGGGCTCTTCCACGGCAAACACACATGAATGTAGAGGGCAAGATTCTAGACAGTTCTACAACAACTTGCTCAGCCTGTATTTGAAAAACTTTGTTGTTTGAAATGGCCACTGAAAGAGATTGACCTTGCACATTATTCCTTTTTTCAGCTGTTATCATAACAATGCAATTGTGAGTAGTGCTTTCTTTTTTCTCTGACTGGAGCTAGGAAACAAGATTCATGATAAGAGATGTACAGGTTTTTTTCTAGAAAAATTGAATAAGAGGCGAGGGAGGCGAGGGAGCAAATTCTATGTATTTATGGAAGAATCAATCGTTGAGTGAAGGCTGTATGCTGGAGATTAAGCTAAAATCTGAATTCAACAAGGGGGAACTGGGCTGAAACAAGAGGGCGCAGTGCCCCTCTTTCCTGATTTAGATAAACCCCTGGATGTAGCGTCTGACCTTCTGGGCCTCTCGGTGAAGCTGGCGCTCCTTGTCCTGAACTGGTCCTGGGTGCTGGATACGGGGGAGTGGTGAGAGGAGGGGGACGACGCACTCCGGTCCTCCAATGGTACGTTAGACTTCAGACCCTGCAGCATTCAGAGGGTAACAGTCAGACTGCTGAGTCATTACTAACAACACTAAAAGTTTCACTTGTCCAGTCCTTGCACATGTCATTGTCTACCCCCTTTCTACCCTCTGTTTGCACCTGTTACTAACACTTGCGCAGCTGCTAATAATCCACTGAAAGGCGGGCTGAGCAGTATTGAAGATGATGATGACTGTCTCCATTTCTACACCAGAGTAACAAAGTTATTTCTTTAATTTCTTGTTTAAGATCAAATGGGAGAGAAACAACACTTAGTCTAGAAGAAACTGCAGCATATCATAAATAATGATCTAATCTTAATATGATTGAAGACCAAGTAAGGAAAGGAAAGTGATCTCGAACCAGTTTAGCTCAAATGAACTCAATGAACAGATGAGCTAATCTTCCACTGGTGATGACAGAGAAGACAGACGCTATGTACAGTATTTACAGGTTCATTGTGCCGGGAAGATTCCCCTAGCTCTTTTAGACAAACACAATGAACAGTGGACCACGGCTTAACGTCCCGTCCTAAGGACTGCGACCCTTTCCGGTAGCGTGCATGTCGGGTGAGCGACACAGCCGGGATCGAACCCTGGGCTTCTAGTTCCAGAGGCAAGATCGCTAACCATTGGACTACGCACACCACACGTAACAGTCAGACTGTTTCCATTTCTACACCACAGTAACAAAGTTATTTCTTTCATTTCTTGTTTAAAATCAATTAGGAAAGAAACAAGACTAAAAGAAACTGCAGCATATCATGAATAAGGATTTAATTTTATGACTTAAGATCAAATCAAGGATAACAAGCTGAAATTGAAAATGTTTGATATCAAATTCATATCTTAAGAACTGCAGCATATAATGAATAAGGATTTAATATTAATGATTGAAGACCAAGTAAGGACAACAAGCTGTTTGTATAATTTAAGTGCACTCTAGGTAGAATGGTGATTCTTTATGCGACGCTATAAATGGAGACCTGAATAAAACAAACAAACAAACAAACAAGCTGGAATGGAAAATGTTTATTATCTAATCTATATCTTAAGAACATAATGCCACACCAATTTAATTTCTTGGTTAACGGATTTTTATTTAAAAAAAAAAATTTTTAGAAAAAAAAACATGAAAACAGAAGGCTGGCCCATTTTTTTCAAATTTTTTTTTTTCTTTTGAAAATAAAAATCCGATAATCAAAAAATTAACTTGGTGTGGCCTAAGGGAGGTTCAGTAGACAGTTTCTGTTGCCCACCTTGGTGATGTACTGTACAAAACTACGGCGGAAGGGCAGTCTGCAGCGGATGAACCACATGGCGATCACGTGGTGCGCCATGGCAACAATGTACTGAGAAAACCTGCAGAAACAACAGTCATTAATCTATTACCTTTCCAGAACACTATCTGCACCAAGCATGATGAAGTGCATTTTTGCAATGGCAAAGAAAAAGTTTTAAAAAAATTTCCTTTGACAGAACCCTCTTCTGATAATTTTGCTAGGGATAATAATCTTTATTGCATGCATGTTCGTTTCCCAGGGGGATAAATGCAAGGAGGCTACAGGGGGCCATACATGGGGTAATTGAGAGAATAGAATAATGGGAATAACATTAACATTAACGTCTAATACAATACTAAGCACTAGTAATAGTCATCTCCTTTTGAGAGGGAACGCAAAGTTGTCTTACTTGAATGGGTTTGTGTAGGGCAGGGCGATGGCAAAGATGCTCATGTACTGCTCCTCCACGAAGTTGGCATACAGATGGGGCAGGCGAATCAGACCTGAGAGGGCACAGAAAAATACATGTTAGTATACGATTTAAAAAAAAACTTCAAGAATGTCTTGACATAAAACTGGTTGCTTATATGAGTGACTGTTTTAATGATTGTGACCATGTCTGAAAGCAGATGTTGAAATACATAAGTAGAGCAAGGGCAAGATTGTAACTTTAACCTCTAGCACTCTGAAGTAGCCGTTTGGCACCCAATTCCCTATTGGTTCAGGGCAGAGTAAGGCAGCAGGGAGAAGGTTAAAGGTACAGAAGTCCATACTGTACACCTGTAGTACTGTACATTTACCTGACAGAAACTCCAGTACAGGGATTGCCATGGCGACAGTGGCCGAGATCTGAGACAGGCGCAGGAGTACAGACGGCAGCATCCTCATCATGACATCCCTCATCTCCAGACTGCACACCGTCAGGGCGCACACACACTGCTGCGCACACTTGGACACCAGACCAGACTCCAGGCATCGCACAAGCTCTCTCTGTTGTGCAAAAACAAAAGTAGAGAACTGAGGTTGGCAAAGTATCTACAAGACTTAAAGATTTAAAGTTTAATGGAACAAAACACTTGACAATATACACTGACGTACACTGGTACAGTCATGTGCTATCTGAAAGGAACTCCAGCACAGTGATGGCCATGGGTACAGTGGCTGAAATATCTGTCACAAAAGTACAACATACAAATTCCATTTCTCCCCCACCAAAGGCTAACATTACACTGGGTAGTGGGGTATGTACAATGTAATTAAGACCCATAAAGCTGAATGTCATCACAGTTGAGTTAACTGCTTTTTAAGAGAGTAAAGCATCGATCAATCATAGATGCACTGATCCTGCAGTTACAGTTACAAATGTATGTCCTTTGATACAATAAAAGCGACCTCTGATGGTGAAATAAGGCTCCTGCCAATGTCATCACATCACGCAAATTTACACAATACAGAGTTTTCAAACTTCCTATGATCACTCTTGTGCTCTTCCATGCCATTGGATACAACATAATTAGGTACAGCAGAATACGTCATCAAAGGGTGACTTATTTATGGAGCAAAAATCCAGCATGCTCCACATGTTATACAGGTACTTGTAAATCCACTAAATTGACAGTAAATCATAGCCCTGTCAGACAGAACCTGGAGACATCAATCCATAGATTAGACTGGATGACAGACCTTTCGCGTGATGCGTTGATAACCCCTTTTGGGCGGGGAAGACCTAGTAGTAGGGATAGAGTTGGCACCCGGGAGCGCTTGGCAGCACAACTCTGATTTCTATCGCGCTAGAGCTAATTAGTGGGCCGTGTGTTATCTGTGGCGGCGGCGTGAGTTGCTTCCCCGGCCAAAGGATTAGTGCCAGGAGCGCGGTGGTCTGGCACCCAGGCTACCCATAGATGTACCAGACTGATTTATCTTTGTGAGGTTGGTGAGATGTCCTGACACATGCACTCTACCTTCACCCATGACCTGTACATTCTGCTTTAGTTCCTCAGCTGTCTATCAAAGTCTGTGTGCTGTCTGCTATCTACTGGACATGCTCAGAACCTACACTTCCTCATGTTCAGAAGTTTAAAGGCAGGAGGCAGCAGAAAAAAAGGGGAAGGTGTTAATACAAGGGCCAGCTCCAGACTAGTTCGTGAGTATGAATTGCAGTTATAATTACATGTATCAGATAATGTTGTAACGTTATTATTAAACTAAATAACTTAACTAAATAAGTTATCTAGTTTAATAATAATGTGACAACATTTAAGATAATTGCTAGCCTTCATTGCAGACTCCTTCTGGCTGTTCTTTTTCAAATTACCATTTTCTTATTACAATTTTTTTGTCATTGCTGGATGAGCAATGAGAAAAAACATGTAACAAAAAACGGTAACTTGAAAAAGAAAACAAAGAGTCTGCAACGGAGGCTAGATAATTACCATCATTTTATTTATCATTAAATGTTTATTTAGCATACTAAAAGATGTCAAATTTCAAACGACTTACATGTACTTGCATTCTAGCTGATAGTGAGTTTATAGAATTGTAAACTGACACAGAATTTAAAAATCACATAAAAAGCAATGACTGTAAAGCCTTCTTCAAGCACAGTTACATGTAAGACGGATTAACTCCTTCCGAAATGGTTGGCTTTGAGCCACATTATTTTCATGCCAACCTCCTGTAGGAAATACCTTGTAATAACATAATTAAGTGTCTAATTTGTTCAAACAAGATAATCTAAGCTATGAAGCCAATTTCCTGCTACATGTACTGTGCCAAAACCAAAGGTGCCCCAAAGGACTAACTACTGTATGCAGCGATTTGAATGCATGAAGCTCCATCCACCCACTCTTCACACTGCACTGCATCTTTAAAATTGTATTTTAAGGCCACACCAATTTAATTTCTTGGTTAATGGATTTTTTTTTAAATTTTAGCAAAAAATAAATCATGAAAACAGAAGGCTGGGGTGAAAACTTGCACCTGATCCTGTCCACTCCCTGACATTGTGTGAACAAAAGTACAAACTTTCCTCTGAGATTCTGTTTTCCTGCTGATTTTCCTATTTAGCATCTTTTTTAAAATTCCGTCAACCAAAAAATCAAAATGGTGTGGCCTAAAATTGTATTTTCACTTGATCAAAGTGGGGAAAGTTGTGCCTTTCCTAAGGGCACAACATCAACAGGACAAATCAGGGAACCCCGGATTCAAACCCGGTATCTCTGGGTTCTGGGGCCAAACACACCTACGCCACCCTGCCACTACGCGACCGCGACGCCACTTGCATTTGCTTTAGGTATTGTAAAACCTCACCTGGCCTGGTATTCGCTGTCATTTTCCCAAGAACTACACCTGATATCTAACCTGGTCTTCAAGTTTACACTTCATCACTATCTGGACTGAGGAAATTTTGCCTGCTGGTTAACAGACAATCCCACAATTCTTCTTCAAACATTTGGGATTAGGTTTGGGATTCAGAAATATGCTACATAATCTATTCAATGCTTGTCTGAAATAACACAGACCATTTCAAGCCTCTTGGAATGTGATTTTACTGGTAGACTTGTCAACCTTGAATTCTTGAGTTTACAGGGATTTTTACTTATCTGTTAAAGAAACACAAATTAAAGTTAGGCCACACCAGCTGAATACCGGTACTTTGTTCTTGGATAAGACTGATGAAATTTAAATCTAATGTGTTAGACGACACTATACAGAGGTAACAGTGTCAAGATACAAGATGCCACTGTCAGAGTCAGACGCTATGCTGGTTTGCATTATGTTAAAAAGTTGGCACACCAAGAAGAAAAGTGTAAAACAAAAGCCTGAATAAGAAATTTGATACAAATCTCCTTCAGTCAGGCTAAAAGGCTAGGACCTGTTGCTATGAAAATAGTAATAATATCATCATCATCATCATTGTTCATCCGGAATTACTCCGGTGAGATACAGTCAATAAAGTTCTTCCAGTACAGTTTGTCCTTCATGGCGCAAAATAATAATAATATAAGTATACAAAACAATCACTACTTTGTAGATCAAATCTTTACTTTAGTTATTCCTGCAGTCGTCTCTTTTACTTTCATCATTGAAACACACATGGAAAGGCTTTAGGACAGGAAAAGGAGGGAACATGCTCATGGATCACGAGGTCTGAACTTCGTGTGTGCGGCTCTCTTCTCCTCCATCTGCAGCCCAGGCAGCTGGGTACAAGAGGCCGGCAGATAAATGTAGCAGGAGGCGGCCTGGCCCAACCTTCTGATGACACTTCCTGATGTAGGGTACTTCCCAGGTTGTAAGCCACCTTGAACCGGAAAATTACCAACCTGATGTGTTTATAAATACAGTCCTAGGGGCTGGCTGAGTCTATCTGGGCAAGCAAAGTTGGGGCAAAGATGAAAAGTTATCTGAAAGGTCTGGAGCTACCATTTCACATGGGATAAACATACATGTACATGTAGCATTTCTCTGCAGACCAATTTATAACTCATCCACAAAGCTACTAAGAGTCCTGAAGGACAAGTGATGAGTGAGTTAGAACTGTTTAAAAACACTGTCCTGGGAGGGAGAGGGGGTGTGGGCATTTGAAGACACAAAAACTTCTAATATCAGGGTGTCTGTGTAATGGACCATATCCTTAACCTAACCATTAAGTTATCATAAAGAGAACAAGGCGGTCTTGTGGATAGGGTTGCTGACTTAGAATCTAGAGGCTCTGGGTTTCAACTTCTAGTAGGCCCCAATGTTGGGTCCTTGGGACACTCACTAACACTTTTTTTATAACGCAAGTCAGGTGAAAATGAGCTTTGGTTAGGGACGTCCTTTCAAATGAGAGGTAACGCTAGCTAGAGGTCCCATGTTTGAGCAGAGCCATAAATCAAGCATGTTAAATGACCCACCGCACTCATCAAAAAGAGTACGGGTCCTTCCTGGTATGAGTGGATCAAACCAATCAGGAGCTTCTACCTTCATGTACTGTACAAAAATCGGTGTGTTATGCCTAAAGGTGGTTTACTGGGTATGAGAAACAAACAAACAAACAGACTGACTGAATTGTTTACTGTCTACAAAGGAAGTCAGTCTTTTAAATGTTACCTATCAACTCAGTCTGATTCACCTGTTGTGGATAGCTTTAGCCTCCAGGTCTCAAAACACATGTAGGTCTCGGCAGACGGATTAGCCGGTACCTTACTGAGTGGCAGATGTGCTGTTACACTAACAGTGGATATCTTTTCCTTGAAAACATGTTCTAATAAAAAGCTATCATAACAAATAGTCACTAAATATAAAGTGGTTTGACAACTTGTCCCCACGGGTGGATCCAGGCCATGTCCAATGTCTCTCGTTAACTGTGTGGTGATGTGTCAGTCTTCAGATGACCATGGACTTCCACGTGTTTGCAATCAATCACACTGACACCTTTTGATGACAAGTGGGGAAACTACATTGCACTTTAATACGCTGATGAGAGTTAGACATCCAGGTAGTAAGATACGCCAGAAATAGTTACTCAAGCAACTGGATAAAATTTTGAAACAGTCAGACGTTAGTCGTTGACGAAAGACAGCGTATGCTGTCTGAAACGTCTGACTGTTTCAAAATTTTATCCAGTTGCTTGAGTAACTATTTTTGGCGTACATTGCACTTTGTTCGGAACCAGGCTTTTTTCACCAAGAATATGCCTGGCAAGTGCTTCATTGTTTGAGTACAATGTGCGTCATGTGTGACAATGATGACACATGCACGTACAATAAGTCGAGACATTTGCCATATACCTGTCACATTTTTACATGGACCTTGGTCACCTGTATGCTGTGTATTGCTGTGCCCACATAAATCTGTACCTGTTCTATGCCCTTTTCACCATATGATCAAAATAATTGAACTACACACCAATGAATAGCAGTTTACATGTGTGTATCTCCTATCACAGCAAATACAGAGCGTAGCTAAGATCCTTGTGTGCTGCTGTCGTGACCATGAACTTGTCGGGTGCCACTTCCTCGCCTATCCAAACAAGCACAGTAGCCAGGATTTGTTTGACTAAGACAGTCTGCCTTCAGGGGCGATAAACCTTGGCATGTTCCAGACAGACGGCCTGAGCTACTGGTTGTACCCTCAACAACAAATTGCCTTTGGAAACTGGACACCTTGGATACCAAGCCGTAATCCTCGTTGGCCATTATCAGTTTTATCCGGTTCTTGGTCCCCAACAATATTTCCGTCTTACTCATTGCCAAAAGTGAGGCTTACATGTATCTTTTCCCTCAGCACTTAGCCAATAGAAACATGTAAAAGTCACACCAGGTTAAATCCTTAAAAGCCCTGTAGTATCATGATATCTATTTCATCTGGCTTGTAAAGCCCTGAATTTTCCAAAACGCACAGTAAGTTGTTCTTGCATGATCCAGAACAAAGTGATAAGACCAGGAAGTATGGAGAAGCTGTGTTTGGCTGCTCCAGCCTATGTCAGGGCTGGTAACCTCCAACTTTGCTCTGTTGCCTGGCAACTGCTGATGTTTTCACCACCCACAGGGGATGTGGGCAGGGCCTTACAGCCAGCCATCGCTCAACAGGTCTTCCCTATCAAAGCGCCTGGGTTAGGGTACCGGGCAGGAGGCATGTGGATGGGATATATAGGACCGGTGCCTGGTGTCCTGAGAGCAGTTAGTGCAGCGAACAATCACGCCCAGCAGTGACCAGCTTCAGAGGTCAAGTTTGGAATGTCACACGTCCTCAGTGCCATAGACGCAGGGACAGCCCGTTTCCCCCAGCAGGAGTCATATTGTACCGGCAGTGGATGCCAGAGGAATCAACTTTTCTGTACTTTTAAACTTTCCACTAACTGAGGGATAGGCATTCATCCAAGGAGGATTCTCTCATGGTGTTTCTCGGAGGACTTGGAAATGTGCTCTTTGTACAATCAAGGTATGTGACTCTTACTAAATTACTAAAAATGCTTAAGCTTGGAACGGAAAACTTTGGACTCAGGAATTCTCATTACAAGGTAGGATGTGCCTTGGAGGAATTGAAGTGAAACACTCAATAACCTGTCCTTCAAAATGCTATTTTGCCCACGAGTGTAACAGTCAGTAATACATGTAAGACTAAACACCTTTTTTAGCCACAAAATAGCCTTTATAACTATTAACCATAGAAGATAATGTACTTTACATTTAGGGCATGATAATCTTTCTTAAAGGCTACTTATGTTCTGATATAGGGAGTGGTCAATCACCATCAATGATTCCAATATATCCAGTTCAATGAAATGCACTCGAAACTGCCGTATTAGTGTGCATGGAATGAAACTACAATTGGTGACGATGTATAGTGTTTCCTCATCTATACATAGATCTCATAACTTTTCACTCAGAGTTGTGGCCCCTGGGTGTCCTTTGGATAATTTTAAAACAGCTATGGGCCAAGCACGCAATGCCCTGGGACATTAGAATGTCACAGCCCCACCTGCTCACCATTCTTCATTCAGAAGGAAACCTTCTGTCACATTAACAATTATAGAACTTTCTACATTTATGTATTGTCTAGACTTAGTAAGTTGATAAAGGTTAGACATCCAGGTATTACATGATTTTAAAGACAATCCAATCTCTACAGCTGGATAAAATATAGAGAATAAAGTCTATTGAAGCTGTATTTCCTGAAAGCAATAAGTTGACATTTTAAAGATTAACAAGAGGCAGACTTTAAGTCACTTGTGGTATTCCTCAGGTCAAAAACTCAGCTACAGTTTGGGATATAAAAGGTGCAGTTGCCATGGAAACGTACATACGCACATCCTGACAGATGGTTTTGCTTGCCAGACATTTCCCCTCCATCCTCACATCTGACAAAGGTCAGTCTTTACCGGGCATCCTGGGACTCTACCAGTATCTCTTGTGGGTGAACTTGTTTTCAATCAAAACTAATTGTATCACTGTAAGCACACTGCTGGGTATTATCAGCTACTGTAATACAGTAGCCATTTGTCCGATCAGTGCCACTGTTCACAAGGCATGACATCTGATTGCTTTTATCATTAGATTGGTGATGTGTGACCAAGATGTTTTCATTATACCCTAAAATTCCTATTTACGTACGCACTCCTCCTAACGTACGCACCCCCCCCCCGATTTGGGGACGATTGCGGGCCTGACTCAGTGAGTTGAAACATTTAGGGGAAAAACCCTCCTAACGTACGCACCCCCTCTCCAGCATTTCGGTAGATAGTTAGAGGTTGACATGATCATCCTTCCGATGATGTTTACCGACTAAAAGCATTACTGAGAAAATGTTTCTGGGTAGAAAATGTCATTAACAATTTAAATATATCTCTTCATCAACATAACCAAATTCCCTCAAACAAAAACCACAACCTACTTGATCTCATCTTCTCAAACTGTCCTGAGAGACTGTCAAACATTGCAGAGTTACCTGCTGACTTTGACACAGATCACACTATCCTGGAGTTTACCTTTAAGTGCAAGCTTCATCCGAAAAGAGGCATTCCAAGGAAGGTATACAACTACAAACGTGCTGACTGGGATGGCCTAAGAGCACATCTTGACCAAACTCAACTTCCGTTGGTTATAGAACAACACCAAGATGTCGACCCTGCTTGGCAGTCTTGGCACTCTACAGTTAGCACAGCTGTTGACAAGTTTGTACCCTCTCGTCAACTCAAGGACTCAACTGTCCCGCCTTGGATTAACAGTGATGTTCGCCAACTCCAAAACCGCAAGAGTACACCGTGGAGGAAGGCGAAAAGGACTAATTCCTCCTCACACTGGGCTAAGTTCCGTAAACTGCGTAATAAACTTAAGAATCTTCTGTCTAAAAAGTACAACACCTACCTAAGCAGTCTGTCTTCAACCCTGAAGGAATCTCCAAAGCAGTTCTGGGCGTTTGTTCGGGCCAAGTCTAAATCCAAGACCCTTCCACCAGTGGTACAGCTTGACAGTACTATTGCTCAGTCTCCAATGGAAAAGTCATCCCTGTTCAATGACTATTTCTACTCCACGTTCACTAAACCAGACAAGGACACTACATATCCTACTATAGATACTGTACGTGTGGATGCTTTATGTAACTTACAGTTTTCGGTTGATTCGGTTCACAAGGTGCTTGCCACACTAGATCCAAGCAAGGCCTTAGGCCCCGATGCAATGTCTCCTCTTGTTCTAAAGAAATGTGCTGACATTCTCGCACCTTCCTTGGCTCTACTGTTTAACAAATCTATTGCTTCAGGGAAATTTCCCACTGACTGGAAAGATGCCCACGTCATTCCTGTCCACAAGAAAGTTAGTAAAGGGGTAGTTTCCAACTACAGGCCTGTTTCCTTACTTTCTACTCTAAGTAAAGTCATGGAAAGGTGCGTACATGACAGTATATCAAGTAGACTACATGGCTCAATACACAATCTACAGCACGGTTTCATGAAAGGCCGTTCTACAACAACCCAGCTTTTGGAAGTTTACCATTATGTTGGCTCAGTTCTGGATAAGGGCGGCCAAGTTGACATGTTGTTTTTAGACTTTGCTAAAGCTTTCGACTCCGTTTCCCACAGTCTTCTAGTTCACAAATTACAAATGTTCGGTTTTTGTGGAAATTTTCTGTCATGGATTAAGTCCTACCTGTCAAACCGCCGTCAAAGAGTAGTAGTTGAAGGAAGTAAGTCGGAATGGCGTCCCGTGACGTCTGGAGTCCCCCAGGGCTCTATCCTAGGTCCGCTTTTGTTTTTACTCTATATAAACGACCTACCTGACTCTGCCAGTAACTCTATGACAGCGCTTTTTGCGGATGACAGTAAGTGTTTCCGTGAGATCCGCAACACTAATGACTGTATGAAGTTACAAGAGGACATTTGTTCACTGCACGACTGGAGTAACACATGGAAGCTGAGTTTTAATCTATCCAAGTGTAAAGTGTTGAGATTTACTCGTTCCAAGTGTCCTATCACTTACAACTATCACATGTCAGGTTCATCTTTAAATGTATTGGACAACATGTCTGACCTCGGTGTCACAGCAAAATCGGACCTTAAGTGGGACAACCACATTGTCAGTACAGTAGCTAAAGCAAATTCATTGCTTGGCTTTCTAAAGCGTACCGTAGGCTTCAGTTCAAACTCTGACATTCGGAAAGCGTTGTACCTTTCCATTGTCAGAAGTGTACTGGAATATTGCTCACCAGTTTGGAGCCCTACGTCACGTAAGCTCACAGCCCTTCTTGAGGGTGTCCAGCGGAGGGCATCGAAATTCATTCTTGGGCCTTCCGCAGGTCACCTCGACTACAAGTCAAGACTGTCTAGCCTAGGCTTGCTACCTCTGTCTTACAGAAGGGATGTATCCGATGTTATAACATTTGTTAAGTCCTATGCAAAGGTGTTTGACTCGGATGTAGCCAGGCTAGCTAACTTTCCTACAAGAACGCCCTGTAGTCTTAGAGCATACATGTTAGTTCCACATAGAGTAAAAACTTCAACATTTGCGTCCTCATTCACACCTCGCTTTATCTCGATTTGGAACAGACTTGATGTTGTAACTAAAGGGCTAGGAGCAAGTGCGTCAAGCGCTGCTGATGTGGCTACTTTCAAGAGCAATCTCGTTTCTTTCATGAGAAGCAGGTTCCGCCAATCATTCAACTTAGAAGAACCCTGTACTTGGTTACTTGCATGCAGCTGCGCAACTTGCGTTGCAAATAGGCCCCGCTAATTTGTAATACTACCTCATTATTGTATCTTGTGCAGTTTCTTTAATTCATTTCTATCTTTGTATTGTATATCTTGTTAAGTTAACTTAAGTTGAATACCATGTTGATTCATTTATATTGGTCATTTATATTGTATTATTATGTTTTGATATTGTGTACAGTTTGTATGTTTCGGCATGGCGGCCTTGAAAAGGTGACCCCTGCGGGGGTACACCTGTTCCGCCATGCCTTCCAGTTTTGGAGAAGTGTAATAAATAAATAAATAAATAAATATGTATTATTTATTCTTTATTACTGATTGATTGTGTGGTAGCATTCCACACTTCATTTGCATGAAGATGTACCGTACTCTCAAGCTGATATGCGATTTTTCCGAGGAAGAACCCCTCCTAACGTACGCACGCTGACTTTGGCGTCGGCCTGGACCACCTGCTTGCGACTTGAAAAGTTTAAAAAGCGCGTACGTAAATAGGGATTTTACGGTACATTGTACATCCACATGTGTAGCTGCAGACATCCAAGTAACATATACACAAAATAAAGCATATAACAAGCGAGTATTAAGTTAAAAGCTTTTCAAATTGTTTTCACTCTGTTCATTGTTTTGTAACAACATTTCCATGTCATGTGCTATTTTCCCAATAGACTAAGAATATTTTCACATGGTTAAGTACTTGACATATACATGTATTACTAAGTACCCATGCCTCAGCTTTTTGGCTAGGATCCCATCTACAATGACATTGACGTCATCATCGTCTGCGATGGACATCCAAGACTTGGCATATCAAACATAAAAAATGGTGGTATCTATTCGTAGATCTATTCTTGGCTCTATAATGGTATCTATCATGATATGAAACACAAATCTGACATCACTGTTAGCATACATCTGTGGAATTCCCCATTGATACCTTGTGGTGTTGGTGTGAGAGGGGGAGGCACAGTGGTGGTAATTCTACCTTTCATCACTAGAGCCAGGGATTGAATCCCACTTGGAAGTGAATCAAAGTTCCTATAGCTATGTCTGATGTGAAAGATAAGAATGAAACTGCATGTCTTTTTCCAATACTGCTGTCAGTCATCCAGTAGCAACTTGAAACGAAGGCCTTCCACCATTTTGCCCTTGAGCTTCAAGTTCAAGTCTGGAAAATGACTTTTAACCTTAAGATCTTATGTACAATGTTTGGATTGGTTGACAGGGATTTCTGCTGTTACTATGTTGTGTGGATTTGCACTAATACTCTACATGTCTCCTGTGTTGTAGGTTCAAAGGCATGCTGAGATGAACAGACATCCTGACTGCCAGGTACAGAAAAGGTCATCCCATGAAGTTTAAACCAAGCATAAGCAGCTAAACAGTAGCTGCTGTCTAGCTGCCCTTTCAAGGTGACTGTAAGGCGTGGGAGAGTCCAGTATACATGTAATACCACGCCTGGCTGAATCTGTGCACTTGAATGGACCTAAACCAGGATTTCTTGTGCTTCGGGCCTTATATACAGTTTCACGCCTGACAACAAGAATCAATTTAAGTGGACAACAAGCTGAGAGCTGCGGTGTTTTCTATAAATACCTGCAGCTTAAGCTGCTAGCTAGGTACAGAAAACAGAGCACAGGTGCGGAGAAAGTGGGCAGTCTTCCAAGGAAGAGAAGCAGCGACAAAAGTCTTTTTTTAAAGTTTTTCTGCAGTTTGCCAAGATGACCAGCAAACACTGTAAGGCGTCCACAATGTACTCTATATTGCTGGTAGTGATTTTAATTGCTATTCAGGATTCCCAAAGTCAAGACATCTATGAGAGAGAAAAACCTGAGCATGCAAAAGGTCTTTACTTCGTGGACGTAGATGCTGAGCAAGACATGGTTACAGTGCCAGAGAGGAAAGGTGCCGCCACCATCTATTCTTCAGGACAGCCTCCCGACTCTACAGCAGGCGCGTGTGAGCCTTGCGTCTGTAACCTCAGGGACAGCGCTGGCCCGCCCGGCCGGGACGGCAAGACAGGCCCACCAGGTATCCCCGGGAAACCAGGCTACAACGGGGTGAACGGCTATCCTGGACCAATGGGGCCGAAGGGCGATCAGGGATACAGAGGCTACAAAGGGGAAAAGGGAGATCCTGGAGTGACTGGCAGGCAGGGTCGTCCTGGGATCAGGGGGAGACCGGGACGGAGAGGAGTGCCGGGCTTACCTGGGAACGCCGGACAGCCTGGAGGTGTGTCGGAGGCTGCCGCGTACCTGTCAGGGGATCAAACTCTGATCAAGTCCCGCTTGAAGGTAGCGTTTTCTGCCGTCAGGACAGAAAGCTACGGACCGTTCATCTCGGATGAACCTGTGCCATTTGACACCATCCTCAGTAACTCAGGCGGATTCTACAACAACAAAACCGGCGTCTTCAGGGCACCAGTTGACGGTCACTACCTCTTCCACTTCCACCTGATGAGCGCCAACAAGGCTGCAACAACCTTCGCGGACTTGATGAAGAATCATGAAAGCCAGGTCACCGGAGCCTTCTACGGACCGGCTTATGACACAGCCAGTAACACAGCGATTCTCCATGTACTGAGGGGGCAGGAGGTGTGGCTGAGACTGAGAAGACAGCGGGCCATCTACAACCCCAGTCATAACGGCAGGTACACAACCTTCTCAGGATACCTGCTCTTCTCTGACCAATGATGGCGCTTCTACTGTAGAAACGACTTTGCTACCAAAGTACAAAAATGTAGGACATACTGTACATGCCATGTAGCATAGTCCAAGGGGGTCATTTTTATACAGGCATGGAAGGAAGTTCTTAATTCTGTATCTGATCAAAGCAACAATATAATTGACGTGATCTGTTTTATTCAAAGTAAAAATTTCATCGATGTAAATTAAAACATCTGACTCATGTTTATAACGAAACCCGTGAACACTTGTATCTATAGCCTGTATAAGACTACTGTGAACTCTTTGTGAGTTTAGCAACAGCAAAACTCATTCCAAAAGGCAAAATTTTCTGGCCAGACTTGTTCCTCTCCTAGCTGAGACATTCTCCAATGCAATACAAATTGGTGCATCCTCCAGTGTGAGCTCATATGCGTGACTAGTGAGATGGTTACTGTGCCCTTGAAAGTGTCAGACGGGGATGCCAAAGTAGATGTTGACAAGTACTAATGACTGTGTGTTCACTGGTGGTGAAGGTCAGCCACAGCTGCCAGCTGGTCAGTTTTATTGGCAGCAGTCCAGGACATCTGTTTAAAACTAGAGAGGACTTCATTTATAATAAGGCCACACCAATTTAATTTCTTGGTTAACGGATTTTTATTTAAAAAAAAAAGATCTAGAAAAAAAATCATGAAAACAGAAGGCTGGGCCAGTCTTCTTTTTTCATGATTTTTTTTTCTAAAATTAAAAAAAAAAATAAACATAAAAATCTGTTAACTAAGAAATTAAATTGGTGTGGCCTAAGCCAGAACTTTATCTCCATTTGTTGGAGACTGCAGTCACTAAAGAAAAGGTTCTTTTTCTTAAGTCAGGCCGAAATACATTTTGATGGACGATATTCACTGGGAAATTTGACATGACGGTGAAAACAAAAGTGATGACAAAATTGAAAATTTGTACAAAGCATTCCAACTGCTGTTGTGGACAAAATGCCCAGTCTACTGTACAATGAGAATACTATTTTGACTAAGTGATGTTGCTCTATGGAAAGATTTAGGTGTTTATCTTTCTTTGTGTAGCTGTACAATGGACGTTGATACACAAGCTTCAGGATTTCTTTAGGGTAGTGCAGCTTTGTACTTCAATGAAGAGCCATCACAGTGTTCTCACCAGGATTTTTTCACAGCATACATGTAGGGGTCAGGTATGGAAGGAAAAACTTTGCGAGGCCCAAGTCACTCACGGAGTGCCAAAGACATGATAACGGTTGGGAGTCTGGCATCTTCCCGCACAAAATTTTGAAGTTCATAACCAAATAAGACAATATTTCCTGCATTTTGAGGGAGAAATTTTGTGAAGTTAAAGTTTTTCCTCTGCCACATCCTCATTCTAAAGCCAAATATGAACATTTCATAAGATTTATGAAGGTTTTTCCTAGAAAGAAACACCCCTATGCTCATTGAAACACAGCATCGGGGTCCAGATCACAGTATCAGGGGCCCCTATGCTGAAAAGGCCTGGTGAGAACACTGCATCAGATGCAAGCCAAAGAACAGAGTGTGAGGTGGATGACCATCATCACTTGAGCTATATCTGAGCTATATCTGAAGGGGCTATTTGGGGGTACCGAAATGTAGATGTAGATATCATATGTACTTGATGTAGTAACTTTGTTCCAGCATCAAATCATGCCTTATAATAATCCATAAAAAAGAATGAACATTTTATTTCAAAGAAAGTATTTTTGTCTTGATTCTCCATCCGTCTATTTTCCACTTCAGAATCTAGACTTGCTTTCCAGACAGTCAAAAGGTTCTGAGTTCTGCGCTGCATGGTGCCCTCAGAAAAATGACTATGTGAAACAAACTACACTTACTAAGCTCTAGATCTGGCTTTGATCCCAACCATTTGACTTGGATTCATTCAAAGAATTTCCTCTGACAATGATCACTATAGCACATGCTCAATTTGTTTTTCAGCGATATTTGCAGATTTTGCACGTTTCTGACCCCTCGGTGTCAGACTTAGATTAACCTCTCTGTTGTGGGCAAGGTCATTCACCAAGGTTACAACACACACCTACATGTACGTCAGCAGGGAGAAGGTCAAGTGTAAGAATCTGACAGTAAACTGTGCGTATCTTGACCTGTCTACTCTTACAGAAGGCTAGCGACAAAGGACAAGGGAAAAGGCAGAGTATGCCTCAGGGCAGGATGGATCAGATCAGCTGGCATATAGTTCATTACCAATTTTGGTCAATGCTGAAATTTTCACAAACTCCAGATGTCCTATTCCAGACCTAGGTGCAAGCACATAAGCTTTACTATGTTAGAGTGAAGTCTAATGTTGGCTCTACTCGGAAGTGCTTTCCCTTGGGACTCATACATGTAAGGCCACAGAAAGCTCTATATAGTTGCCTCTTTAGCAAGAGGATTGAAACTTAATAGATACAATGTACATGTACATATATAAGGCCACACCAATTTAATTTCTTGGTTAACGGATTTTTATTTTTAAAAATCATGAAAACAGAAGGCTGAGCGGAAAACATGCACCTGATCCTGTTGACTCCCTGATGCTGTGTGCACCAAATTAAAAATATCCTCTGAGATTCTGTTTTCATGTTGTTTTTCCAATCTAGCATTTTTTTAAAAATTGTTTTTTTTTATTCCGTTAACCAAGAAAATAAATTGGTGTGGCCTAATGGTTGTCTTGCAACCTCAAGTTGCCCTAGTAGACTCTTTCAACCCATAGTGGTTGCTCGATGGTGCAAAATGTGCCTGAAGACTATGTTCTTGAGAACTGCAACGAGTCAGGAAGTTCAAAAGTTGTACTGTAACAGAGAAATCTCTGTCGTTCTTTTGCCTTAGGCAGCATCTTTGAAGTGTGTCTGGCTATTCCCAAAAGTTATTACCAGCAACATACATGTACATGACTTTTGTATTGTATAAATAGACTTTAACACATACATATGTACGTTTGCATTACTTTGACAGGATTTCATTTGATTTCTCAATAAGGCATCTGTGTTCACTGTGTGTGGCATTGGACACAGATGTGACACCCAGTGAAAGTAACAGCATAGATGACATAAGTTTGTCAGGTCCTAGAGCAGAGTAGAACTTGTGTGAACTGGATCAGCAGGTGCCCAGGAAGAAGTGGGAAGGAGCGGAAGTTCCAGCTGCGACGCGTAGGTGGAGGATTAAACAGTCTCTCTCTTGACATTTCAATTTGACTTCAATACCACTGTCGCAATCTTGCAACTAACACTTGCTTTGTCTGAGTTGAAAAGTACGACTGGGCAACAGTTACTACCAGATGAAGGCATTCACCAGCCTATCATCTCCAGTTAAAATGAGGGTCTACACAATGTCTTTTCTGCAAGGCATAGGCACAGGTACGAATTTACACCTGGGCGGAGTGAGGTAATTCGTGTAAAGTGCCTTTCCCAAGGGCACAAGATCAGTGACATGACAGGATTCGAACCCGGGACCACTTGGTTCTGAGCCAAACGCTCTGCCGTTGCGCCACACGACCCCACATAAAAATACAGATTGAAGTCTTCTGAATTCAGCATGAAACGTTGGGACCCCCCACGGTAACCCACTAAAATCTGGTCGTAAATTTTCCTCCTAACGTGTCATACACAAAAATACAACACAGCTCTGGACAGAAGCCAGGGAAGAGGAATTGTTTGGCATTGGGCCTAGATAACTTCACTCACTCAGTTGTACATTCCTGGTACATTCCAAGATGTACCTTGCTAGACTAAGGGCACAATGTCATGTACAGGCCAGGAGACCTGTATATGTAAAAGTTCAACTACGTATACTACTGAAGGAAACTCACACAGCGGTGAGGATTAAAACGTATGTTTTTCAGACTAGTTGAAAGGTATGTTATTTAAAGAAAAGGCTTGTCCTGATCCCTGAGGTCAAGGCTGTGGGAGACATGGGAGGAGTGTCCTTGTCCCTCTGATCCTATTCCCATAGGAATTCCAAAACAGATCAGGAGGACATGGTTCATTCTAGCATGGAAACCATACCCTCGGTGGCTCCCTGATATCTCTACGGCGCTGGGAGTGACCCCTGTCCGCCCAGACAGCTTAGCCCGCTCGGGGTGTTGGTATACGGCCTTGGATTAAATTAGCTCGCAACCAGGACAGCGGCGAAAGTAGGGTGGCAGCGTAAGAAGGGTGGTAGCCGAAGTAGAAAGGCTATCAGAAACGGTTCAATAAAGCAGACTGGGCCCGGTAAAACACCCCTGAGCCGACCCCTAGAGACTGGGACCAGGCTTGGTTCACTCCCACGTGGTGCGAGTGATGTCTGTGGGGTGAGGGTCATCCCCAAGGGCAAACTTATCCCTGGTGGAATCATTGTCTCTGCAGTATGCAGTGTTTCTTGTGCCCTGGTGTCTGTAAGACTTTCATCCACTTAAACAATTTCCTCTCGGATAAAGAGGAACATGTGAGCTTAATATGTGAAAGAAGCAGGTGGTTACATCAACAATTCCTGTCTTGGAACACAAGTGTTATCAATTAGAAGTCACAGAAACACATGTGGGCAGACAGATATGGCTTATGATGGCTGTTGTTTTCTATCAATGTTAACATTGTATTTTTTTCCTTTTCTTCTCTGCTTGTAGATTTACTAGGAACATCACAAAACCAGAACAAGCTGCTAACAGGCCCAAACCTACACCACTATCAACCTACCAAATATAAGAATCCATTTGCAACTTCTTGAGTTATGCTGCCCACACAGTGCACACACAGACATACAAACGACACTGATAACGTAACTGCAAATGCATTTTTACGTTCATATGGTTTGAACTTCGTGGTAGGGAGAAAATGGGGGCTTTAATTTCACGTTTGAAACAATAGCAGACAAGAGGGTAGGAGGGCAAAAAATTTCGCGGCAAAGGGCTTTCGCAAAAAACGCGAACATAAAACCGTCGTGAATATTTCTGCATTTACAGTAACCTTCTTGGCAAAGGTAATAAATATCACCAATAAATATCACCTGGTAGCAAAAGAACAATAAGGTTCAACTAACGTACACCGGTGCAATGGCCTAACTGGTAGAGAGTTTGCCTTGCATACGGTAGGTCGTGAGTTTGAACCCCGGCCGGGTCATACCAAAGACTCTAAAAATGGTACATACTTCTTTCTCTGCTTAGCACTCAGCATTTGGGAAAGAGTATGGAAGTTAAACACACACATCACTACCAGCGGACCAGCCCCCTGCTGTACTGACTTGAACTTGTGTGGCCCAAGGGCTGTGAATGGGAGATGGGCACCGCCCTATACATCAATTATGGTGTGGGAGGATTTTAACTTAACGTACACCCCCCCATGTGGCTCACCTGCCTAGCCTGGTCCAGGTGTGCGTGGTAGGTGGCCAGGGCCGTCAGGACGGGGTACATGTGAGACTGGAACTCCGAGCGCGGGAACTCTTTCGGCGTGTGCTGCAGTTTCTCCAGGATGGATCGCTGTCCAACCTGACAAATATAGAAAGTCAATACAGTGTCTTTTGTGGACGAACTGTACAGACCAGCAAGGCTCATGTAGGGTTGTGGGAAAAGGTAGAAAAACATAGAAACAAACAGTGTGATGGAATTTAAAAAAATATGTAAAGCAGAATAAGCCATCATTATAAGAGCAATAACTGTTTGGGTTATTCAATCTTCATTTGCAAATTAATTCAACAATGGGTGAAAATACAATGTACATGGACATTTGGTGCTGTTGGATTTCAACTGAACTGACTGCAATGTGCATACAGTGTAAACCACATTAAAGGCACCCAGAGCATTTTATAAGGCTTGAAAACTGGTAATATTCTAGTTGCTGTAATCTTTTACTCTCCAAGCAGAGCTAGGGTTTCGGCTGGTTTTTAACGTGTTTTTAGGCGTTTTTGTCATGCCTTCTACTTTGTCATCGTTTTTGTTGTGTCGCAAACCAAGCTCTGCCGGCACTGACCTCGGGGCGGGGCAAACCTATTTACTTCCATTGAAAAAAAGGTGACAGTACTCCTCCCCGAGAACCATTAGATAATCATTAGCGGTAACAATTTTACTGCCCCGGATTATCACACATCCGGCAAGTGTAGAGCGGCATTCACCAGGCCGCGCCGGTCCCCCGCTGACTGCCCTATTCATGCGACAGGCTGGTGTCCACGATCTCACGCCGGCATGATCATTGATAGCATCATAACGTACATTTCCATTGGAAACCTCACAAGAAAAACACAATGATGCATGAACAAGACATATAAAATAAATATGTATTACGTATTAACTTGAACTACATTACTAGTAATTATTATTATCATTATCTCAGGCATCGTTAAATGGATTATGAACGGGAACACGTGCCTTGTTTACGTTACATGCGGTTACCAATGCCGCCGCTCGCTGTGTTCAGATTGGACGGAACTTTTCAACAACACCAGCGAAATTGGCGACGGAGCGCTACCAACAGAGACTAAAAAATCCCCACGACACCAGAGGATTGTACAAATTTCTGTGTGCTTTGTTCTTTGATGGTTTTTGGATGGTGTAAATGAAGTGCGGTCACGATAGGCAAGTCATTTGCTGACGGACATGAAGCGACATTCCAACATGGCGTCCTGATTCGGTTTTGTATATAACGTTATTTGTGGGTAGTAGTTTAGAGACTTTTTGAGATCCAACGATATCCTCCCACTACAGCATGGCATTTCCGCAGTGGGGATTAAAAATGAGAGAATCTATGGCTATTTCGGGCTGTACATCGTCTTCTGGTACGACGGCCCAAATGGCCTGGATCGTAGTTGAGTATCGTGTAGACTTTGTAAACTCCAGATGTCTTTGGTTGCACGTTGAGCTATTGTTTTCATACGAAAGTAATTGCAGTTAGCCAAGGAGTAGGGGAAGCGTAAGAACATGGCATGAAAACATGGCCACGACCTATAGACCGAGGATTATGTCCATGGTGAGACTGGGCCGGAAGTTCTGTGGCGCGTGGGGAGGGAATCCCGTGCCTGGCCGGGCACGCTTCGCACTAACTTGTGAAACGCTTGTTATGTGTTGGAGTGATTAGGTTTATTAGGCATTGAAGCTTCCGTCTGCCGGCAGAGCTTGGGTTTGCGACACAACAAAAACGATGACAAAGTAGAAGGCATGACAAAAACGCCTAAAAACACGTTAAAAACCAGCCGAAACCCTAGCTCTGCTTGGAGAGTAGTAATCTTTACGAAATTGACATCTAATATAAACTTAGATTAAAACATAAAGATGCTAATATTTGACCGACATGCAGTCACTCTCTCATTGGTCGAACCGCTAATTGTGATGGACAGTCAGAATTATTAGGGCTTGGATTCTCTATCAGTTCTCACCACACAACGACATCGTATCTTTGCTCCTTTAATGTCGATATGTTATGTTATAGTGTTATTGAAACTTACTATGTGTAGGAATAACTAGAAGTTTGAGTTTCTTTATTCGAGTTTCAAGCCTCATAAAATGCTCTGGGTGCCTTTAAGACTTCCACATATCAGCAGTAGGACATAGTATGTTAGAACAGACAAGTTGAGCACAGACCTGGAGGCATTGTCTGGAAAGCATTGTGATCTGAGAAAGGGATGTAGAGTATTAGTAGTACAGAAATCGAAGGATGGCAAACTACACAAGAAAATACTGTTATTGACAGTATCATCATATAAATCTAGAGTAAGTGAAGAACAAAATTTGAGATGTTAGAAGTAGATATGAGTTAAACAGTGAAGGTGAAAAAGTTCTGTCGCATGAAATTTCCAAGGCATAATGTAACTATTCATGATAGTATAGAGGATAAGGCACCAAAGGATGGCACTGGCTGGACACTGCGTCCGGCATACCGAGCTGACAGCCAGCCAGCTTATCCTCTGGGAGCCAACAGAGGGAAGGAGGAAAAGGGGCAGGAGATGCACAACCCTCATTGACAATCTAAAAAGGGATGCTGGGCTCAGTGACATTTCAACAACAGAGCTGAGATCGCTAATGGATGACCGGACTGAGTGGTGCAGAGGGACTCATTGTCTCCCGAGATGACATCACAGATGTCCTCGTTCAAGGTTCAAGGTCAAGGATAGAACTGTAACTGTTGCAGGCTGTGTTGAGCACACCTACCATGGTACAGAGTTTGGAGCACAGCTCCTCCACACTGGAGACATGTCCAGACAGGATCAGGGCTTTGTTCTGTAGAGCCTCCGTCAGCTTCCGCAGAACCAGCTTCAACACCTCCCACTCTGTCTCCTGGAGATGACAGATACAACATGCGGATTTTTACCTTCACCGAGAAGGTTATGGATAGGGTAGCGTTTGTGTGTGTGTTTGTGTGTTTGTAACAAACAGCATAACTCAAGAAGGCTTGGATGGATTGTCTTGATATTTGGTAGGTGGGTAGGTCTTGATGAGACATGGAAATGATTAGATTTTGGGTCCCATAGCGGCTTATTACGGTACTGCAGCGGAACTTCCTGTTTTGATATCTCGTGTTCTGGACATGCTATGGTCCTGATTTTTGAGTGGTAGATAGCTCTTAACAGAAAGTATCTTTGATGATTCTTAACATATGACTCTTTCATCGAAGGACAACTTCCAAATTGCCAACCCCAAATTGCCTAAATCAAAAGAGCTCTTGCAACAAGATTAAGGGATCAGAAAGAAATGTAAACATATTCTTTGGTAATGTCAAGTTGTTATACATGTAGCACAACAGCTTAGTCTGTCTAGAAGAAACAATTACGGAATGTCAAATACATGTGAATGCATCATTGTAGGCACATGTGTCATCCTGGTACTTACATTGCCGAGACAGGTAAGGATGGCAGAGACAGCCTTGCAGAAAGGCAGGCTGGACATCTTGAGAGCAGATCCTGGGGTGGGGGACTTGGCCTTGAGGGAGGTGGGAGGGGAGGTGGCACGTGAGCTTCTACCGCTGCCTGGGTCCCTGGGGAAAGGGAGAGGTGAACTTAATCATAGGCACTATGCTGTTAAACTTCAGTTGTGCATAACTAAAAGTTTTGATGTTTCACTACTTGACTGTAATACTGCAATACTGCCTTTAGATTTTTCACCATTTGTCAGTTTCAAATTCAAGCTTGCTTTCTTTGCAGAAAAACACACCTGTAAACTTCCAAGGCGTGATATGTTTTGTTTAACATGGGAAGAAAACAGCTCTTGTCCTTAAACAGCCTCTGCCCTTCATGAGTGATAAATACTGAAGGTTTCTCAGCTTGGCTACAAGGAGCCATTTAAACATGTAAAGTTCACTGATTGCAGCTGCAGGATGTCCAGACTACTGCAGCAGCAGAACACATACGTACAGTGGGCTACTAGAGTCCATTCCAAGTCACCGCAAGGGTTTTATAACAATAATTTTGTAATAATTTTGAAAAATTTATAATAAAAGAATATCTGACTGACAATAGTTTTTTTTGAAGATAGAATACAAAAATGTGAATTTATTTGAATTCAATTAGATAATTTAGAAATATTTTGAAAGTAACTGCACAAATATATCTTTATTTAGAATAATTTCTACACATCTATGTGATTCTTTTACTTTTAGAAGTACAGTGGACTACTACTGCTAAGTTCACAGTATAGCAAATACAAGCCCTTAGTCTGTTGAGCTAAGCATGAGTAAGTCAGTGGTATTGGACAGGTACTTCATATCGCAGGTGATGTAAGCTGTGAACTTGTAGTTGCCGTCCTTGTCCGGCAGACCCAGTCGGTGGAGCGGGTCGGCCCGCAGGTGCAGCAGACAGGTGAACACCTGCAAAGAAGCCAACATAAATCAGCCAAAAGTTGTTTTTTTTTATCTAAAAATTTTTTATTGCATTTCACAAAATGAACAACACATAATACAAACAAGAGAAAATCAAAGTACAGGAAAATGAACATAAGCCACGGATCCAAAACAATAAGTAAAGGTGGAAACAGAAATGGAATACTTGTAAATATAAGTAATATCCAAAACAATAGTAATAACAGCCTCATTGGCAAATAAACATAACAAAATCAATATCAGCCAAAGATGACAAAATATTGAAATTAAACAGAACTAAAGTTGACAAATTAACATGAAAAGTCCATATCAACAGAATCATGAGAACATAAATAACAAAAAAACTAACAGTGACTGATCAGTGGCGAATACAAATGGCAAAAAAAACAAGAGCTTTTAAAAAAAGCTGGCGTTTCGGCTACGTTTATGAGTGTGAATTGTCTTTTCCCTTTACTTGAAGTAAAATCTGCCAGAGGAAGTCACTCAAGGGCTGTTCAGTCTATAAGAAAAATTGTCATTTTGGGAAATGAGTACTGTTTTAATAGAGAAAGGCAGATTGGGGAAAGCAATTTTGAAGTTACGTCACTTAACTTAAGTGCTTTTGAAAAAGCTGGTCTTGGCCTACAACTTGTACTTATTTGTAAAATGTATAATAGGCTCATTATAAAAGCTATCAATGTAATTATGTACATGGCACGCAATAAAACATAAAATTTGAAAAAGCACCATTGAATCATCAGCACTATGGTAATTAAGTGAAATAGAAGTTCATAACAGCTAAGGTTCTATCTAAAATGACTACCAAATGTCAAACAAATCAACAGCTACCTCATCCGTATTATTCTGGTTTCCGCATTTACAACATTTCTTCCTTATTTTCCTGGGTAATTTTGCTAAAATTCATGAAAATTCCCATAGTTTTGTGCCGAGGGGCGCCACTTTCCACGTCCGTGTTGTCTGAATGAAGTCGATACTGAACAATGGAGCATTTGCTACTGTAACAAAGAATCGCTGTTTTGCAAACAACATCAAGAGCCTCTGTTTACATCGGGGATAGAAGTTTAGTGGCGAGTGTTTTGCAAGAATCATCTTACCGCGCATAGGAGCCGCTGCACGGTATTTTCCATTACAATGAACAGAAAAATTCGAATGCCGGGTTTGGAATCTATGAAGTCCTGTTCATAAGACAAAGGCCTTGTATATATTAAATGAATATTTAAAAATAACAAATATAAAATATTTCTTTATTTATTAATGAAAAAAAATGATATTCATAAATATGATATTGATAGATTAATATAATATCAATATATATTTTTGATATTCAATATCTAAAAAGAAAAAAAAAATCCATGCACGGACACGAACCCGGTTCTTCTGGGTCCGAAGTGCTTCGCGCTGCCAGATCGGCCAAGCTGCGGTACGTAACTAGTCGCTCTGGACGTAATGCTATAACCTCACTATATGGTATCATTTATGCCGATTTTTGGTCGTTTTCTTGACGAAATCATTTTTTTTCTTCTGCAATCTTGTGGAATAGATGTAATATGGTCATTTTTCAGGATATCAAAGTCCGAAACCACAATGCAATGATATTTCCGAACAGTTGTAGCAGTTACATGCGGTCGCCCTCCTGTGTCACATGCAAATCTAGCCTGCCTGCCTTTTCGTGCTCTCTTGCCATATAAGGCAACGGCTATACAAGGATTTGGGAACGTATTGCCATATAAGGTCTTATTGTGTGCGACACAGTGTTGAACCAAGCTTCCCTGGTTCCTGCCTGCAAGGTAAAAGCCAGGACAATGCGTTCCGGCGCGCATGCGCCGAAACGCAAAAAATCAGCCAAATAGGCATGAATCACATCGCCGCGGGACTCCAGGCACTACCCCATAGCTTCATATGGATGAGTCAATCACTGCGCAGAAAGAATTGGTAACTATGATAGATTTTTTCACAGTAAGTTGTCCCTGGTACCTCGAGTCTGATCTGGCAGGCGGTGTTTGCCGTGTAGTGGTGCTGGTAGTGAGACTGGACGTGGCCTATCAGCATGTCGTACACCTGGCAGGCATGGGTGGACGGCAGCTTATACAGCTTGGTCTGTGGGACAGGGGAAACAAAATTAACATGACACATGCAGATTCAGGTTTTTTTCTAGAAAAATTGAATAAGAGAGAGCACACACAGGCGTCAGGCGAGGGAGCAAATTCTATGTATTTATGGAAGAATCGATTGCTGACTGACGGCTGTATGCTGGATATCAAGCTAAAATCTAAATTTGACAAGGGGGCGCTGGGCTGAAACAAAAGCCCAGATGCAGATCTTATATTACATCATTCTGAAAGAATAGCTTTAAACAATGCATTCATCTTCAGATAAAAAGTCTGTGCAAAAGTCAGATGGATTGAGAGTAAATGCAATGTCAAACATAGATTGACCTCCAGAAATTAAACCCAAGAAACATTTCCAAATCAGACTGAAATAATCTGTGGAATGAAAACATTTCCCGGGACTGATGATGCATCTAACTATCTAAGATGTAGAGCCAAGGATGTGGTTAAAGACATCAGATCCGGGAGCTGATAATTTTACATGATACACAAAGCTGGCATACATGAAAAAATTTGATGAGCCCATGCAAGTTAATGCAAAGGCAAACATAGACAATCCTCAAGAAATCATAGCATTACTATTATATAAGCTGGCGAAACGTTTTTAACTCAAAGAGATCCTAAAAATAACAAGTTAGGAATGAAAACATCTCCCAGGACGGGTATATCTAACACCAGAAGGAAGCCAAGGATATAGTTACAGATGTCACTCCTGTGAGAAGATAACTGTAGCTGATAATAATCTCACCCTCCTTTATCAGCGCTGAAAACCACTCGGGAAATGTTCGGCAAACCCTCCCGGTCTCAGCCCTGATCTTTTGAACGGAGCTTTGGGGTTCTGGGGACGTCACTGACAGTTGCTCATAAATAATTAATGAGCTAGCCTTATTTGGTACAAACAGTCGTTAGTTGCTCATGAATAATCAAGCAGCGATGTAAGACGGAAGCTGATTGGCTGATAGCTTCCCAGCATCCTTTGCAGCTTTGCTCTAGATGAGCTTTAGCAAACCCTCTGATTGGCTGAAAGCTATTTGGTGGTGACGTCGCCAGAAGCGTGTTCAGGGGCTCGGAAGGGCAGGGCCGCTATGGGAGGTAACGAACATATCGGGTCTGCTGGGAGGATGAATAATCTCTGAGCAGACCTATCAGTGGCAATGACAATATCTGACTGGCAAAAGCAGTGCTATTGGCCAGTTGGACTGCTTTTGCCAGTTGGATACTGTCATTGCCATCGATAGATCTGCTTGGAGATCAGCTGATAAACTCGTCCTCTGGGCGACTCACCTGGAACAGTTCGATGAGCCCGTGCACAGCTGTCTGGATGTCAGCCAGCTGCGAGTCGTCCACGGCTGCTGGTTTAACTTCAGGTGCTCCGTCTGGCGTGGTGGGCACAGGTTTCTTGGTGTCCATCGGACGGGAAATTACCTGAAGGTACACAGCACATATATTTGTTGACAAACATTTAAACACTACACACAACAAAAGAGTTTGCTACTATGGGGAGCTTTCGAGACAAACTCTGTCTCCTTATCAACCCGGTAAAGACAGTGTTATCTTGGAGTTCTCTTGTCACATGACAAGAGACAGAGCAGATATATTGTCCCTGTTAACCAACAATTTACATGAAGCCCAGCTAGTATCCTCACATGGACATCAAGGCATATTGAGAGTTAGCATGAAGACTAAATGCTACCTTTCCTCTCTAAACTTTGCCACAAAAATGTGGCGGTCAGTGAAATGAAGTGGTGTAAAAGTGCACTAGACAACATAGCCTGATTGACACGTATGGAACAGAACAGCTGGGTAGCAGATACAGAGCTCTAAAACTACATCTACATCTACACAATAAATAGCAACACCCCTCACAGGGCATCATTGGAAGATGTATCAACTGCTACATGTATGATGATGGTCAATCCTTACACAAAATTTTGAGTAAGGAAAGGAAAGGAAAGTGATCTCAAACCAGTTTAGCTCAAATGAACTCAATGAACAGATGAGCTAATCTTCCACTGGTTCATTGTACCGGGAAGATTCCCCTAGCTCTTTTCGACAAGCACAATGAACAGTGGACCACGGTTTAACGTCCCGTCCTAAGGACTGCGACCCTTTCCGGTAGCTTGCATGTCAGGTGAGCGACACAGCCAGGTCGAACCCGGGGTTTCTAGTTCCAGAGGTAAGATCGCTAACCACTGGACTACGCACGATGAGTACTTTCTTTGTCAATCAACAGTACCCATGAAGCTTATCAAAACCATGACAGGTCTGCACCTTCTCTATGATGGCGAGTATATCCAGGCATCTCTCCGTGTTACACGTCTGGGCCAGGTCCATCAGCAGCTGCACCGCGACGTTCCGTACTTCCACATCGGGGTCATCCGCGATCTGGCCCAGCTGGGGGATCACCACGCTCTCGATCAGGTTCTCCTGAGAGGGATCAGCACAGAAAGATTTTTTTTTTCAACATTCATTTTTATTGGGTTTATAAACAAACAAAAAACGATACACAAGACATCCATGGCACAGAAATAATGTAGTTTACAGACGTGAATGAAAACAAAACCGATAAATAAAACTAAGGCCACAGCAAGTAATTTTTATGGATGACATCAGCGCGCTCATTAATTTTCGCCTGATTTGAAAATAAAAAACAAGAAATTTCATTGCCCTCCGACGGTGGTCAACATGCCAAAAATTGGCAAATATGTCGCAAATGTTGACAGTCTAAGATGTTTCATAGCATATGAATACCCAGTGTAGTTCCTGCCCATGATGGTATGACAAGATGTTTTCTGCGTTTGTTCTAGTTAATTGAGCTGTATACACATCTTCAAGAACAGCTTAATGTTGACAGTCTAAGGTGTTTCATTGCATATTAATACCCAGTGTAGTTCATGCCCATGATGGTATAATAACAAACTGTTTTCTGCATTTGTTCTAGCAAGGACATTATATAAATAATGGGGGGGGGGGGGGGGTCTAGTTTATTGAGCTGTATACACAAGGTGTTTCATCGCATATGAATTCCCAGTGTAGTTGCTTCAGACGATGGTACAACAAGCTCTTTTCTGCATTTGTTCCAGTAAGTCTATTGAGATGTATACACATCTACAAGGACATGTTTACATTAAATCAAGGAGTTTTTATATTATATATGAAACCTCATTGGTTGAATACAGGAATTAAAGACCTGTTGGTCATGATATCATATTTCGTCGCCTCAATTCTTGTTTAACAAGACTTATGATCTCAAAATTTGAAAATATAGGAATCTTGTTTTTTTTGGCCCGCCTTGTTTTTTTTTTCGCCCTATCTCATTAATTTTGGAGTCTGTGGAGGATGTCATCCATAAAATTTACTTGCTGTGGCCTAATTGACAATAATAGTGAATAGACCCCAATTACCATTCCTTTTCCATGTTCTTTTTACATATTCTTATATAATATTACTGCATTATAGCACAGAAAGTTTGATTGAGCCTGTGCTGGTTGATTTTGTTGTTGGTTGTTTTCGGACAGGACAAGTCAAAATTAAACACCTATGTTTACATACATTTTCTAGCAACAAATCTTATCAAAGATATGCCAAAATAGTTACTCAAGCAACTGGATAAAATCATATCCAGTTGCTTGAGTAACTATTTTGGCGTATCTTACTACCTGGATGTCTAACCTTCATCAACTTATCAAAGATCTCTGCAAAGTTGAATCTATGTATTACAAATGACATGACATTGTGTATGTAAAAACTCTACTGATACACATTAACATGTACTAGAATGACCCCACTAACCTCATACAGGTGTCTGGTAGAACTGAGCACAGCAGACAGAACATCCAACACCTTAATTCTGATGGGGGTGCGCAGCTCATACCTGCAAGTCAAACATCAACTAGAGTTAAGTATTTGTGCTTCATATACTTCAGGTTTGCTATGTTAGTTAAGCGATTACAGGGTCTTTTTCTAAATATGAATTGGTATTGAATTTTTCTTTCTATTTGAGTTGAATGTGTGATAGTTGTGTACCGATTTGTTAAAAATAGAGAGAACACTAGCGACCCAAACAAACACCCCTCCCAATGAAATGGTATGGCTACCCTGCCACGTCACAAAATCAAAATGGCGGCCACCACACATGCCGACGAAACCAGCAAAGGTTTTGCTACGCAAACCTGTAATGATCACTGGGTCAGAACTGTAGCTTTACAACAGGCACTGGTGCAGTTACTGCAGTTCTTGCATAAGTCACAAGGTAGTGCTTCAAGCAAGAAACAAGATGTTTTCTTTCTGGTACACAGTCCAAAGCCATGTGTATACTAATACCATTTCTTTCCACAAAAACCATCGAGACTCCTTCTGTCTCTTTTTTTAACATGATTAGATTGATGTTCTTCAAAGATACTTCCTAGCCCTCCTTCTATGAAAGGTTTCTCTTACTTAACTGCAAAGTTTCATTAGCAATCTAAATTGCTACTCTGCCAAGGTCTCTTGGATGTACACAGAAAAACTACCGCTACCATTCATAATGCCGTCAACACTCCCCTGTTTTCAGTCAATGGAAGGAAAAAATGAAGTGCAATTTATGTATACACATTATTTTATTAAGTGGAATATATGTCTGTGTTATTTATTTTGTGTAACTCCTTACAAATGTGGAATAATCTTTTAATCATTACTACGAATTGTGCAATAATGTGAGTCGCAAAAGCTTTTACCTTGTTATTTGTACATTGAATGTAATTCAGTGTTCTCACTGCGAAGTTCAATGAATAAATCTTGAATCTTGAAAACACAGCAAGTTGAGTGAGTCCTACATGACCGTAGCCAGGATTTTGATTGGGGGGGTTCTTTTCAATGTTTGAGGGACCAGCGAGGGCCGTAAGCGGGAGATGAACGCCACAGGCGCGAGCTTCCTAGGGGGTCCAAAATTCTAAAAATGGAACCATCTGATATGGCATTTCCTATGTTTTTGAGATGATTTCAAAGAAAGAAATCAGAGACAAAGTGAGCAGTTTTTCTTGGATTCCAGCTCCGCTGGTGATACAAATAAGTCCACCTTGACAAAAAAACCTTGAACATTAAAAAGCGGACCTTCAAGCCTATGAAAGTGGACCTTCAAGTCTGTGGAGGGGTTCTTCCAAACCCCCCCGAACCCCCCTGGCTACAGGCATGCCCTACCCCACCTGAAGTACTTGTCCATGAGGTTCTGCAGGTTGAGGATCCAGCTGTCCTTGGCAGGGTGGATGGACTGGGCTCGGTACGACACCAGCAGGAGAACAGAGCTCTCCTGAACAAGTGAGGAGGGACGAGAACACAATCTATCACCGATTAGGGTTACAGGGCTTGAAACTCATCTTTTGGAAATAGGTGCACTGCTGCACCCAACCAAGAGAATTAGGTGCACAGAAAGAAATTTGGGTGCACCACATAAAATAAAGTTGAATGTCAGCAAAACATAATTACAGAGTAATGCTCTTATAACTGTAATCAAGAACTTCACAATCTGTAATCAAATTTCAAACAAGTAATACATCAAATAAAGTACAAAAAAGCATTTGATTGCTTTTTCTGATACTGTTTACTAGTGTACAATGGTACCTTTGCCCTATAGCCTACAAAAAATATCTAGGTGCACCAGTGCACCCAGTCAAAAATTAGGTGCACAGCTCCAATTTTGGGTGCACAAGGGTGCACATGCACCCACTATTTCGAGCCCTGGGCTATAACAACCAGAAAAGTTCAGCTGTTGACAGAATACCTACAGAGTTCACTTAAACTGTTATCAAGCTGAATGCAGGTTGCAGACTGGTTTATTCAGAATGTGGATTGAAAATTGAAATATGTACTTTTTGTTTGGTCCCGGCTGATACAAGCCGATATATGATGATGATTCAGAACTATAGACAGTGAAAATTATGTTTGGTGATAATTTCAACCTCACATGCTCTTCTATGCATAATTACACGATGACACATGGTTAAGATGGCAACACTTACAGGTCTTTTGCTGGCGAATTTCTCAATGATTCCAAAGAGCCTCTCGGATGACCCGTTGAAGCACTTGTTCTCATGTAGGAACTCCACAGTACTCAGGACGGAATGGAAGTTCAGCAGGAGGGACTCACTCGCTCCAGGGGACGTCTGGTACAGGGCAAACAAAAGGTTCAATAGTTGATAAATACATGTATTGTCTCTTTGTCTCTCACGCATGCACCCACACATACACCCATGTGCAGACACGCACTACACATACCCACTCACACACACACACACACTGACACTCACACACAAATACCCACTCTCTCTCACACACACATACATACTCACTCACACACACACATGCATGCGCACACAATACACTCACCCACATGCTTGACACATTGCCCCCTGACCTGGATGTACTTGACACATAGCCCCCTGACATTGCCCCCTGACCTGGATGTATTTGACACATTGCCCCCTGACCTGGATGTACTTGACACATTGCCCCTTGACCTGGATGTACTTGACACATTGCCCCCTGACCTGGATGTACTTGACACATTGCCCCTTGACCTTGATGTACTTGACACATTGCCCCCTGACCTGGATGTACTTGGCACATTGCCCGCTGACCTGGATGTACTTGACACATTGCCCCCTGACCTGGATGTACTTGACACATTGCCCCTTGACCAGGATGTACTTGACCCATTGCCCCCTGACCTGGATGTACTTGACCCACTGCCCCCTGACCTGGATGTACTTGAGCCATTGCCCCCTGACCTGGATGTACTTGAGCAGGGCCTCCAGGATGTCGGTGAGGATCTCCCAGGTGACCTGCTGCAGGTCCTTCCCGTACTTCTTGATCAGGCGATGGATGATCAGAACCACCTCGTACGCCACGATGGGGTTGTTGGACGACAGCGCCTAACAAAAAAACAAGGTATGTGGTCAGTCTAACAGAATTTTATGATCTTAAGTTTTATGAATACTATAACAAGTTCTAGGTTTGTAGATCACTGGAATGAGAGTTTTCTTGCACACAACAAAATTCTTACATTGTGTTTGGGGCAGTTTGGGGCTAATCATTAGCGCCCTTCGGACTATTGTGGTAAAAAACAAACTTATTTTAACTATGGAAAGAATACAATATCCTGTAGGACTTTTAACCTTTAGCACACCGAAGTAGCCGTTTGGCACCCAATTTCCTATTGGTTACAGTCTTACAGAGTAACGCAGCAGGGAGAAGGTTAAAAAGAGCGACCAACATCCCCACCTGCAGGAAGGATGGCAGCACAGATGTGGGGGTGAGTCGGAGGGAGTTGACTCTCCCCGCCCCCCACAGACTCATGCCCACATAGAACACCGCTCCTCTCAGCAGCTGGTGGTCAGACCGGTTATGGCTACAGAAACAAACAACTTCAATCAAAGAACTCTGATATTTGTAAACATCCAAGTCACATCCGTCTAATCAGAGATAGGGACACCTCATTTCAAATAAACATGCTAATAAAAGCGGGAAACCAGCACAAAGGACTGTACATGTGTATGCTAACAAAGATGGCTGATTAGCACCAAGGAGATTTCCAAAACTATTTTCATCCTCGTTTCAGTTCTTTCATTCCATGGGCCAGTTCTCAGTTCCTGTAAATCAGGTTTATTTGAGGTCCATGTGAGTTACCTGTCCTGTAAGATGGTACACATGGTGTAGATACTGCTGTGGCCCAGGTGGGTTCCCAGCAGGTTTCTCATCAGCTGTACAGACAGAAAAATGGACTTGAAATTCAAGGACAGAAGTACTGTTTTTTTTAAATCGTTAATGTCTGCACTGCAGATAACAACACTGGTGCAGATAACATTCAAAATAACCACACACATTTTACCTGCTCCAGTCAAACCAGAGCGATACCATCATCCCCTGGGATGGAAGGATGCCTATGACTACAGTCACTATTAGTCATTTCCATCAAAAACAATGTTCTAAGGTGGTCCCGGTACCATCCTGAATCTTCTGTTCATGAAATGCACATGCACAACAGGTTGGAGCTGTGAGCAGTGTAAGTCAAGTTTGGGTTGATTGAGTGAATGAGTGAATCAAGTGCTGTGAAAGCTAGTTTCACCATAAAATTTCTTGTGTTAGTCATCATATTACAGGCTCACGCCAAATGAAAGACAAAATGATACAAGATATTACCATATTGTGGTTATTTTTTTGCAATTGGCAATGATTTTCCCTGCTAGAATGTCAACTACTAGCAAAAGATCTTACTATTTAATAGGAAGTTTGGATCACAATGGATATTGTTTATATACCATTCAATTGTTAGAATTTGTTTGGCATTTTCCAGCTGGTTGTTATAAGCACAGCAAACAAAAATCCACATGCTTTTGACCAGCACATGGAGAAGTGCAGGTTAGGTGTAGGTTAGAGCTGTGTACCTAAAAAGATTACAGGTACAGGTAGGTTCAGGTACAGGTCCGGACCTGAACCTGTACCTAAACTACTGGTTCAGAAAATGGTATATTTTCGATAAGTACAAAAGCATGTTTGAACTGGTAACAACATAATATTCACTTGTGCTAGGTATCATTTTTATAAAAACACAGATGAAAATTTGACTTGAGCCTTGCAAAGGTGTTTTATGTGCTGGAGTATAGTATAGATGTGGCTTTAGTGCACTGCCACAGTAATTTCATAGTAATTTTATCTGTCAAAGTGGCCATCCCCTGAGTCAGGCTTGACCTGATTAGTACCGGTCCAGTACTGGTCCACCAGGGTCAGGTATTTTGGACCTGTACCCTAATTGATTGTACCTGGTACTGTATCAGTACAGTGTACTGGTACACAGCTCTAGTGTAGGTAGACATTAGAAATGCCTGCACATCTCCAATCTAACCTGCACTAACCTGCATATGCAGGTGGCAATTCAAGCCCTGAAGGAGAAATTTGAGAATTAGAGAACTAATGATTGTTCATTAATTAAGGATTATATACTATTACCTCAGTCTAGATTTTTTTCATTGACTTTGGGAGATAAATAAATCACAGAAAAGGGATTTTCCCCATTTTTTCTCAGAAAAAGAGATCTGGATTTGTAAGGAAACAGTTACTCAAGCAGTTGGATAGATTTGGAAATGGCCAGATATTTCAGGTAACATCCACTTCCATTCGTCAGTGACAGGATGAGATTTGTAGATCAGTAGGTTTTAAACCCCAAACTATGAATTGATATGTTAATAAGGTGAAGACAAATCTGGATTTGGTTTTTGTTTGTGTGTTTCTAGTTTCTTTAGGCCACACCAATTTTTTCTGTTGATTCTCGGATTTTTTCAGAAAAAAAGTGGAGCGACAGGGTGAAAAAAAAATAAAAATGAATTTTTTTGCAAATAGTCTGGGATGAAGATAAGGGTTAACATAACATAAAGTATAAGAGGATTATTCAAGTTTCAGCTTTGTATGGCTTGTTTTCAAGCAATGCACCCCTTTCTTTGGTCTACTACTATAATCTTAGTAACAAAATTACCTTTTGCCATGTAATATATGGATTGATATTGAGAAATAGTTTTAATAAATGAAAAATTACCACTTATGATCAATGTGACCACACTTTTTAGGTATGTGCAAGCCTCAATAATCTATTTTAGTGGCTATAGAGTTTTACAACTGAACAGATAGTAAAATTGGGAGTAAAAATTTGTGAATGGGAATAGCGACCAAATGTTTTTTTTTAAAGTGGAAAAAACAAAACAGGCTATTCCCAGAAGCAACAAAAAAAGTTGGCATGGCCTTAGCAACAGCACAGCTCATTTGCCCACCTTCCAGCTGGTCTGGCAGAACTTGTCCACGTTGATAGTTCGACAGAGTGTGGTGATGAACTGGTACAGAGACTCTGATGGCAGACAGCTGTAACACACCACGGCATCCAGCACACGTAGGGACGCCTGGGAAAAAATAAAGTAGTGACATTCAAGAAAACAGGCAAACCTGTGGAAAATGCCAATAATTAACACTATAATAGACTCCTGTAGCACTGCTGTAAAGCTGATAAAAACCCAGCCATCATTAAAATGCATCCATCAATTTTTTCATCTAAATAAAAGATCCTCCCCTGTGCGTTTTCATATGTGAAAGAGTGAAACAAAATGGTCAAAGTAATGCTTAACATCACTGTATGCAGTAGAGTCGAGATTTATGAGTGCTTCTCCAAAGCTCTTTTGGTCAGTGAAAGATTTTGGGTTCAAACGAAGAATGTAATTGTAAGGTTACACCATGTAAGATACACGGAAGTATCAATGCTCTTATAACAAGAAATATCTGTAGTTATTTCAGTTTACCTCGATTTCCTCTTCAGAGTTGGCCTGGTTGCACACATTACAGGTGTGTCTGTAACACATAAATATCAGTCAGTACTCGCATTCATTCAGAAAAACATCACATCATTAACATACATTTCTGACTACATGTAGCTGTTTCTAATTTTGCTACAATTGATGGATCAAGCCGAATTGATGTTACTTTTACATGTATTTTCATCTGTGTGTATCTCAAGAAATGCTATGATGCAAGAAGAACATATGAAATAATAGGGCTGGAAGGGTCACAAACTAAGGGAGATCTGAATAAAAACAAACAAACAAACAAACAAACAAACAAAGGGGATCACGACTCACCGCACAAGGCCAGCTACAATCTCCTCGTCCAGGAAACTGGAGTTGAACTTGATGACATTGACCATCAAGGTCATGAACTCGAAAGTTCTAAACAACAAGAGGCATTATGGGAAATGATCAATTAGAGGGTGTGTACTGAGTGAAGTACAGACATTGCCACAACTCTGTACGGTTCTCAATTGTAGAATTGAATGGTTGTACTTATACAGGTACTACATGTACTATGCCGACTACTAGGGGTGGATACCGATTCGGCTTAATAAGGTCCAAGTCCAAGTTTAGGTCCAGAGATTTCGGTTCAGGTCCGGACCTGAACCTGGACCTGATCCTGTCCAGTTGATGTTTTGTTTTATTAGACCAGTATTAAGCATAGAGAATTAATACTGACACGCAAAATGTTTCTTGGTGAGAAGACTTTCAAGACAAACCAGTCTTTGATATTTGAATGTTGCACTTATTTTGAATGCCTTTTTTGTCAGAGGGGAGACTCGAAACACTTTTTATCAAACAAAGTAGAAAAATATATTTGTACTTTGTTAGTGCATGTTCAGGTTTTTTTTTACTCGGTTCTTGGATGTTATAAAGGCCCGAATCAGGTCCAGCGAACTGGTATCCACCCCTACCGACTACAGCGTTGCTTTTATACAAAACATTCAACCGTGGCTGTTTAAGGTTCATTTGTACAACTAAGATTTGAAACAAACACTAAGCATTTTGCAATTGCTGACCTTCCATAGCTGACGGCATCAGGCATCCACTCCAGCAGGAAGTGACCTGGACGACAGGACAAACCGGCGTTAGTTTGGAGGAAAAACCTAACAGAACAAAGATAAATGTCTACTCCAACTGGGCAACCAACTCACCTGTCTCCTCCTCAAAGTTTGTGATGTCCTTCCCGTTGTCGCTCAGGGCCTTAAACACCTCCAGCCTGCAGCAGAGGAGGTGTTATTACACATGGGTTCATACTTCAAAACTAAAATGCACCTTTACGTCATCACAAATACAAGTCCATACAAAAATTCATGTTGGCCTAAACCAAAGATAGACAGATATATATAACTATAGATGATGTACAGAACCATTGAGGTTTTGACGTAATATAGCCAGCCACTATAGCTACCATGGGCCTGTGAAGCTTGCGTGCTACACGAGTTGTTCTACTGGTTCTGGTTCTGGTTGTGTATTGGGCAACACCCCTTTGTTAGGGTCACATGCCCAAGAGGTGTTGCGTGACCTCCCTGAACTTGACCGGGTCTGATATTTGAGTAGTTGAATATGCTAGAGAGTTCCAGTCTGGGACAGTTCTTACTGGCTGAACAGATACAGATTGATGGACACACAATAACGTTGGTACATGTATCACTGAGAGGCCGATAGCAGGACTGACCTTTCTGGGATGTCTTCAAACACCTGATGATGTCTGACCACACGGAAGAAGTGGGCTCTCATGATGCCCAGTCTGTCATACTGAGGACAGAAGCAAGCAGCACATTCAGGCACTCATACGTGTCACAACACAAATTAGGTTAAGTGTATAAAGAGAATTCAAACTCTACAACTGGATACAAATTCGGAGATTTATTTCCGAACGTTTCGAGTGACATCCATCACTCTTCTTCAGCGTCACTAAAGTGAACTAGCAGAACTAACCAGTACTTATTGTACTAGTTATTGTATATAAGTACTGGTTAGTTCTGCTAGTTCACTTTAGTGACGCTGAAGAAGAGTGATGGATGTCACTCGAAATGTCCGGAAATAAATCTCCAAATTTTATCGAGTTGTAGAGTTTGAATTCTCTTTATATATTGTTTACCTGGATGTCTAACCGTCACAACACTCATCAGGTTAAGTGGTACCTGACAAGGGGCAATGCTTCTCGTTGGTGCTTTTGTGTTCAATTAATCATAAAAATTGATCAAAACAATCAGTGATTCATAATGACATTATCTCATACTGACATTGTCTTGTCACTTATAGAATGTTACTGTAATACATATAAAATGTGGAAAATGGTTGATGATGATATAAGAGAACAAAAAGGGTAGGAACGGCAACATCTACTCACTCACTAACGTAACATAATTCCACCAGGGTACATAATTTTGTCACCATGAAAAGAAATGTCCAAACAGATCTCCAACCCAACGTCCCCCAGTATACTGCACTTCTGTATATCTAAACACCTCGGGGGTGCTACACTAGAGATCTCTCAAACCCACTGTTTGTCAGAGTGGTGGATTTATGTCCTAGTAACCCGACGGATTGATATTAATGGGCGTTACATCCACTAGAAATGTTTCCCCACACACCTGCCCCAGAATGAGTGACTGTACGAAGCGGAGGGCGATGTGTCTGGCCTCGGCCGACGCCTGGGGATCTAACAGGTCCGAGATGTTCAACCACAGGGCCTCCACGGCATTCTGGGAAGGGTCAGAAGTCAAAGGTTAATAAAATACAGCACAAGACTTCTAAGTTCTACTATCTTCATACTGATAGTGAACTTTGGGAAGAAAGTGGTTCATTGCCCACACTGCACATGATCGCAATATTTCAGAATAGCTCCGTGGTGATTTAAAAATGCCTCTTTGCAGGTATTCTGAGATACCTTTGATAGTTGGCGTCTGTGTGGTATAGTGGCAGAGCATCTAGCTATGAACCAATAAGACTCAGGTTCAATCCCCAGTGGAGTACCCAGACATGTCCGGACATGCACCCAGACGTTGTGCCCTTGGGAAAGGCACTTAAACACATATTTCCCATGTCCTAAGCCCAGCAGTAGGGTCTGGGTGCCGTTAGGAAGGGCATCCAGCTTGCTACAAAAAAGACTTGTACTTGATGAGGAGTTCTGGGGCTCCCACCTCCATGTGCAAGCACGTCCAACCCCCATATGATGGGGAATAAAAGATGTTAAATTGAAGAGAGAGAGAGAGAGAGAGAGAGAGAGAGAGAGAGTTGATACCCACATCTTCCAGCAGTCTGCTTGCCACCACATCTCCAAACTCACGCAGTGCCTTGAGACGGTTGGTCAGGGGGCTCGCTGGACCAATCTCCTGTAAAGGCGGAACAGAGCAAGTAAACAAAGAGTTCACTCTAAAAACTAAGCAAACTTTCCTACCATGCAAAACTCATGGTGAATCTACATACAATGTACCTCTATACCTCTATACCATCTTCGGGATGAGGAGGCTCAGCCTGTGGTCTTGAACATTACTCATGTGTTGTACTTCAGGCTCTCCCAATGTTTGTCCAGCCGTGCTTTGAAATCGTTGACTATCGTTGACTATCTTAGAATATGGTGCATTCCAATCCTGAGCCTACCCCTGGCTAAGGGAACCTCGAGCTTATAGCAGTGCCCTCTAGTTGTCCCTTCTGTGCATCTAGTAAAGAGAGACTCAAGCTGAATCCCTTCACAGCCTTTCGCCAGTGGAGTGCTCAACAAGACAAAACAATGCAAAAAAGTGAAATACATCTAAACTAATGACGTGCGAAGAATAATATAAAAGTGTTGGCCGCCTTAGCAAAGTATAGGACTACTAGTACTGGGAGGTGGGTCTCGATTAGCATAACAAGGCCCAGACGAGTTTTGTTTATGTCTTTGGGGCCTTCAGCTTTACACGTGCATACTCGAATCTACGAATGGACTTATTAATCGTAGGACAGCACATTTACCTAAAGAATGGCTGAACAGATCTCAATGACCTGCAGTGGACCCTTCTTTCTGAAAGGAGGAGGAACGCCCGCCTCACATTTTTCTATAAGCTAGTCAATAACTACATCAATATTAAAACAGATAGTCTACTGAAACCAGCTCAGGGGCGCACCCGGGGGAGCCACACGCTCAAATTTCAACCACTTAACGCCCGGACAGACTCTTACAAACATTCATTCTTCCCCCGCACCATCCCCAAGTGGAACGCCCTGCCTGGCGCGGTTGTTACGGCTCCCACCGTTGAGTCATTCCACGCCAGGCTGGAGGCCTGCCCGCCTTAGCCTGGGACCTCCTCCACCCTACTTTGCCCCTCGCGGGGTTATTTGGGGGTAATCAAAGTTGAAGTTGAATATCTACGAACAAAAGTTAAATATCAAGTAAACAACACGGTACCTTGAGTAGTTCAGGAGTGCAGGTGATCTCCTCTCTCGTGTCCTTCCCGTGGATCCCACTGGTCACCACCCGGCTGGGTTTGGGCCGGAACAGCTGCTTCACCTTATCCTTCAGGGTAGTCGACTCCTTCCCGCCCTGCTTAGCCATCTTTTCTTACTCTAGACTCCTCTATATGATGCACAGACGTATTTGTGGGGAGGGGGCGAACCTTTTGTAGACATCGTCTGGAAATATTATGAGGAACGTAAAATAAACAATACCTTGTCTATATGTATGCCAATCTGTACACGGTCTGTCAAAGGGGGTTAATGGCTGAACCTTCTACGACTTCAAAACATCGATCATGAACGTCGAAAATAGTATTAGACATTTTAAGAAACTATGATAGATACGAGGTCAGCTGGTGGGGGGGGCAGCATTTTACAATATACACGTTATTCATTATTCTTCATCCATGTAACGTTAAAATACTTCTCCCTTTTACGTCTACTCATCAAAGTTTTATGCACCATCCCCACAAGAGGTATGAAGAGCTATGAAACAATATAGCTAACCTAATATCCGGCGACGAGTTCACCACTTTACTTTGCGCGAGTTCGATCCGCCATGATGGACGAAAACATCATGCATCAAAAGCGCCCCCTTATAATCTACAATGGAACGACAGCTAGATCAACGACTTGATCTACGGAAACATGGAATCAGAAGCGCTTATCCCCAAGCAGATGTAGAAATTCAATATCGTAACATTCCCCGGACGGTGGCTTAAATGACTTTACCATTTTGACTCTTAAAGGTCCAGTGCTTCGTGAAGGGAACCTCAAACTCAAACCGAGAGCTTGAGAAATGTTACAATTTTGCCTTCCTACATTTGCTCGGAGAGAAAAGCGCTGTGGTGATGATGTCGCCTCGCAAGGTTAACGTATACTGTACAGCAGTACAACATCGATTGGGATATTAAACCCACAGTGTCTGCTCGGGGTTAGAGACGCCGTGCAGAGTAGTTTCATTGAATCAAGGACATTTGATTGAATGCAAACCTATATTATTAGCGTTTAAGAATGGCAAATTGTGTGAAACCCAATTAATTCGCTGTGTTGGCCATTGTTATTTGAAGACTCAAATTCTTGTTTACTAGTATCTCGATCACATCATACTCAGGCTAGACTATTCAGCCCCCTGTTCTTACACGTAACCTTCTCCTACTAGTATCTGGCGGGAGTACGGGAGCGAGTCAGTGCTTTACAAGAAGCCTCCACCAGACCTAAGGATCGTAGTACTAGGCCAAAAAAACGGTTGCCTGTCCACGTTGTCAATATTTCGCTCGTGCTTGCAAATGAAACCCTCTGATGGCCAAACCTCCCAGGCAATTATTTTCCATATAGCTGGCGTCTGGTAGAGACTACTATGCTAGAAAGCCTTCATATTTTTATGAATGCGTGCAACCAGATCCTTGTTTTAATTGCATGTATAATACAACTATGACTTGTGAACAAAACAGTTCTTTTTGGGAATGTGGGTGGCCCTGAAAAGGGCCGGGGTATTTTTCGTAGGTCAGGTAGTCTAGCCGCCGAAGCCGTACAGAGTGCGGCCCTGGCGCTTCAGAGCGTAGACGACGTCCATGGCGGTGACGGTCTTGCGCTTGGCGTGCTCGGTGTAGGTGACGGCATCACGGATAACGTTCTCCAGGAAGACCTTGAGGACGCCACGGGTCTCCTCGTAGATGAGACCTGAGATACGCTTGACACCACCACGGCGGGCCAGACGACGGATAGCGGGCTTGGTGATGCCCTGGATGTTGTCACGCAACACCTTACGATGACGCTTAGCGCCTCCCTTTCCAAGACCCTTGCCTCCTTTGCCACGTCCAGACATGTTTGATTCTGTGTAAAATACAATTGTACAAGCGGGTCAGAGTTGGAATATCTATCAGTATTGCGGACCTCGGCGAAGTAGCAGCACTGGACAGGTCACCAATCAGGAGTTAGATTGCAGTAATCAACCAATAGTGGAGCATATTGGAATATTGACCAATCACCGAATAGACATTTCACCAATCACGTGTGAGATAATTTAGGGAAAGACCATTAATGCTGTCGTTCCCCTTGTTTGGTTTAGGGACTGATCATTAACTAAAACTTTGCGTACAATTTTTGTCGGACGTGATCGAAAGCGGGGCTTTAGGAATCTTGACGCCCATTGGTTAACAATGTGAATCCACTGGATGCTATATAAACGAGCACAGATACTGTTGTGAAGCAAAGATTTTTGTTTCATTCTTAGAATCAGCGTAACCCATACCTTGAAAATGTCCGGAAGAGGTAAAGGAGGCAAGGCCCGTGCAAAGGCAAAGAGCCGTTCTTCCCGTGCAGGGCTTCAGTTCCCTGTCGGCCGTGTGCACCGTTTCCTGCGCAAGGGCAACTATGCTCAGCGTGTCGGTGGCGGCGCCCCAGTCTACCTGGCCGCCGTGCTGGAGTACCTGACCGCTGAGATCCTCGAGTTGGCCGGCAACGCTGCCCGTGACAACAAGAAGACCAGGATCATCCCCCGTCATCTTCAGCTGGCCGTCCGTAACGACGAGGAGTTGAACAAGCTCTTGTCCGGCGTGACCATCGCCCAGGGAGGTGTGCTGCCCAACATCCACGCCGTGCTCCTGCCCAAGAAGACCGCTAGCAAATCTAGCTAGACGGAAGGAAGACAAGTTAACGACCCCCGGCCCTTTTCAGGGCCACCCACATGTTTCAAAAGAGCTTGTCGTGTTAGTGTCAGGAATTTAGCATTACTCAACGATCATTTGATATTGTATTTTTGGGATAATCTAAATGCTGCAAAAGTTACAAATATAGTACATATTCGAATGGTTTTTAGTTAACAAAAACTATCTAAAAAGGAGCTACTCTCAAGTAAAGGTTCGGCTCCGGCTGGCTTATGACTTGTTTTAGTGGCCGAACCTCTGCTTGGAGTAAAAAGTAGCCGGTTCCGCCCGGAGTTGAACCGGGTCCTCACACGGACGCACACCGTGCCGCCTGGACCAGCCGCGGGTGTTCGCGGCAGCAGCAGGCGGACACGGGTACAACATGCGGATGTACGTGCTGAGTCTGCTGACCGCTACACCACGGCACCAGCCAGCATCGTTAGCTGTTGAACTTGTATTTGTGACTTACGTTCGGGTCAAAGTCTAGTTTGATTCCCGTCATGCCCAAGTATTTATTCAATGGTCTCATTGATCATGCTGAAAGAGGGTGCATTTGAAGGGTACATCAAATAAAACACAAGGGTACATCAAATAAAACATCAAAAGCCGATTTTGCTAACAGGATCCTTTTATCAAGTTAGAATCAAACAGATCTACGAGTACGATGGCCCTCCATATCTGATTTGGCTATTATAAGTCTTATAAAAGAAATAACGTGTCACAGTTGTCAATAATAAATCCTCCGAGACATCAAAAGTGAACTTTCAAAGAGAACAGCTTGCTGATATTTTGTTTGTCAGTCAATAATTAGTTCCAAGTAGTGAAGAAAATGACTGAGGATAGAGCAGTATGGAGAGAGTTCGCCAGGAGGCTTACAACTTACAGGCCAGTGGCCTAAAGGCGTCAGGGTGAGAAGTGAGAAGTCAATAATTACAGATATCACACGTACATGTATATTCAAAAATACATGTATGACGAAAAAGAAAATGCAGTCGTTCTTTTAGAGTAGAGTAGAGTCTTCAGTCAGGTAGGATGCATTACATCCAGTTTAGACCGCTCCCTTGTAACACTTCTTTAGCCGACTGACACTGTGGGTTTCTGTGGGTGGTCCAGGGCTCTGAAGTTGTCTTGTTGATTTGTATGACGAAAAAGAGAATGCAGTCGTTCTTTTGTCCTGTTGATTTTTGGCAATGTAAGAAAACAGACCAGACAGTGTATATACTAAATATAGTAGTCCACTGTGTTCTGCTGCTGCAGTGGTCTGAACATCTATATATATAGCTAGAAATCAAATCAATGCTCTTCCCTCCAAACATCTGCTTGAATATTTATAAAGGCACTTCATCGTGTCTGTATAGACAATCTTTGATATGAATGTAGACAACGAAAGAAGCGAGAGGAAGAGGCAACATTGCGTCATCATCTCTCACCTGTACATTGCGTCATCGCTAACCGACCTGTTGTAGTGGGATCATATGACTCGTGACCTTTAACCTCGTGTCAAGACTAGTCATGGCGGCAAGGCAAAATGGAGGAGCTGACAGAACGGCTCAGGGTGCTGACGAAAAAACGCCCCTTCTACACAACAGAAGATACAGACAAGAGAGTATTGGTGTAAGACTAGAATGAGAGCTTTTACCTGTTTAACTGTATCATGTAGTTTTAGCTGTTGACAACTGTGACATGTTCTAAATTATGTATCACTCATTTGTCAAATTATGGCGCATTGAGTAATTATGCATATGAAGATGTGTGCATAATGATATTGTACATTGTATAACTTTAATACCTCCCCCTCCTCTTCCCTTTTTGAAGCGGAAGTGCGTGTATGTAACGTTTTATTATTGCTCCAAATGATAGAAAGTTATTTCACATTTTCACGACCATTTCCCCATCTATGCTGACTCTCGGGATGGCTTTAAAATTATTATATCATTTTCCAAGTCTAAACTAGCTTTTCTGTCATTTCATTTTGTATTGAAACATGCATTTTTCCAGATTGACAACTCCATTCAATTCGACCCCGAGGAACCAGATTATGATTCTGTCATCTACTCCCCACAGGGATCACCAGAAAAGGTAATTTGTAGAATATCATGAGCTATTTTTCTGCTTCCACTTTATTAAACATTATGAGTCAAGCATGAAGGTCTGAATGAGACTGGCTCTCAGCGTGCGGTCCGGATTATAAAGGGTGGTGAAACCCTAAAGATAGTGTGTAGTGATACAGGCTTTTCATTTGACGTCATTTGCACCATGTTGAACTACTGTGTATGGTATGTTGCTGCTGCTGTAATGTTAATCTGAATATCTGCCAACTATGCAACATGGTTGCTGGGTGATTCAAATGATAATTATTCTGATGTCAATAGAAATATTTCATTGTAATATTTTCACATTTTTGTATTGATCACAGTTATATTCTTTGTAGTTTTGTTGTCACAGATAAAAGTTAATCTTTTAATTCTATTTAGGAAAGCCCACAAGAGAAGATTACAGAGGATACAGCCAAGCTGCTGTCTGCAAAATATGAGGTATGGGCATTCATCCTGCATCTCCAGTTTAATAATGACAACCTCACATGTTATCTAGAACTTTAATAGAAGTACACTTGAAATGCACCGGTACTGTGATGTATACATTTTCAATTGCCAACAAAGAAGAAGCAAGGATTTTTTTGTTTCAGTCAATGTTATACCGTATATCTGTACTATATAACGTTATATGTAAATTACTTTTTTGAGGAATGGTATTAATTTCAGTGGTTTACAGTTCCAGTCATCTGTGGCTCATTTTGTGAGAATGAATAACTGTTTAGGACTATGAATTAGCTCTGAATGAATGCTGAAAATGTTCACTGCTCTACTTTCAGGGGCTCGACTATGACCTGGTTGAAAACAGCCTTTTTGTTAAGGAAGCAGCTTCAAACAATAAGGTATGGCCTTCTGTGCTATCTGTAACCATTATGTTTGGATAGAGTGGCTATGAGAGAATGGCATAGGTTTTGTTATGTGTGGAATGAATCCTAGGAGAAAAGAACCAAGGTCAGTTTAGTGTGAGGTATTTGCTTGATAGAGTGATGGTTTCAGCTAATGCCTTTCTGTTATATCTTGATGATACAGTGCAAAGTTTTAGGAACTATTTCTCTGACAGTGTTTCTTCTAACGTTTATAGGTGCTACACACATATTTACAGAAAACTGTCAAGTCAGTCAGTATAACATTGTTTCTATGCTGTACTATGAAATAGTATTATCCCAGTTGATGTATCTTGTTTATATGGCATTGCATAATGTTGACTAACAGTGATTTTATGAACCACAGAAACTCATCCGTATCAATATCAACCGCTGGGTTGTGATGCTGATGATTGGCATCCTGACGGCGCTGGTGGGAGTTTTCATTGACATCATGGTGCATCAGCTGGCTGGACTCAAGTACAGTCTGCTCAAGTCATGTATCCTTTGGGCAGGATGATACATCAATTTTTGTGTAATGTTGCCTATTTCTGTAAGCTTTGATATAATCAAAGAGTTAAGACTAATGGATGATCCTGTAAGTTTCGAGAAACTGATTTTAAAAGGACTTACCAGCCTGATGAAACTATTCACGGATGATTTTAAAAGGAGTTTATCAACACATTAAGGTACCATCAGTACCGCAGTCTGTGAAATAAAGGAAGAACTATCCTTAACCTGTGCCTCAGGGATTGACAGTTGTGTGGAGAAAGGTTGCCTCTCCATCCCCTTTGCGCTGTGGGTCGCCATAGATACCCTGTTTGTGTGCTTCGCAGCAATCCTGGTGGCCTATGGGGAGGTAAGCAACTTTCTAGACACTTTTTATCACGTTATCTGTAATGTTATCAAATAAAGTCTGTCATTATTAGGGTTAGTGGAGAATTAGTACAGATAAATTAGTAACTCAGAAAGCCAGGCTCCTTACCACTTCACCCATTGGGATCCAAGCAGAGCCAATATCCTTGTATTATTTTCCAGCCTGTTGCAGCTGGCAGTGGGATACCACAGATCAAGTGCTACCTGAATGGTGTCAAGGTCCCACATGTGGTCAGGATTAAGGTAAGCACTGAACATGCAGAACCTTAAAACCTGTCTGACAAGGGTAATTCATTGTTCTTTAGCAGCGTAGAGTTATTCCTTGATGTTATCAGGTTAGTAATCTGAGGCTCTTGTTTCAAGTGATAGAGGAACCAGAATAAATTGTCTGTCATGATATTGCTCATCACTTATCTGCTAGTTGTCTCTTGAGCATTCTGTTAACCCTTAACCGGCCAGCTTTTTCAGCCATGTAAAATATATGACCCCTGACCTCCCTCACGAAACCTGCGAAACAGCCGACTCCCCTAACTTCCTGGCCTCAAGCGCTACACGCACGCAAAGATGTTTTCTTCTGGGGAATACCCTATCCCGGTTTCAACCGGGTGCAGCACACAAGGCATGTTTCTGTATCCCTGATAAAACAGGGACTGGCAACTTAAGGGTCAAGAATCACTTAGGACTGAATGCAATGGTCAAAACATTAAACCATTGCTTTGCCTTTACACATAGACCCTCATCAGTAAAGTGGTGGGCGTTGTCTTTTCTGTTGCCGGAGGACTTGCAGTTGGGAAGGTATGTCAGATCTTATGTACTGAAACTGAAAGATATCCATCTAGATAATATCACTAACTTAAGGTTTACACATCAATTCAGGTGTTTCAAAAACTTAGCATTACATGATAGTTGTTTCGGTGCATTTTTTTGAAAGAGAGATTAATCAGAAGTTATCTTCATCATCATCATCATCATCGGTCCTCCTCTTTCGAGGTGCAGCAAGTGAAGTTATCTTAAAGAATCTTAAAGAATATGATGATAAGAAGTCTCCTGTGATACAAAAGCTGTTTTATTACATCTTCTGCATGTGCTTGACTTGGTCATGTTTATTGCCATGGTAACAGGAAGGTCCCATGATCCACTCTGGAGCAGTGATAGCCGCTGGGATTTCCCAGGGGATGTCAACAACATTCAAGAAAGACCTAAAGGTGGATGTCAATCACTGTCATATAGTGTAAGATTTTTTTCAGAGTGTAAACCGATACTCTATCTACTTAAAGAATGTGTTTTGCCATGCTTACCTCCCTTGTTGGTATGGTATATTTAGCTCTGTAGCCTGAATGATTCAGAAGGTAAGAAATTTACTTTTTGACGATGACTTATGTGCCCAAGGTATAATGTATTTCTGATATTTGCAGAGATTTAAAAGAGTACACGACCTTGTCATGCTTGTCCTTTGTTTTTAACATGTTTAAGCTGTCATAGGAGTCCCATGACAGGACCATTAAGACGTGAGAGATTGTAAATAATGCTGAATGTCCTTTTGGTTGTTAGATCTTTAAATACTTCAGAACAGACACAGAGAAGCGAGACTTTGTGTCAGGTGGGGCAGCAGCAGGTGTGTCCGCAGCTTTTGGGGCTCCAGTCGGTGAGAAACAATTATATTCTCTGATACATTTGCATTATACCAGATATTTTGCTTGTATAGCATTGTTAATCCTTCTACTCTATCTTCAAAAATGTAAGTGTACATGGCTAATGTTGCCCAAAACACATCCAGTACCAATGCATAGATAGGGTATTTTTGAAGATAAAATGTTGCAAGACATTGTATCAGCAAGAACATTTTTTTCTATCATCTACTATTTTCTTCTGTGATTGAACTGTCTTGTTAATCCATGTTTCCAGGTGGAGTCTTGTTTAGTTTGGAGGAGGGCGCCAGCTTCTGGAACCAGGCATTAACATGGAGAATTGTGAGTTGGCACCAGAAAATGTTTGAGATATGTGTAAAAGTTGTCACACATGTACATCTCTAGCTGGTCCTTTATGCTTACAATGATGCTGCACTTTGCAGAATTTCCCATACTGGTAGTTTGAAATACAAAAATCTGAATCATCTGAGGATCTCAAAGTAAACAATATACTGGTTTCGATAATATTTTGTACTTAGAATAGTAGGATAGATTAGCCTTATAGTATTGTTGATTCAATGCCATACATTGTACCATGTACGATTGTCGAGCAATAAAGTTCATTCATTCATTCAGTATAAGTGCTTTTGATATATCTAATTGTAGGCATTTCAGCACCATGGACATGGCGTCTCTGTGATAAAGATACCTTGCATCATGAACAATGCAGTGTCAATGTGTGTATTTCCTGAGTAGTTCTCTGAAAGATAAGTTATGTGTTATAGATATGATATATCAATACGTGTACTTCAGCTGATAAGACTGCATTGTTGTCCCAACACTGTAGTTCTTCTGTTCTGTGACAACACTCTTCACCTTGAACATCGTGCTGAGTGTGTATTTTGGTCGACCCGGAGAGTTGGCCTATCCAGGATTACTCAATTTTGGCATGTTTACGGTATGTGACTTTTTTTTGTCAACTTCCTGTTTTGATATTTTTCATTGTATTTTTGAAGTAAGTGACTTTAGTCCAGAAAGTGTTACCTGAATATATGAAACAGTTTAAGTGAAGTAGAAAATGGTCAAGATTGAAATAACTTTTTGTTTATGAAGGTTTTTGATTTCACAGCATTACAATATTTGTATACTAGTATTTGTATACAACTCTACCTCTAAAAGCTGTCTGGCTTAAAGGCAACCCAAGCAATATTAGGGCCGGAAAATCGGATTTTGAAAGCCAATTTGTTTTGTAATTTCTATACATGATTAGTTCAAACAACACTGTCAACAATGTATAGCGACGTCCATTATGCAAAAATATGACTTCGTTGTAGTGTGAGAACTCACTGAAAATCGTCGCCAGGGTTTTTTGTAGGCTCGCAAAACTAAGGGGATTATCATATGGCATGATTTTGCACGGTTTTAAAATGTATGAAAGAAAAATTGTATTACACAAATGTATTAGACAGTGTTAGTAAATGTCACTATAATATCAAGATTTCAGTCTTTTTTATTTCCATTTGTTGGTCCCTAATATTGCTTTGGTTGCCTTTAAGAAATTTGGTAAGAATGATTACATATGTTACCACATTTTCCAACAGGGCGTGAGTTACTTCTGGTATGAGATCCCCCTGTTCCTCCTGATGGGGGTGGCAGGTAGGTGAACCAGTGTTGAACATTCTTCTTGTTCTACATAGATCATATCAACACTGCGGTGCATGGTTTATATAAAAGTTGGTTTTATTTGTTTAGGAAACGTTTTCAATATGGATGTTTTCATTATGCATATCAAGAGTTCAATTATTTTTTTCATTTTTATTTCTATTTTTTTTCAAACCCCAGACCAATCAATCTTTATTCAGAAATCAACATTGCAGGTATTTCTGACGACACACCTGAATTACGTTAGATTTCTTACAGAAGTATGTTTAAAACATTTCAGATTTAAAAAAAAAAACATATCACAATATTCATATCTATGCGCTTATATACATTAAAAAGGTTACTTTGGACGATCGAGGACGGACGAATATAGCCTTAAACTAGGTTTTGAAGGTCTCTCAGAGTCCTCATAACGAATGAGTCACTGTGCCTTTTGGTCTTACTGAGTGGGAGTTTGTACATGTGTCGGGTTTCCCTGTTCCTCAGATTATTTCCGTAAAGAACTGTGCATGTGAAAGTAGATCAAAGACTATGATAAGGCTACAATGTGTATGCCTGTTAAATCAATCGGTTTATTTGTACCTTTGTCCTGTTAAGTTTTGATGACTGTTATATTTTCCTGAGTATTATACCTTAATCTTTGTTACGACAGGTGGTTTGTTTGGGGCTCTCTTCAACTCTGCCAACCACAAGATCTGTATCTTCAGAATGAAGTGAGTACGCTTTTTTTACATTCACTTCGTCCTTGTCTGTAGAAGTATGGAAAGTTTGACAAGGAAATTTTATCTACATAGCATAGGAGATATTACATAGACTAGGAGATATTACATAGACTAGTAGATAGCACTTTCAACAGCTTGATTTATCTTATCTAGCGGTAGGTAAGTTGTACAGATATCAGGGCTCGAAATTCATTTTTTGAAATAGGTGCACTGGTGCACCCAACCCAAAAAATTAGGTGCACAGAAATGATTTTGGATGCACTACATGAAATAAAGTTGAATATCAGCAAAATTACAAAGTTTAACACTTCAATCCGTAATTCTATAGCAAACAAGCAATACACTAAAGCAAGGATCAAACCTCCTTGATCAAAGAGAGTACAACAAAGGGTTATATTGCTTTTTTGATACTTACATTTTAGAATATTCTGTATATTTAATGTAGAATACATGTTTTACCCTATAGCCTAGAAAAATATCTAGGTGCACCCAAAGTCAAAAATTAGGTGCACAGCTCCAATTTTGGGTGCACACAGGTGAACATGCACCCAGTATTTCGAGCCCTGGATATCAACTTTGATTAAGAGGAAAAACATGTCTCCCCCCCCCCCCCTCCAGGTACGTGTACAAGCCCTTCATGCAGGTGGTGGAGGCAATGATGGTTGCCATAGTAACAGCCACGTTGGCTTTTGTTTCAATTTACATCTCTCGAGACTGCAAACCCCTCGGTCAGGACGCTTCTGAGAAGCCACTCCAAGTGAGTGTTCTTTTTCCATCATTATACGTGTTACATGGAAGTTACAGGCAATCTTTAACCTTCTCCCTGCTGTCTAACTCTGTAACCAATAGAGAATGGGGTGCCAAACAGCTACTTCAGTGTGCTAAAGGTTTATGTAAATAGAGATAAGATTTTTTGTATTAACTAGTGCTTCAGGAGAAAGAGAATTTTTTCATTACCAAAGGATAGTTGCAGAACTAAGCTTGCTTGAATCTGTTTATTTTGATACAGTAATCCTTTATAGATATTGTTATTTTGCCAGTGTATAGTTTTTGTAGATGTTGTAGTTTTACTTTGTGTCCGTGTGTTAGTTCTTCTGCAGCGATGGTGAATACAGCACAATGGCAACCATGATGTTCCAGACACCAGAGCAGAGCGTCAAGAGTCTCTTCCACGACCCTCCCAGTAAGACAACTTTGACCAAAACATCAACTATATCCTCACTGAGAACATAATGCGAGCTGCGAAGTGTGTTGAAACAGTATCTCAGGCCATTGGTGGTACAATCCTCCTCTTGTCCTGTAGATTATACTTTTTCTGATAGTCCAGCATGCTTGGGCTAAATGTGACATGAATGTAGCCTCTACCAGGCTCCAAACATTTCTGTAAAAAGTAGAAATCGGGCAAATAGAGGAGTGGCAAACTGTATCTATTGGCTGGCCAGCTCCACTATTTGGCTGATTTCTACTTTTTCAGCCACAACTGGAGGCTACATGAAACATGAATGTACTAGTTTTTCTGTTTTCCTCCCCTAGATTCTTACCACATTGTGACCCTGAGTGTGTTCTGTGTGATCTACTTCGTCCTGGCCTGCTGGACATATGGCCTGAGCGTGCCCAGTGGACTGTTCATCCCCAGTCTGTTATGCGGTGCAGGGTGGGGACGCCTGTTTGGTATCGGTGTCAGCCATTTGCTACCCACCATTGTGAGTTTGGTTGTTGAATGAAGGTTCTGTCTGCTTTTTTGGTTACAACTTCGAGTGTTCTTACCTCATAGATACAACAGTTTTTAGTAACAATTTCTATAATCGTTGTGCATTTTTGTTGCATTCACATTGAGTCAAAATAGCCATTAACCTTTCTTATAATGAAAACAACTTCAATAATCTTTGCATTAATATTAACAATGAATGAGTCAAAATATCTATAAACCTTTCTTATTATGAAATCTTTGCTTCACCTGTTTGTTATGACTTGGATGTAGACATGTTTAGCGTAACATAGTCCAGATAACTAGAGTTTAGGTAAGTGAAGTGCTGTGGAGATTGCTGTGGTTGAGAGTGACGTGTTCTTCCAGGCCTGGTCAGCGCCTGGGATTTATGCCCTCATGGGAGCCGCTGCTCAACTAGGTGAGAAATCTTTCTACTCTTTCAAGTTCATCCTTACAGTGTCTCTGCCATGAAAATCTGATGATTGTAGCCGGCTGTTATACCTCAAGACAATGGTATCAATGATAACTTGTTGCCAAAGTTTCTTCTTAGTTTGTGTGCATTAGCTACCGTGTTATGATCAGGTTTTAGATTATAGATAAATACATGTATACATGATAGATAAATTTCACATAACATACTACCCATTACTGCTTCCTTTTCATAGGGGTACCTCTTACTATAGGATTTGCTTCTTGATGGAAATGCAAACTTGTACCAATACCTGTGTACCCAATGTCCTTCTAGGTGGCATTGTGCGTATGACCATCAGCCTGACTGTGATTCTGATGGAGGCGACCGGGAATGTCTCCTACGGCCTCCCGCTCATGCTGGTGCTGCTGGTAGCCAAGTGGGTGGGGGACATCTTCAACGAGGTCAGCAGAATTCGGTTTCTATTCTGATGATTTCAGCTTTAAAATGGAGAGGCTTGTTTTGTTATTCAGACTTTTTAACATGGAGAGGCTTGTTTTGTTACAAAGGCTTTTTAACATGGAGATTCTTATTTTCTTTCTAGACTTATGAAACAACTTGAAAATTAATATTGATCATACACAGTCTCAGCATGATAGTTCATCTGAGTTGGTAAATTACAACTCAAAGAAGTGACTCACCAGAATATTCAACCCAATCACTCGGTCTGCATCAGCTATCTGACCCAAGTGCGGTCAAAATGTGCTTTTTACACAGTCTCGTGGTCATTCAGTACATTTGTAGTGTATCTGTGAGATTGTTTGTTTGAACCATTGGTTAATTATCGATAAGCTCAAATCGGCACGCAGGCCGCTTTTCATTGAGGTCATGAGGGAAGAGGTAAGGGTCAGATACAATGTAACAGAGATACACAGTCATTTAAGTCCTAATAACTCTATCAACATACATGTATATCATTACATATATGATTATAAGATGGTTTTCCCTCAGGGTCTGTATGATATCCACATCCGGCTGATGAGTGTGCCCATCCTGGGGTGGGAGCCTCCAGCCACCTCCACCACCATCTCAGCAAGGTTGGTATATGGACGCTACCACATCACAGTACTGTAAATGCAGAAATGTTCTTGGTGGTTTTATGTTCGCGGTTTTCGCGGCGACCGTTTCACCGCGAACCTAAAACCACCACGAACAGTCCAATACTGTAACAGGATTTGACTAGAGCACTGCCCCAAACTTAAAACCACCACGAACACTCCATTTTTCCCTTAGCACGAAATAAAAACCATGCGAACTTAAATGCATTTACAGTATTTAGTTTTTTTGTTGTAAGCCTCACTAAGTAAATGTAATTGACCAGTTTTTCCGAAGTTTTCTGAATATTCATATTTCTGATTTTAGGAAACTCACCATGGATACTTCTTTGCATGCAATGTTTCAATCAATATCTTTGTAGGGACCCTCGATCTTTAATTTTGCTTTTTCCACTTCTAAAGATCAAATAACTTTTATGTAAGTTTAAGGCCACACCAATTTAATTTCTTGGTTAACGGATTTTTATTTTTGAATTTAGCAAAAAAAATCATCATGAAAACAGAAGGCTGGGGTGAAAACTTGCACCTGACCCTGTTCACTCCCTGATACTGTGTGCACCAAAGTAAAAACAATCCTCTGAGATTCTGTTTTCCTGTTGATTTTCCAATCTAGCATCTAGCATTTTTTTTCTTCATTTTTTTATTCCGTTTACCAAGAAAATAAATTGGTGTGGCCTAATGCAAGGTCATTTAAGAACTTTTAGTTTTTTACGTTTGATGGTTCTATGTATGATGTACATGTATGTCTGCTGACACTAAACACATCTTTAAATTTGCATCATCAGACAGGTGATGAGCCATCCTGTGACGACCCTGCAGCAGGTGGAGAAGGTGGGGCAGATAGTGGAGGCTCTGAAGGAACCGCATTCCAACCATAACGGCTTCCCTGTGGTGGATGTACCTGATGAGGTGAGGGGTACTGATGTTGCTGGATGTCCATTTGTACACAGATCAATAAATCACTTGTAGTAGGGACTACCTTCAGTGTTCTATACATTTACAGTTTAGCACATGGCAGAGCTGCTCATAGAGCTAGTATGTATAACAGTATATGTAGTGTTGAGTTGAGCCTGTGGCATGTTTCTTAGATATAATGTCAATCCGACTGAGACAAATTTAGATGGATAAGCCAGCAGTGAACTGGGTAAATGACTGTTTTTTTTTTTTTAACGAACTCGCTCATCAGTGCAAGGCCATAGGGGGCCACTCATCGAAGCGCTGAACTAATTCTTACTGACTGATTAGTAGGTAAGTGTGGTAAGACTGGTCTGCTTGCATGCTGGATTGATTGTTATACCTGTGTAGATGCCATGTCCCAGTTACCATTGTTTTGCCTGTAACACTGTTGTTTGTTATTTCATGTGTAATGTCCAGACTGACCAGGTGACGTCAGGTCGGTTCCGTGGGCTCATCCTCAGATCTCACCTACTGGTCCTCATCAAAAGGAAGGTCAGGATGCAGTTAAACTTCATTTCCACCAAAGTGGTATAAAACAAGTCAGCTCATTCATTCATTATTGATTACATGAATGCCCCAGTCACATCAAGTGACAACATGTGACCTTTGCGTAAAGACTAAATATTTAGTCACTGAAATTTACAATTATGGAAACGAAGTGTACATCTCACATTCTTACAGTACCAGTGTATATGTAACTGTACCCTTTGCTGTTCTACTTTAAAAGCTTTCTAGTTTCTAGTTACTGTCAAGGTAATGTTTTACAATCGATGGGCAAGGAATTTAGCTTTCCAAGCCCTGCATCAGAAAAGTAGCAGCAAGTGCACATGTAGGTACTGGTAGCCTTTCTGCTTGATTTGTACATCTTTTTTCAGGGTTTTTTCTCCTGACACCAGTAGGTTTTCATGCAGTGCTTAACATAATGTGTTCTACATATTTCTGCAGATGTTTCTGGAAAGAGGCCAGACTGGGGCCATCAGAAGAAACCTTCAGATGGAGGACTTCAGAGAAGCCTACCCAAGGTGCTGGCTGGTAGATGTAGATTTATGAATGAATGAATGAATGAATGAAAGACCTTTATTGTGCATTCATGCCCCGAGGGGCTAGGTACAGGTCGTCTAACTTAACACATGGAACATACAAGGACATAAATACAACGCTACAAACCGTAATAATATAGAGTAGACAAACGTGTCATTAAACTAAGCTAGTCCAGTAGGGTCGACTTCCTCTCGCTTCTTTGTACATGTGTAAATGTATTGATAAAAGTACTCTTTTTACACAACTTGCCTTGAAGAAGGTGGCAGATGGTCACCGAAACGTTGGTGGAATATATCTCTTGGTTGTGTAAAAAGAGTCCTTTTATTCAGTGACTTACGAACCTGATGAAATTATTCACGGATGTAGAAGTAGATAATATGATGATTTTCTTCTTCCTTTTAAATGATATGTTTGTCATGAGTCTCAGCATGATGACACACTTGTCATTCATTGTGTCATTTTAGGTTCCCATCCATCCATGAGCTCAACATATCACCTGAAGAAATGGAGTGCTCCATTGACCTTCGACCTTATATGAACCCAGCTCCCTACACCGTGTCTGAGGTGAGAAATTTAATCTGACATTAGCTGTGAAAACCTTCCTGTAGTACCTCAACATTTCTAATGTGAAATTGGTGCTGTCTATATTTCATAGGTGTACATCAGTTAGTTATACACACTAGTATTAGTAGCATGATGTGTTACAGTTTGAATGGAGAAGAGAAAACTCTTACTATAGATATGGGGTACATCTTGGATGACTTGGTGTTTTCAATGTAGCAGCTCTCTATTCCCAAAAGATCAATGTTACACCTTATCCTTTGACGCCATTACTTACATGTAGGCTAATACACTTGTACTTTCCTTTAGGATGCATCCTTGCATAGAGTCTTCCGACTGTTCCGGGCCCTGGGCTTGAGACATCTGGTTGTAGTCAACAAAGATAATCTGGTAACTAAAATTCTCTCACATATCTTTATTCTAATCATTACAGTGTGAATATCTACATCACTTATACTTATGAAGATTTCTTTCCTAATGATAGAATGAAGTTTTAGCATGTTTTTCATATTGTCTTGTGTTTGTTCGGTAATGGTCATGACTGACAGTCATCAAATTTCCTGCAAAAACTTCAGTCTTAAGTTTACCGGGTGAGATTTTGTTTTCTCTCAGGTGATGGGGATAGTGACCAGGAAGGATCTGGCCAGGTACAGATTAGTCAGCCTACGGAGTTTGGACCTGGAGGAGCTGCAGATGTCACACTAACTGCAAGAGGGCGCTGCTTATCACTGCCTGAAGGAATTATAGTACTTCTGCAATCTTTCAGACCTTTTGCTAAGGACCACGTTGTCAGGTGCTGTCAAAGAATGGCGGAATTGTATTACCTCAACAAGACCTGTTTAAAGGATACTTGACTAGTTTCCTTTTCCTTACAAAATGTTTTTGTACTGTGTGTGACAAGTCTGAGTAGGTTTGTGTACATCGATTTGTAGGTTAGCCAGGCAACACGGGCTAGATGCCTTTGTTATATACTTCCGGTATTCCCGATCCCAGGAGGAGCTAATGTGAAGATTCATATTATATTATTTTCATCTTTAAATATTCATTATTTCTATCTCCATTAAAAATGGAGATATTGTTTTGAGTGTGTCTGTTTGTTTGTCTGTTTGTGTTTCCGCACCACTCCAGTCAGCATACTCAAGAGCCTCTTGATGGATTACAATGATATTTGGTATGTGGGCAGGTGTTGTGAAGCCGAAGGTCAAGGATGATTTTGGGCCCCCTGGTATGTGACCTTGGTACTGCAGCAGAACTTCAATTTTTGTATCTTTTGACCTGGACGTGCTGTGGTCTTGTTTTCAATGTAGGAACTCTGTTATACATAATGAATTGATTTGATATTTTTCATGGATATTTGTGAAAAATAAGTGCAGTAAATTTCTTTTGACACCTCTGTTCGTTTTGAAGTATTTTTGTGAAGCTTAAGTTACTGCTTCAGTCAGGGTTTCTTTCATATTCTTTATTTTTTCTTTGTTTTTTGTTGTTTTGAGTTCAGAGAGCCGTAACATTTAAAAGTTAAAGCCAAACATCAAAGATGTTGGTAACGGTTAGGTCCGTTTGCTCTATTTCTAAAAAGAATTTATTGAGATGATGTTTAATGATTAGTTACTAAGTCGAATAAGCTTTAACGCACATCTCCTTGTACAGTACCGTTGTGAGGTAGACAGGACCCTAACTGTGAGGACCATTCTGTGCAATATAATGGTCACATCTACTGGCTCCTCATTATGGCAATATCTAACATTATATTTCCAATAAGATTACATCTCAGAGTTTGAACTTATTGAATGATGTTAACTGGACCAAAGCAGTTTTGATGAATTACCAATGGAAGTTGGAAGGAGTCTTTCTTGGATGCTAAATTTTCTTTATTTTATGTTTAAATTTTTGGTATAAAACTGCTACTGTTACCAGCTGGTTGTTTCTAACCTATAACAGTGTAATAGAATGTGTCTATTTTCTACTACTCAAGGAAGGAATGCAATTCTCTTCAACACTAAATGATATTAAATCAATTACCCGGTATCAAAATATATGTTGTCCTCAATTACCTATGTTGGTAAGTTGCCAGTCTGCATTCATTTGTATAGATGTGTGCTAGAGGGAAATGCCTGTACATCTTCCCACAATACATTTATCATATTCTTGGGACTTTTTGGGTGAAAGGAAACCATGTCGGTGTATTGTACATAGAAAAGAATAATCATGTAGAACAGTACTACAGTAAGAAAATCAGCTCCTGTTTATGTAAAGCGAAAGGCAGACTGTCAGAACTAGGACAGCAGAACACCTATTTGTTTCACTCACCTAAGGAAATTTCTAGGTCTCTCATTTAGCACCAGACACAAATGAAGTCGTTTCTGAACTATAATAGTGTAACCTACATCAGGCAATCAGAAATCCACAATCATCATTAATAATTTACCATCTGACCCATCTTCTTATTCCCCTGTTGGGTTGGTGGAGAAGGTTTCTTTGAGTGGCTTGACCTTTGCACTACATCCATATACGAGGGGTGATCAATAAGTCCTCAGCCTCACCCAGAAATAAGGTGCAAAACTCAAATTTTTGGGAATGATTTTAAAGTATAAAGTCTTTTATGAATGTTACCAAAATTCAAATCGTTGCGATCATTACTTTGCAGACAGCACTCAGTAACGTTAGGTGAGGTAGAAGGATAAAAACATCGACAATTGAGCTGTGACCTAAGGTGTGCAGGTCAACTTGCTCTGCTGAAAGCCAGATACCCACTTCTTTTTAGTTGAAATAAGAAGGGAATCTTCATTTAACACTTTAACAAAGATTTTATGCCGATTCATGGCATGAGGAACTCGACCCAAAACAGCTCTGATCACAGTGCACCCTTGTTTTTCTCGCCTCTCACCTACTAGTTTTCAAATGGAAGTCGACTAAAAAGTATTTACCACAATAATTTCAAGTTTGGTGGATATTGCTAAATTAAAGATGTCATACTACATAATTATGCCCCAAAATTTGAGATGTGCACCTTTTTTCTGTGTGAGGCCGAGGGCTTATTGATCACCCCTTGTAGATGTACTACTGTAAATGCAGAAATATTTGCGATGGTGTTATGTTCGCGGTTCTCCCGGTAAGCTCTACGCCTTGAACTTAAAACAACCGCGAAAGTTTTTGCCCTCCTACCCCATTGTTTACTATTGTCTCAAATGCAAACTTAAACACTAAATTTTCTACCTACCGTGAAATTAAAACCACACTACTAGTAACTTAAATGCATTTACAGTACTATATTTTTCCTGGTCTATTGAAGATGCCATGTTTCTCTCCAGTTTTAATCAAGAAAAGAAACTTCCATGGGAAAGAATAAAGCTCAAAACAGTCATTTGAAGTCAAAGTTTATAGTCATAGTTTATCTATGAGGTCATGATTCACATGTGAAGTACATTTTCATTGCTGATTAATCTTTCTTTAACAGTTCTTTATACACATTGTTCTTATAAAAACTCAAACAATACATGTTTGACAATGGAAAACACATATTAATAAAGGGTACAGACATCTGCAATTAAATTTTCATGAATATTCAATTGCAACAAATACTTCCAGGACACAACATTACAATTTACCAATATTATTTGATAAACATATTTCACGGCGAAAATGTCAACATAACAGAATATCGTTAACACTCAGAAATGAACCCATCCACATTTAAGTGGTTCATATCCAATTATCCACACAGCACTTAGCTTAATGGTTTCATCTATCCCTTGCCATATCTGATATGCAGGGGACAAATTAGATTAGCTGGGGATAACTACTCCATAAAACCTTGAGGAAAGACAATAAAATACTTAATTGATGCGTCATAAAGTTATAAAGATACGTACAAAATAAAATTTGTGGAACATTGTAACAACCAGTACTGCTGTCATATGCAATAATTGAATTATATGTACACGTATATATAGATAACAAATAAAGTTTATTCTTTGTTATTTCACTTACATGACTTAGTGGCAAGTTAAGGTAGTGACTTGTGCCACATTGGCAATATCATTAGGCTCCTCAGTGTTTCTCCCACACAATACATAATCGATAACACCCGGGGACAATCAACCGATGACGTTACCGGTTGACCTTTCACAGTGATGGCGCCTTCCGAAATCAATAGAACTACCCTTATGGATTGTTATTGCCTCACTCCTTCTTTTGGGCCGACAGGACTTCTAAAATATAGGCTAAGCTTTAAAATCACTGCATTTTTCATTTTCTAGTGTTGAATTGATGACTTCACACTTGCGATGATGGCGCTTTCACGACGCTTGGATGTAGTCCAAAACTTATATTGAGTCCATTTGCAATTTTACAAGAGAATGCTTTTTGTCGCCGGGGAAATTTGATCAATTACAGAGGGCTGGTCAATGGTAATTACATCGCCTTTGTGATTCACTTTCCTCTGTCCCTGAGGAGTTTTGCGGCTCAAACGTGTTTTTTCCGTGAAGGTACTAAACGTTCCTCTGTAACGGCTGTCAACCGTTTGTAATTCTTAACTAGAACAGTTCTACAAGAATATCTATCACCGCACATATCGCACAGTTAACGTTAGATACCTATCACTACAGTATCTTACAGTGTCTACTTGAAGAATTGTAGGAAAATAATTCTCGATATTCCCGTGCTGAGCTGCGTGCCACCTAGTGCTACCAGTCAATCTGTCTGTAAACAGTCGTGAATCGATCCCCGACAAGAGAGGGTTGAATTACCATTAAAGTTTTACCGAACAGACGTTTTTCTTTCTTAAGTGCCAACTCTGACGTCAAGATCACGTCAAGTTTACTTTCTTTTGTCCATCGATCGCCCCTCCTCTTTCCTTCAACTCTATCTGCTGCTCCATCACCCTCACTGTCGTACTCCCGCCACTTTTATCTCTGCCAGTCTGCCATGTCATTCTGCCTGTTGTTGAATTCCTTTTCCGTTTCACATTTTCCCTGATAGAACTTCCGTTCAAATTACGTTTTTGAAAGTAACCGAAGAAGTTCCGCCTGGTTTTGTACCCATCGCCCAATAGCCAATACTTAATTGTACTAAACCTTCATTGCACCCTACCGAACCGACGTTTTTCTTTCTTAAGTGCCAACTCTGACGTCAAGATCACGTCAAGTTTACTTTCTTTTCTCCATCGATCGCCCTTCCTCTTTCCTTCAACTCTATCTGCTCCTGCATCGCATAGTCCTCACAAATTCCTCAAACCCGCACTGTCGCACTTGCGCCCCTCTCAACTCTGCCACTCTCAACTCTGCCAGTCTGCCATGCCATTCCTATTCTCTTTCACATTTTTCCGAATAGAACTTCCGTTCAAATTACATCCTAGAAAGTAACCGAAGAAGTTCCGCCTGGTTTTGAACCCATCGCCCAACATTCAATACTTAATCATACTAAACCTTAATTGCACCCGCCTGTCGTCCGTTTCCATCAATATTTGTTTAGAGCTGCGTCATCAAATGTCTGTATCATTAAAGATGATCACTCAAATATAAGCCAGATTCTATCAGACAACGTCCCACTCTGTCCACTGTTATTACACTGAATCTACGACTCTTCAAACTTACTCTTTCTCAAGGTCATGAAAATTTCTTTAAATAAAGACTTATATTCCGGTGGGCTACTTTCCGTGGTAACGCTTTCGTCTGACGTCTTTCTTGATACAGGTTGTGACGTCTGTACCGCCTTGCTAATCAAGAGGTGGAGTTGGTCTCTGCTTTTAGACCTCTCCACGGCCGATGCTTCTGATTTGAGTCTGCGTCTCAGGTAGGGTGAGTTGGCATGCAAGTGCTCGTGATCGGGCTGCAACTCTGTGGGCAACAGTTTGGACAGGAGGGTTTCGTACTTCTGCTTCATGGCGTGGTACTGTGCGTCTATCTCCGTCAGTAACGACACCCCCGACTTGGGAGGGTTCTGCATCATGTCGTCCGACTCGCTGCGCTTGAGCGAGAGGTCCGAAGAAGCAGTGCTAAACCCTTTGTCGTCACTGTCCGCGTCACCGTTCACCACCCCCGCATGGGCCCCTGCCGCGTAGTCAACTTCAACACTGTCCTCCTCTATATCCTGATGGATTCTGTGTTTAAACTCGGATAGACTTGATAAACTCTCGCCGCTTTTACTCCGCGGTCTTCTCTCGTTCCGTAACGTTTTCATACATCTAAGGCAGACGTTTCCTTGCATGTCCTGCATCTCTCTGAGCTCGTCCTCGAGCTCCTTGGTGCGGAGGGCGTCCATCTCCAGCTCCTGGGCCCGCTTCTCCAGGGCCTGGTTCTCGTGGATCAACACGGACACCTCCATCTCCAGTTCGTCACGTTTCCTCTTCTCAAAATTCTGCTGCGCCTGAAGAAAACGATAGCACTACTCAGGAAATGGCTTTACGCGAGATAAAAAAATACACAAACGAAACATTTACTGACTTCTGCCAGCCGCGCAAAGCAGCCAACTAAGCTAGACTAATGAAATTCACAAGACATGATACAAGTGTCTCTCACTGACCTGTGCTGTCTTCACCTGGTCTTGTAGAGCCTTGATCTCCGACTCGTACGGGTTGTTAGCCAGGAACACGCTGGAGTAGGTGTTGTCTAGACTATTGGCACGTCTAAACTCACCCACCTAACATTAGGACATACAATATTGGAGTTAATTCTTATGACCACATTTAAACTAGTTGAAATTTATGCTTACTCCTGTCATTCCTTGCCAAAGTTTTCAAAATCTTTTCTTTTTTAAAGGTTTTACTTGATAGCTAATCAAAATAGAGAGTAATAAAAAGTAATACTTATTGAATGTCATCAAACATATTCCGAACGCCATGCTCATGATCAGGTGTCATGATACGATGTTATGAGGGGAAAATGTAAGAATATGCTACTGTTGTTCCCCACTCGATAATGAACCAGTGGTCCTGCTGTTGTGATCCCTTTGGAAGATCTACATTCTAGATCTTGTCTGCAGACAGCCAGAAACTCATCTACCGCCAGAGAGTGAGAAAATCGATAGTGCACCCTGCAGACTGAGCATGAGAAAATTACGCTTCAGCAGAATGCTAGACGCACATGCGTCACAGGCTGAGCTGCTAATTTTTCTAATAAATCATAGTAACAAGAAGAATTTTAGAGACATGGGCAGGAGAACTAGGAAAATGGATCAAAATTGCAGCCGATGCTGGATAATAGAGTGGAGAACAAAGTGTGACGTCAGTAGCATGTCCTTATATTTGCCGCCCGGAGCCACGTGACCACCTCCAGCGAGCTCGGCGTGCTGTTCGTCTGTTTCCTCCGCTCCCTCTTTCTGCGCAGGCGCTCCTGCTGTTTTAGCTCGTCGATGTTTGCCTGTTGTTCCTCGCATCGCTGTTCCAGAGACTGGATATCTTCGCAAAGCCTAGAGGAAAATGTAAGGTGGATAAAGTACTGAGCACTCTGTAATTTTTTATTGTTTACAATATTACTCTGGAACACCCTCTCTACCGACACTCGCACCACCACCAAGCTATGCCTCATTCAAAAGTAAACTCTGGGACTGTTTAGGCAACCCTTACATGTATACGTACGCAGTGACCATTATAGACGTTGTTTTGAATCATTCATATACATTAGTTCTTATGTACATGTACTTAGAATACTGTTATAGCTCGTTGTGCTGTCTATGTAAAATGTCATTGTAATGTCTTGTCTTTGTCAGCAGGGCTAGCCCTTTGTAATAGCCACAGGCTAGTTGGGCATCCCTGGCTGTGCGTGTTGAACAGCCAAACCAATAAATAAGATAAACATTATGTTATTATATGAAACTATTCACGGATGTAAACATTATGTTAGTTTAACACTTGGCCATGCGTCATATTATCTCAACCTAAATGCGTAAGTCATGTAATATCATTTCAACCCACGCGCTTTAAGCCTTTAGGTTTTATGTCTACATTTATCATATTTCACGCAAGTGTAAAACAACCGTAGCCGGCTGAACGATAAGGTAATTTGTATGCGAAGGCGGTGTGTTTGAAGTATGAAATATGGAAAGGTCGACTGATCGCTCTTGGGTCTGCTGACGCCAAAGGCTCTTCAAGTTATTATGGGATCGCGGAGACGTGTTATAGATGATGTTGTAAGTACAATGTTATGAGTTGGAGCAGTAAGGCACCGACTATGACGGCACAACCTCCTATCGGGTCGGAATCATGCAGCGGTGCCTGAACTTTGATTCCACTGCGCATAGGGAAATTAAGAAACGTTCTTATCAGCAGACAAGACGAAATGGGGACTTTCGTACAATTACTTACAAACATAGATTACTTATATGTTTGATTCTCGATTCCCAGATTGTACATAGTCCGAAAATATAGATCATCAGACAAGAAAATGCCAGAATAATCAGCGTAATGTTTGTGGGCATCAACGGAAATAATAAAAAGAAACAAAGAAACAAACAAAAAACAAACAAATAAATAAATAAACAAGTTAACAGCTAGAAGATCGCCGAACTGACATTCTGTCATTAATAACTTGTCTTCTTACTTGTCTATTCTCTGCTGCAAAGCCTCCTTCTCCCGTTCTGCTCGCTGATTGGTCCGTTCCAACTCCTGACAGTTCCCATCCAACTGCTCGGCCAGGCGGGCTCGCGACTCGCTCAGCTCGCGCAGTTCCTCCAGCTGCCTGGCCAGATACTGTGGGCAACAATGAATGAATGAAGACATTTATTGTACATTCGTGCCCCGAGGGGCTAGATACAGGTCTTTAACATAAACCTAACTAACATGTAAATGACATAAACCGTGAAATATATACAGTACATGGTTTAAACATACATGGTAGACGAAAGTGATAAGCTAAGCTAATCCAGTAGAGTTAACTTCTTCTCGCTTCTTTGTAAATGTGTAGATGTATGAACAGATCATGTTTCTGATACAAGGGTTGTCTAGACCAACAAAAATATGAATTTATCCGTTGCGTTTAAATATTCAAAGTATGGGAATTTCTCATTAATACATTTGAAAAGAACATTTGTTTCTATATCGTAAAGTTTACAATCTAAAATGAAGTGCCGCTCATCTTCTATTTGATTTAACTTACAATACTGGCAAAGTCTATCTTTTAAAAGCGTGCGGTTGTGCCTTCCTGTTTCGATATGTAATTTGTGACACCTAATCCTGAATTTAGTGACAGCTACTCTATGCTGTATGATCAATGTCACGGTGTGAACTATGGGTACGAAGAGAGGAGGGGAGGAAAGAAAATCTGAAAGACACTAAGTGCCCTTTGCCTGAAGACGCAATTGCCTCCACGATTGACTGGTTTAATCCATACAGTATCATGGTGCATATCGTCGTGTCAAAGAAAATTCAAAGTAGCAAATACATGGAGAAAACCCACCCTGTGCCAAGCTATGTGCAATATATCGCATTCAGAATCAGAACGCACCGGGCACTAGAACACAGAGTCTTCTATGTGATCCCAATAAATATAACTCGTGATATTGAAGACCAGACGTATATATGCATGTATGTAATGCGTATATACATGCGCACACACATTTCATACATAGTGTTTTTCAATCCTAGGAAGGTTTGCATGCCCCGATCTTATTACGCGTGAAATTTAAATTCCCGAAGCGAGGCCTTCTGAAGAGATTTGCTCCAGCGCATGCCGATTGTCAAGTACTGATAGACGTATTAAGCGTAATCTTCTTTGGTATAAATGACTGGGCTTTTGAAAGTCGCTAGCAATCATTGAGTTCGTTATGGCCGGTGGCAGGTGGATGAAGTACGCCGAATGAAATATTCAGGTAATTCCCGTGCAGAACTTGGCCATGCAGATAAAGCCAATAGACTCTACCAGCCTCCGCGGGTCGCTGGGAAATAGTAGAAATTGGCCAAAATAGTGTCAATTGTATGAAGGGAGTCGGCTACGGAGATAGGGTCCAAAAAATAAAACTGCGGCTGCGAATGAAACCCTCCATGGCCAAAGTCCCCCGGCAAATGTTCTCCCTATAGCCGGCGCGGTTTAATAGTCTGGTAGAGACTATAAAGCCAACACGTCTATGGTGAAATAAACGATAACGTGTGATAGGATTAGGGTGAATTATTGATGGAAATGGTTAGGACTTCCCCGGTGTTTACAATTTTAAGTTCATTTTATGCAGAATAATGGCTTCTGCTCTCACACTTTATTTTTTCAAAGTTCCTGTTTTTGCAAGATTCTGTGTGTTGAAGAAATGTGCAAACAGATCAATTCCTTTTAGTTCCGCCATACCCAACACCCGAGAATATCAGATGTTGTCTAGTGGAAATGTCAGAAAGAGCGGCACGTTGACGCCAAGACGTCTCTATCTAGTTAAAGCCCATTCACAAAGGGAGGAGGCAATAGAAAAGGGTCTGCTAAAGGAGGATGAAATAACATTTAAACTACTACTTTACTTTTTTTTCATGTTATTCTATATAGTGTTATTACACAGAGTCATGTTTTTAGGCGTCGCGCCCGCAGGATGAAGGTCATACGTCACATTGGTTCTCAGAATAGAACAGGAAGAGAAATGGGAATTTGTCTAAAGATCTTTGGTTTATATTGATTTCCTATGGCTTTCTGTCTGCCTGCCAATAACACCCCATCCCAACTAACCCGCGGCCCGCCTCCGTTCAGTCATGAGCACCATACTTTATCATTAGGGTGATGTCTGCGATGTCCTTGTTTCTTGGGGCGTTCCGTTTGGCTCAAGGACATACGGGAGAAGTGTTTTGAAAGGTTAGGCCTAAATTATGCTGTCAAAGTAACAGCACAATTTGATTGTTTTTCGAAATTTATCGAAATGACCTAGTTTGGGCCTGACCTAACTGGATTGAATATTGTACATTGCAATTGACTGCTGAAAAGGGTAACGGAAATTTATGCTTTTATTTCAGAGCGCTGAACTTGCCGTTCAACGTTCCATTAAAATTTTCTTTCCTAAATGTGGATGTAGCGATGTTATAGTCATGTACTACAGACGTAAACTATACTCTACTTGTTTCCTCTTCACTTACAGGTACAACCTGCTTTCACATTTTCGACATTTGAATATCCAGTATCAAATATAATGTAAGCTTCATAAAACGAATCGCTTCGCCCACCATGCATGCATATGATCGAAGCGCAACAGAGCGAAAATGTAATTTCCGTCACATGCAGTTTATATCCGTAAAGGAATGAGGGGAGGCAGCTAAATCGTTCCGCTGCATATGAATCTTTTATCTTATTTTATGGTATAAGTGCGCATATAATTTTTACCCCATAATGGCCGCACAGTTTGCTGTAGTCTCTACCAGACTAACCGCGCCGGCTATAGGGAGAACATTTGCCGGGGGACTTTGGCCATGGAGGGTAACATATTTGACCCTCTCTCCGTAGCCGACTCCCTTCATACGACTCTATTTGTCCAATTTCTACTATTTTCCCAGCGACCCGCGGAGCCTGGTAGAGCCTAGTTTGCTGGGTGAAAGTTTTACGAGTGTCGACGTGGGTGAGGATTTAATGGGAAATGATGATATACAGTGTAAATAGCGATCTTCCTGAGAGAACCCACAGTCTATTTGTGGAACAAATATCTGTGTTTGATCGGCAAATTGTTAATTGCTTGAAAACCGATTCCTCCAAGCGTAAAACCAGTAGGAGAAACAATTGAATAATTCATTTTCTGTAGATCTAGACTTCATATCAGCGTCTACACTCTCCCTAGGGAGACTCCACAAATCGAAATTATTTCATTTATCTCGTTCTTCCTCTGTTTACGCGTAATTTCTTAGCGCAGACGTTGCTTTTAATTTCAGTCGGCTGGGTCTGATGGAGACAAAAATCAATAAAGTGAGCGGAGGATCGATGACATATGACACAACAACACGTTCTAACGTGGGCCAAACTCGATAACGTCAACAGCGCTGTGAATGTAAGATGTTACTTGGCTCTAAACCCCCGGATGGACTTCGGGCGACCTTTTCTGAAATGATCTCTGACCAGCACGTTATCTTTTAGTAACGGTCCAGACATTGTTCAAACCCAGCAGGATAAATCTACCCTCCTTGTTCAAACAGAAGGTGTATGCTAATCTCCGAGCAGATCTCCACGGTGCGCCGAAAATCGTATATATGCTAGCCAGAGAAGCTCCGGTCAGTCGGTAAGATCAGCTTACCGGCTGACCGGAGCTTCTCTGGCTAGCATATATACGATTTTCGGCGCACCGTGGAGATCTGCTTGGAGATTAGGTGTATGCGTTAATCAGTGAATTATCTCAATCACATTCGCTGCGGGATGAAATGGCTCTAATCTATGTAAATCCTTTCTAATTACCGCGATTGAGGCTCCAGTTTTGACCATCTGTCGTACTAAATCATCTTCCCATTGTTACAGAATCATTCAGAATGTATGGAAAATGTTCCCTTCTGAACTACAGATCACGTACATGTTTATCAATATGGCCTTGGGTTGCATGGTGTGCAACAATATTTTCTACGCCTGATTTATTCTTCCACTTGTTTTTCCCTTGACCAGTGACCGTAGAAAGGGAGTCTGGAGGTTTTTGAAGTCGGAAATTAATGCATAACACGGCATTGCAATGTCGTTAGGGATCAGTAGCAGCTCTGTCTCACTTGTCAAATACAGAAACATCAAGCCATTTATGTGTATATTCAACACAGCTGTACTGTTCACATCTACTCGCCATAGCGTTTTCGCTAAGGTCATATTTACACGCCATATTTGCACATGCATTATTTCGCCATGTTCCTTACCTCTATTTCGAGCGCCTGGTCCTCCGTGATCTGTTGTGCCTGTCTCAGCGCCCCTTCCAGTTCTTTGTTCCTCTCTAACAAGGTTTTTCCCAACTCGGCCGCAAGCTGAAGATCTGTGGAATACATCGTGTTTATATCGATCGTCTTGTAAAGCTGAAACATCCGAATATTAGTGCCTATTATATTCGGTACCATGACTGCAATTAAAATGTAAATTACTTGTACGATTTATTCTGTACATAATGGGAAAGGATTAGTAATTGAAGGTATTTAGATCCTACTAAAGACACACACTTCAAGGAGGTTATTCATTATCCCGTGAACCCAGTTCCTTCGTAAGTACGGCCGCATGCAGATTTGTCGCAATACCTTTTCATTTAGGTTGATTATTGGAGCAGTACAAACTATAAATCCACCATTGCTGAATGTCGTCATGCCGTCGAGACAACCTTCCACTGACGCATTAGTATCATCAGCACCATTCAGGCATAATAATTGCTCTAAATAATTACAGCGAGAAGCAGACTAGAGTCTCGTTGTCTCCCTGAAATATGTTCGTCTGAATTACACCGGTGCCGGTAGACTACGAACAAGCCAGACACGTCAGCATGCTAGATTCACTATAACATCATCACGATACAGAACTACACACAGCTGGCTTCTTCACGGTAGAAGAAAAATGTTTAAAGTCCCTTGACATTTCCCTCGGCATCTCGTTAATTCTGCCTGTCAGCCCGTGCTTACATTACTCTCGTAACAACAGCAACACCGGTATGATAAAGAACGAACTTTGCCGTTACTAACGGTAATCGTACAGGCTGAAGAGGTGCAAAGGTGTTTTGATGGTTGTGAGGCCAATCAATAAATCTTACAATCAAGAGCAAAGGTCACCCCTCTGGATCTGCGCTTCTCGGCGGCAGAATTTCCACATGTTTCATATGAACGGAAGGAAGGAATGCCTGCTTATCGGTGCAGCACAGCGGTATAAACAGTGACAGCGTGCCACGTACCTTTAAATTTTAAATCCCCCTCCAGGACAGGAAAATTCCCACCGGAAAGGCAATGGGCCCTGCATATACGGCTGTGGACCGTGTTTGTACTTGAGTGAGTAAATACAGCCCTTTGTGAGCTATATATGTGAAAAGGCTACTCTGATAAGATTCTGCTCAGTACATATTCGTCCCTGCTACTCAAAGCATGTTTTCTCGCCATTTTGTCGACGCAAACAACATTCCGTAGACTGTGCCCTATGAGCGCCATGTTCTGTGACCCAGGTGGACCACTTGTCCTTCCCAGTTCACATCTCATTGATTTCTGTACAAGTTAACGCCACTGAACCGAACAGGAAGGTGATATTTACCATTTTGGTACCAGTCCTCGTCTTCCACTCCCAGATCCGCCTCTTCAGTATTCCCCTCTTCCTCCATTATTTTCATTCCCGACATATAACCCCTCCTCAGACCTTAGATCAGCTGTTAGAGGGCCGCGAGAGGCTACCTGTGGTTATTCCCGTACCTGGGCTTTACAGCCACCGGTACCCCACCGCAACTCAGTTCTGACATCTACGTACGTGGCAGGGTGGATATTGGGGGTCGGCTGTGCACTGCTGTTCCTGATTGGCCACCTAGTGGAGCGGCATGACGTCAGATTGTTATAGAATCACGTGTCCAAGCTTTGCAGGTGACCTCGGCGTGAACGCAGCAATGACATCTAGCGAGATATACTGGTTACGCACGCTTTCTGCTGAGTTCCCAGTATTTGCACTGTGAAAGATATAACATCTATGGAGGCACAGCATTTAGTTTATTTCACGGATGTGACCTCCGTAAAAAAGCAGCAGAAATTCTTACAAAGGACTGTTGTGTTGGTTTATATTTGAGTGCATTGTCTATATATAGTGAATGGCGCATAGATCACGAAGGTACTATGGGGTTCCCATTCAAAACGTTTTTGAGAGCATGATCCATTTAAATCTACATCCACACACGTTGAATGTGGTCAGAACGGTGCAGAATTACAAATATTTTCCTTATTGTTCGAGCTTCTAACCGTGACACATGTTTTGGTACTGGCATCGATGTGGTCTAAAACACTTCAACGTGTGAAGTCAGCAAACAATAAACTGTTTATGGCCCCAATTCTTCATTCGGTCGTTTGTTTCAGTTGAAAATATTTGCAGTTTCCATGACTGCATTTTAACCTTAGTATACTTCGACCTTAGTCGGACGTTGGTGTTTTTTCCATCACACATGACACCTAGGCCTGTTGATGTATTTTGTCCTTCACTCCGAGGCTCCAGATAAGACTGCATGGATATTTGTTCCTCTTACAAAGCTTGAACATTGCTAATCTTCTTGCGCGCCGTCGCCTACTGCAAGGACACTTGGAGAAAACGGCTTAGTTGCTGCTGAGGATTATTTACAACTCGCCGCCAAAACTACGTCTCCGATGATGGCGTCCACATCCCGTGAGACGAACGACGCCAGCAAAACGGCCTGGGCAGAGCCCGAGCGTCAGGTGGGTGAGAGAATTGGTTCTATGGGTCATTGCGATATCTAACGACGTTAAGTTCTTGTTATGCGAGAAAGGATTGGAGAGCTAGCTTTTTCTAAACATGTTGTTACACCAAGTTCTCCAAGTTGTAGCTTCTACCTGTAGCTGTTATCAAAATGACGTCTACACACACGTTATCTGCTCTCGAGAACTTGAGGGGGAAAGATTGTGGTGAAATACATATTTGTGTTTTGATATCGAAGTCAGTTCGTGTTTCATCTCGTCCCCAGGTTCCCGGACCCAAAAAGCCCATCGCTAACCTGGACGCCTTCAATAGCCGTAAGACGGTGTCGCAAGGCCTGCTGGACATCTCCCTGCTCACCGCTAACGTGGCGCAGCTCAAGTTCGTACTGGACCAGGGAGTCGACCAGAGCTACTTCTACATCCTCGTCACCCTGCTGTGTCTGTCCGTAGCACTCCAGGTCAGGATTTTATAGTTGACTTCCAGTTATTTCAGGTTTTTGCGCGTATTTTGTTGCGTTGTACGTCTTTTTTGGACTTGTCTTTTCCTTTTATATGATTAGCAGAGGGTAAACAGAGAAAACCCCCGCTTACTTCAATTAAGATGTATGGTATAAAACGCCGCGAAATGCACACAAAACAATTCCGGACATGCATCATGATATCTGCTTGGAAAGTATGTGTGTTGCATTATGCCATTGATTTGAATCGCCCAAATAGTTTTTTCAAGTTGCAGATCATATATATAGCCATTTATTATTTTATACATTCTCTCTGATTGTATAACCGCACAGGTTGTGCTGGCAGCCATGTTGGTGTACAAGTACGGACAGTCCGTGGAAGACGACGATGATGAAGGCCTCCGTGGGAAGAGTCTGACAAGGTTTAACAACTGGACCACCATCCTGTCCCTCTTCATCACAGTCATAAACATAGTAGTCTCGGCCTTTGGCATATCTGTTATTGATCCTTCTGCAGGCGGGCCAGGCAATGGCAGCGCTACTTGAAGTTGAACCTCGAAAATAATGACGTGAAGATTTTTGGTTCTAAAAATATCCATTTGTAGCGTAAGTAGGCATTATGATGTTAGGGATAAAGGATTGATTCTAAAGGTATAACTTGTTATATATAACTAGTACCGCATTCTTCTGTCCCCTTACACAGTACTGCCCCCTCTTGAATGTAGATGTAATGTTATGCAAAATACTGTTCAACGTGAGCATTTTGTAATAGCAGATAAAAAGTCATGCCTTTTCAGACATTTGGTGGGCGAAAGAAGATTGGTATTTGTAGCTTATAATTAGATGCTGTATATAAACTGTGTATACAATACAGTCTTTATTGACACATCAAAAGTACAGCGACTTTCGTAATGTCTTCTACACGTACATAACGTTACATCGATATCGTGGTTCTCCTATCGTCACATCGTCCCATACATACCTACATAACGTTACATACATACAAACAAAGAAGTGGGTACAAGTGAATTAACTTACGTACAAGTATATGAATGAATCAATATGTTGAGTTTGACGTATCACTTCTACTAATAGGTCTAAGGTATAAACATTCTTTGATATATTTACCTATTTGCACAAAGTAAGTCTGATAAAATATGCCACTAGCGCTCACACTCGCACGCCTGTCCAGTGGGAAGACAAGCCGAGCAAGTTGGCCACTAGCTGCCACTAGCAAATATGTGCCCTTTATAAAGAAACCCAAGTATCATCGAAGTAGCAGAAGCTAGCATTGATTAACCAAGGCCCCAAAACAACAGGATTTTGTTTACTGTGTTCACACCGCTCCTGGATGCGCGTTTTTTTCTTCCTGAAGGTACCATATCTTGCTACAATGAAAAGTGATATGCTACCCCGCTCGCTCGGTCCGGAGGGTGCCCCAAGTGTCCATGTTACTCTACCTGAAAACAAAATATTTTTAAATTTACATTTCGCCAAACATAAAAATATCTCGCAGGGAAAGGGCCGACGAATGCTACCACCTTCTATTGAGATTGGTTATGCTATATTCATTTTTATTACTTTACTGCTAATGAGTTAATTTGTTTATTTGCCTTTAAGAAATTCACTCTTTGAAAATTGGCCAGCTTTATCTTTCTATTTTGATGTAACTTTCATACTAAGACCATCTCCACTAAAAGATGAAAACCTGTTCTTTTAGCATCTTGTGCACCGAAATCAAAATCCCCCTGAAAAGCATAGAATACTGGTATTGATTTATAGTAAGAAACACAACTTTGGAGTGTAGTTGCCATTTTCTAATATTTCATTTCAAGTGTTTTCGATTACGTCCGCTGGAATGATATATATAGTTGGTTGCTTTTCGGGACGGTATCATTGTTACTCTCGAGACGAGCAGAAACATGTCTTCCCCAGCACCAGCCGCTGTCCTACCGGCAGCCCCTGCCAAGAAGCCCAAGGTCGCCAGGAAGCCAAGGAAGCCGGCAGCTTATCCACCGGTTGCCAAGATGGTCGTCGCCGCCATCGCTGCCTTGAAGGACCGCAAGGGATCCTCCCTGCAGGCCATCAAGAAGTACATCGCCGCCAACTACAAGTTCGACGTCGTCAAGCAGGGCCATATCATCAGGCGTGTCATCAAGACTATGCTGGCTAAAGACCTTATCACCCAGGCTAAGGGCACGGGCGCCGCCGGCTCCTTCAAGCTCGGAGCTGCTGCCAAGAAGGCTCCCAAGAAACCCAAGGCAAAGAAGCCTAAGAAGGCGAAGAAGCCCAAGAAGGCGAAGAAGCCCAAGGCCAAGAAGGCGGCAAAGAAGCCTAAGGCGAAGAAGCCCAAGGCAAAGAAGCCTAAGGCAAAGAAGCCAGTAGCCAAGAAAGCGGCCACCAAGAAACCAGCAAAGAAGGCGGCAAAGCCAAAGAAGAAGGCAGCGAAGAAGGCTGCTCCCAAGAAGAAGTAGACGCCTTGTTCACACCAACAACCACCGGCCCTTTTCAGGGCCACCCACATCTAAAAAAAGAGCTGTATCTACTGACTTACATTGTGATAGGATAAAACTTTGTAGGTAACGTTAAGTCGCGTAACTTATTGACTATGAACTTTATGTGTTTGAGTCCTTGGCATACTTGGGGCTCTTGTAAATATATAAAACTACCAAAATTACATCTGTTTTACGCTGCCCTGCGGGATTGTTACCGTTTGACAAGACGTTGAGAACGGAAACACACTTCTCACCTTCCATCAAGAGCAATAAAAATGTTCAATCTTTTCGGGGGAGTTGTGATTATAAAAGACGGACATGATATAGGACGAAAAGTTGTGTGCTTTTTCGATAGTTCCCGCCATTCGGTTTAATCTTTTTCCCTGTCTAAATATCATATTCTCTCATTCAGTCACGAATGTAGCAATTTTTCGAGTAAAAGGAATCCTGCCACGAAAGGGACCAATCGTACTTGGCGCGCACTATGCCAGCCAATCAGCACGGAGATAAATCAGCCAATCACAGGCTATCCCATGTCGGAATTGACCAATAGGAACCCGCGTTGTCCGGATATAAAGACGTCGCGGCAAGTATAATTTTCATTCGTCTGACAAATCGAAATGGCTCGTACCAAGCAGACCGCCCGTAAGTCCACCGGAGGCAAGGCCCCCAGGAAGCAGCTGGCCACCAAGGCCGCTCGCAAGAGCGCCCCGGCCACCGGAGGTGTCAAGAAGCCTCATCGTTACAGGCCCGGTACCGTGGCTCTCAGGGAGATCCGTCGTTACCAGAAGTCCACCGAGCTGCTCATCCGCAAGCTGCCCTTCCAGCGCCTGGTCAGGGAGATCGCTCAGGACTTCAAGACCGACCTGCGCTTCCAGAGCTCTGCCGTCATGGCTCTGCAGGAGGCTAGCGAAGCCTACCTGGTCGGTCTCTTCGAGGACACCAACCTGTGCGCCATCCACGCCAAGCGTGTGACCATCATGCCCAAGGACATCCAGCTGGCCCGCCGTATCCGTGGCGAGCGTGCTTAAACACCTAGCCCGACCAAAGTAACCCCGGCCCTTTTCAGGGCCACCACATACTTCAGAACGAACTATTCATATCATGCTATGGTGATGGATTGTGTTATCGAGCGCGCTAGCGCTGCAATACGTGTAGCGCTACAAATGTGTTTAAATTCTCTGGTGTTTAACTGTATTTGGATACACACGTAGCGTTAGGTCGACATAATTTTCTTGGGTAGTGCTGGCATTTGAGTGTTTTCCCTACCTTATGAGCAGCTTACTGTTTGTTCAGCCCTCACTGAAACCCCAAACCTAACGGCCCACCTTTGTAAAGCTTCTTGATAAACAAAAGTCAATAGACATACGAGTATACCGACGACAAAAGCTAGTGGCTAACGTAAAAGTTTTCACGAAGGAAAACCCTTTGGTTGCACCAAATGTGCTCTCTCTGATGTGAATGATTGAACAAAAAAAATCAATCCGGGCATGATTTTGGCAAGGTCTGATGCAAAGGAACGGACCTTGACTCACGTTTGTTTATTGTAAATGAACGTTGTAAAGACGGATTTTATATTTATGCGTCCTGTGACATGGTGGAGTCCTTATCCTAGTGTCGCCAAACACCGGCATGCCATGGTTGCCCGGATAGCCAAGAAGTCATTCTTTTGCATTGAATGGACAGCCAAACAACATACTACACGTACTGAACGCACTGGGTACAGGCATGCTACTAAGTAATGGTTATTTCATAGCCACAAACCAGCACACCCCCATGTCTGTGGTGAACTATTATAGCTCTTATGTGAAGATTGAGGTGGCCCTGAAAAGGGCCGGGGGAACTGTCGAGAGACGTAATATTTACTTCTTAGCGGCGGTCTTCTTGGGGAGGAGTACTGAGTGGATGTTGGGCAGCACACCTCCCTGGGCGATGGTCACACCACCCATCAGCCTGTTCAGCTCCTCGTCGTTACGGACGGCCAACTGAAGGTGACGGGGGATGATCCTGGTCTTCTTGTTGTCACGGGCAGCGTTGCCGGCCAACTCGAGGATCTCAGCGGTCAGGTACTCCAGCACGGCGGCCATGTAGACTGGGGCGCCGGCACCGACGCGGTTGGCATAGTTGCCCTTGCGCAGGAAACGGTGCACACGGCCGACAGGGAACTGAAGCCCTGCACGGGAGGATCGGCTCTTCCCCTTCGCCTTCTTTCCCTTACCACGTCCAGACATGATTATTTTGTTCTTGCTCAGCGATAGATGCAAAATGAAGTTTGAAAGGACTATCTCTCAAATTTATAGGACCGCTGTGGATCGTGAAGGCGACCAATGAGGGACAGAGAATGGTGAGATAGCCAATCATGCAGGAATTCTATTGATCGTGTACCATCCAATCAGTCCTTTTAATGTATCGCTACGATCACGTCCGGACCCTAAATCGATTCGTAATTTGCATAACCGGTACCATAAGAAAGGGACACTGGTACAACGGCGGCGGGTAACAGGTGGTTTTGGCGGGAAAATCAGCAATTGGATACGCGGCTATTTTCTTACACTGCTGTGGTTGGTCAAATTATCTTTATCACTATTGGACAGTTTCGTGTTCTGGCTTTTGATTCGTTAAGAGCTTTCGAGCGGCAACGACGTAGTTACTCCGTTGAGGTCCGTAGATATCGGATAAAAGTGACGACTAACGGCTGAAAATCATTTTCTATCTTAAATCAAAGAAAGAAAGAAACATGTCTGGACGTGGCAAAGGAGGCAAGGGTCTTGGAAAGGGAGGCGCTAAGCGTCACCGTAAGGTGTTGCGTGACAACATCCAGGGCATCACCAAGCCCGCTATCCGTCGTCTGGCCCGCCGTGGTGGTGTCAAGCGTATCTCTGGTCTCATCTACGAGGAGACCCGTGGCGTCCTCAAGGTCTTCCTGGAGAACGTCATCCGTGATGCCGTCACCTACACCGAGCACGCCAAGCGCAAGACCGTCACCGCCATGGACGTTGTCTACGCTCTGAAGCGCCAGGGCCGCACTCTGTACGGCTTCGGCGGCTAGACTACCTGACCTACAAAAACCCCCGGCCCTTTTCAGGGCCACCCATATCTTCCCAAACAGGACTATATCGGCCCAAAACACCACTGCAAATAGCTCAATTTTCCGGGTGCAGATACACCCCTGAGATATCAACCTCGAAGACATCCTCTAAGATAAGCAGATAATATAGATTAGGAAAATTATAATAGATATAAAGCTTATTGACCCCATACCTTCACCTGAGCGGAGGGGGTCATTAACCCCAGCCAGTGAGAGATTGTGTAAACACAGGCTACTTCGCCAAGTAAGTCTTGGTAACCGTGGAAATCACCTATTTGCATCATATATAACTTTAAACGCCCACTTCTACATATTTCACAAATGTGAAATCTGTTATCAATGGGTTAGTGCATTTCAGGTAAGCAAGTGTCAACTGTGTCATCTGTGCTGAAGTGGTCTCTGAATCTAGATCGAAAGAGGGATGATAATAGCTGTGTGTTAAGATTGGAGTAAGACTGTGTACAAGACAACAGAAATACGTTAAGGTAACGGCCTCAAATCTGAATCAGTGAGGGTAAATAACGGTCAACCGAACGAAGGGATCGAGTTGGCGCAGAAGCATTTACAAAACTGGAAATGCCATTGTTTTGGTGATTCGAAAACTTTTGTAAAGGAACAAAAGATCAAATTAATAAACATCCCTCTCCTGTAACGTGGTATTTATCTAAATATTACTACATATTGAGAGGCCAGCATGCATTGACTGTGACAAAAGTAGGGCAACTGTCCCCCACCACGCAGACTACCAGTGGTACCACAAAGTAGGGAAAACGTCACCAAGCTATGAGGCAGGCCAAATATTTATATAACAGTCCTCAATAGTGCTACTAAGTACATATCGAGTCCCTATATATAGGGACCATTGTTTCAGATAATGACTTTGGCCTGATAGTTGTGACAACGGCATGTGTCCGGTCCCTCCGGCACACTGTCAGTTGGCAAATTGATCCTAGATAACTGCAGGTCTTTTGTTTATGTAGCATAATGTTTTAAAGGGTGCCAACATCCAATATAAACAATACAACAGGCCAGATAAACTATCGTCTTCCCTGTCTATTGTTTTCCACCTTATCCAGTTTCCCTGTCTTACCCCACCGCTTCAGCTCTGAAAAGCCTAGCTGGTTATGCCTTACCGCTCAGGTCGACCCTTATTGTGCTCGAACGAGAAAAGGTAAGATAATTTTAGCTTTAGGCCCACAGCGAGCAGCCAGCTAGTTCCAGCGACCCGTGTCATGTACTTTCCGCCACTCACCTGACGAATTTTGTTACTTTCAAGACTCAGAATCAAGGTACGTGCCGGGGGATGGACTAATCTGATCGATTTTTCGACACAGTTTTGTCGACGACAGCTCAGAAAATAATCAATAAGAAATGATCTGCCCTAGATTCAATGGATAGTATTGTGATTAATTCTTCGGGGCAGAAAGAGTATCTTGCTGCAGTGGATAATCACAGAATGACTCGAAAGAAATATCTAGTATTTTATTTCCTTGCAGCAGGAACCTGTATGTTGCTGCATGTGAATCATAATTGTCAATTGGTAGAAATTATATTGACTTCTCTAGTGGACGCCATCTTGAAATGCGTACGTTGTCCTTGAAAATGCTGAGAACTGATTTTCCGCACCAAACGATGTCATCTGTACACTTTTAAAATCATTGTCTTCAGTTTCTAAAGGGTCTTCTGCTCTGGTATTGCAGATATCACTGGTGACAGCAGCACTGTGGTGCATTGACAAGTGTATACATGAGGACACAACATGGCGACAAAAGGTACAGCAAAATTACGACTCTCGAACCTAAAGACTATGCTGAAAAAGAACCCATCAGAAAGAACAGAGCTTTCCCTAGCCAGTCGTAACTTGCGACAAATCCCACACGATGTCTTCACTCTGGACGGGGTGGAAGTCCTACTTGTAAACTCCAATCAACTGGAGAGAATCCCTCCCAACATCGCTCACATGAACCAGCTACAGGTTCTCGACGCTTCCAGAAACAACATAACACTGGTCAGTGAAAACGTCGCCCAGTGCGCCAGGTTACAGGAGTTAAACCTGTCCTACAACAGGCTGTCGGACCTCCCGCGAGAGCTCTCCAGACTCAGAAAATTTTGTAAGCTGTACCTGAAAGGAAACGAGATCACCAGCATTCCGTCTGTGGTGCCGACACTGACTCCTTTGACGCATCTCGACTTGGCCGCTAACCGCCTCAGCGTCTTACCGACTAGCTTCAAGAATCTGAAAAGACTGAAAGTTCTTGATCTCAGCAGTAATAATTTTGAGCAGATCCCAGCACCAGTTGTAGGGATGAACAGTTTGGAGAGATTAGATGTGGGATTCAACAAGATCGGCCGTAGGCAAGAGCGCGCAACAGGCACTACGAAGGGACTGAAAAAGTTGAAAGTTTTAAGTCTTCGCGGAAACAGTAATCTGACTGCTATACCGTTGGTAGAATATCTGAGCAAGCTAGACAGCATAGAAGAGATGGACGTTAGTGACTGCTCCTTGAAAGTTCTAACTCCAAAAGTGGGAGCCATGAAAGGATTGAGGAGTTTGCGGTTGGCTAGGAACAGACTACAGGCTCTGCCGGACGAAATCTGCACATTGGAGAACCTTCAGACTCTCGATGTTGAACAGAACAATCTGGAACAGCTTCCCGCTTCCATGTATATGCTAAGGGAACTACAGAGTAAACATAAGGTAGGGGAGACCAAGAACGGACTGATTCTAGACGGGAACCCCATATGGTCTCTCCCTCCCGACATCATTGCTCAAGGTCATCCTGAGGTCATCTCAGCCGCACTGCTTGAAGACGCCGGCATGCTGGAAGACGTGGCCACTGAGGAGGTATTCACAGGAGTCTGCAATGCCGTCGTGGACGAGTGCCTGGCCGCGCTGACAAAAAAAGGCGGTGCCCTAGGCGCGATGAAGTGGCTCGCTCCAGCCACAGCTACTTTACCGGCATTACCCAACAAGTCGTCAAAGTCCAAGAAGCCAAGGTTCGACACCGAAGACTCCTTGGTAGATGACGCCGTGAGGAGGTGTATGAATGAATGTGTGGACCTCGTCTTTTCCCAGATTATTTCTTTGGCGTCCTCTGAGAATGTGGTGGACATGGTGGAGGAGCACGTCATCGACTGGCTCATAAAAGATGCCATACAGCAGGTAAGACATCTAACTCAAAATGGTGGTCTTCTTGGTGTACAATATTACATGTGTTAGCCTCCTTCGCAGACTTCCTATAACGGCGCGACGCGATTTCTTACACGGGCCAAGGTTCTCTAATGCCGGCAAGGGACTCTCGCCGCAGAGGGAGTTATGTCGCCGAATGGCGAACGTCCTTGGCGACATAACTCCCTCGGCGACACAACTCCTTTGGCCCGTGTTAGAAATCGCGTAATATATACGCCACCGTTCCCGGGAAGTCTGCGAAGGAGGCTAACATGTGTATGATCAGAATGCTTGTTATACTTATCCTGACACTTGCGGATGGAACAGACGGATTTGAGTGTCGATGTTTTGAAACTATGTGCCATATAGACCTATGACCGTGTGTTTTAGGTAGGCTTTCAGAGACCCCTGTCGAACGGCTTAACATTGGATTAATACTTCACAGGTGAAGGAAGACTTGAGAATAATGGAAACAGTAGAGGACATGGCGAGGGAAGTAGTGGAGGTGGAGGCACGCAGGTGTCTGAGGGAGGCGGTAGAAGAACTCGTCCGGGCGGTCCTGGGGCTTGGGGAGGGGTCAGGCCTGCACGACTATGGCGAGAAGAGGTGAAGGTGTTCATATGTTCACGCATAGGATTCTGTTTAAATGCAATTTCCGTTAGTGCAACGTTTCTAATCAAGAAGTCTAAATATATGCACATGTTTTCCGTTCCAGCTTCCGTGTTGGTGTCACAGAGACAGACCTTGAGCTTCCAGGCGGCGCCGTACTGAAGGTACCCGACAAGGCGTTAAACAAGGACGTCACCGTCAGCTGCTGTGCCCTAAACCCTGTCACGTACAGCCAGGGCCTCCCATTGGTCGCCGGGGAAACATTAGTCTCTGACGTCATCAATATCAAGCCGCATTCAACACAACTACAGAAGCACGCCATCCTCAAGGTGAACAATGGACTGTTTTGTAATAGACACAGATAGAGACAGTTTGGCAGCTAGGTGATGGTTCTCGGGTCTATTCCACGAGAAAGCAAGGGGGTGCGGTTGAAATTGTGGAAGGCTGGTCCATTTGGTAAAGAGATTGATTAGATAGAAGAAGAAGAACTTTATTGCACGGCAATTGTACATCGTACAAGGTATGGCAAGAATTCGTTAACATAACACAAAGTGGAAGGATGAAGATGTCGTGTCAGTAAGTGACTATAGGAGTAGTTTTATAACAAACGACGGTAGAAATCTTAAGAGAATTGTACAAAAACGATGTTTATCGTTGTTACAGATCCCACACGCGGTATCCGCACATGACGACGATCGTGAATTCGTGCTGAAGTTCTCCCGCAACGGCTCAAACTGGAGAACGGTGTTCGCCGAGGACGGTGAAGGCACAAGGGTAAGTAGTCACCACACTCTGTTTGCTATATGTTTGTTAATGCATAAAATAAACAGGACAAGGCCTATTGCCACTAGGGTATGTATGGTGAAGGTTTATTGATGAAGTATACTTCAGATCCCTCATTGATAAGAAGGAATGGAAGACGGCTTTAGGAGAACATGCACATCACTTACCCTAACTAACTTGTTTCAGTCAAGTGATTCTGATATATTTTTCCTAGGGACAAGCTGTGTACCGAGTGGACCGCCTGGGAACGTTCGCCGTCGTGTCCCGGGCGAGAACGTACGAACACTGGATGAAGGCGGGGCAGCAGGAGGTCCACATGGGCAGGGCCGCGGGGGTGGAGGTTCACCTGCCCGCCGACCCGATCGCCAGAACACGGGGTATGAACTTCCAGGTTAGACATTCTTCAACTTCAACTTCAACTTATTTGACCCCAGATAACCCCGCGAGGGACAAAGTGGGGGGGGGGGAGGTCCCAGGCTAAGACTCAACGGTGGGAGCCCAGTGGTGGGAGCCGTAACAACCGCGCCAGGCAGGGCGTTCCACTCGGGGATTGTGCGGGGGAAGAATGAATGTTTGTAAGAGTCTGTCCGGGCGTTAAGTGGTTGAAATTTGAGCGTGTGGCTCCTCCGGGTGCGCCCGGCCCCTGAGCTGGTTTCAGTAGACTGTGTGTAATATTGATGTAATTATTGACTACCTTATAGAAAAAGGTGAGGCGGGCGTTCCTCCTCTTTTCAGAGAAAACTTCTTAACTTGACCTGACAATTCTTCTGTTGGAGTAAATCTGAATCCGTCTTTATAGACTTATATCATACAATATAGACAACTTGTTAAAATGGCAGAAACCAGAACAAAAGGAAACACGAAACAAAACAGATCAAAGACACGCTCACAGACGTTTTCTACCTTTTTCAGGTGCTGACGGTTGACGCTAGCTGCATCTGCCGTGCCAATCAGCCGGCATCCACCCCCCGGGGACAGACGTCACATCTTCTGGCTGCTAGCCACATCTTCAACTTGACCTCAAGGCTCATTCCACTGAAGAACTACGCCCAGGTAAGCAAACAAACAAGCGAAAAAAACAAGCAAATGAAAAAATAAACAAACAAACAAAAGTTTGGTTGATGGAGGTTGCTGTCATATGTTTGCTCTATGTATTTCTAGCCGCTCACATTTTCGATGTGCACTCTACTCAGCTCGTGTTACCGCTGACAATGTCGTCAGAAAATGACGTCACGTCGCCAGGAAGCCAGTCGCTGACACCGGATGACGACAGCATCCTGACTATTGATGACGTCGCCATGACGACGGTAGATGACATCTCCAAGCAGACGGTGCACATCGTGGGATTCTCCCATGCTCACAACAAGTGGGAAGATGTGACGACAAAGGTCAAGTCAGTGACCTTGGAAGGGACGGGTGTCTCCTTCCGCACCAAGGAGCTGCAAAGGTTTGTCTTATTTTCCTCTCACTTAAGCTATAGCCTTATAAGGCACAAAGACGCAGACATGCACTAGTGGATTCTTAGAAGTTGAAGAATAACAAGAAACAAGCCAAGCAGTAATGTGATAATAACATTATTGCAGCATACTAAACAAGACATTCCAAGTTGGTGGGAAATTTATTGGCATGATGTTTTTCCCCAGTTACGCTGTCCTCTGCTACTCGCCTAAAGAGGAAGTCAGGATTGACCCAACGGTAAAGTCCTTATCCAGAAACATGACTACATCACAATTGAGCGTCCTGGTCTTCAAAAGATGGGCGAGCCTCCAAAACAACTATCTATATGATGCAAGCCCAACTCGCCAGGTGGCGCACCATGAGAGTGACGACGACGTCGACCGTGCCAGGAGAATTGACTTGCGCGTCGAACTTGCAACCAAGGAAACGCGCGGACTAGTGGCACTTGAAGCGAAGATGGAAGGCTTCGAACCACAAGACGGGACCCCACGGAAAGAGGTGCTCCTTAAAGAAGGACAGGACCTTCACCTAAGACTAAACAACGTCTTGGAATCTGACGCTTACAAGGACTACGTCAACTTCCACGTTTACGTCAGAAAACGCAACAGACTGTCCTTGACGGTTGAGTTTATGGACTTTAGCGAGAATGGCACCATGGACGTGTGCACGGGGCACTTTGGGGAGGGCAAGAAAGGGGCGACAAAAACGCCTAAGGTGCTGTTTGAAGTGCCCATCACCTGCCCTGGGGTTGGGTTCGACACAATCAGCGAACCTCCACTCAGTTTCGACATATAGTTATCTGTAATATCAAAATAGGTTCATAGCCCATAATAGATACGGTGGCTTATTAGAGGCAAACTTATGAAATAACTATGTTGCACATATCCGTGCAACAAAATCTGAAATGCAAATAAAACAGCCTACTGAATATGATGTATGTATAGTCCATTTGGAAACGCATGGAAGGTGCGTCTTGATATTATGTCAGTGACACTGTATTTATGCTAAGGAATCTGTTACAAAATGCAACTGTACGTGTACAGTTAGATAAGACATATTTCTGCAATATTAAAAGTTGCAAAAATTCCAATGTCATGTTGTTTGAATTTTTGAATGAGCTTACAAAAAAGGCGGCAGGACACTCTCAATGATATTACGACTTTTCTAAGCACTACTTTATCCTTTTTGCACATTGGTAGCATGCCCTACTTTCACTATCTCGTCTATACAGCGACTGTCAAATGAAAGGATATGATAGATGGTGAAATATAACCCACACCATCCATACATCATGATACCTTCTCTACTTGTGCTTACGTAAGGGGTCGCCAATCGGTGACTAGGCTCCTGGAGTAAGGTGAGATATGGGCCAGGAAAATTCGAGATGATGTCTTTGTTCTGCGTTCAGCCTTACTATTGACTGAATACACTTCAATGCAAAGAACAATGGACACGGATTCTGTTTACTGCAGTTAATTTACAGTAGTGTGGTTGCCAATGTCGCGCGAAAAATGTAGCACATCAAAATTGTGTAGTTGCGCTGGTGGGCCTTCCTGATCAGACAGAAGCGGGTTTAATGAAGAACGTTAATCCCTAGATAACAACAGCTAATCCGACATATAAGACCTCCGAAGACGTGGCCATTGTTTCAGCCGACAGACAACACCGGGCCAGTGAACCAAAGTAAACATCTATACACCATAAAATAAACTATCAGTTTCATGTCTGACGACATATTATGCCAAACACGCCCCTTTGCCATACACCAGGGTGTTTTGTTTACTGGTGTTGAACACGCCCTGTATTCATATGGACTCTATTCAGATAAAAATGAGGGGGTATATTTAGACCGTGCCTTACTCTGTACTTCGTCTCAAGGTGAAACGCAAGAATGTTCTAGTGCGTCGACCAAGTGGTACGTAGAGATAAGGAGAAACGGGTAAGTTATACAAAGTTGTCCTAAGATATCATGACTGCCTGGACATAGACAATCTCTTTCTCTTGCATCCCTTCACGAGGTTCGTATACATGTCTTCGTGAAGGAGCGAACCTTCGTGTTTTTAAAACTTATGCATCATTTGGGCAAATGTTAGGACTTTTGTTCGTATATAACTGTGGTAATCATCATGTCTTTTCTGGTGTGCTGTACTCAGACGACGTGTATAGGCCATGTTTAACGTTGGTCGTGTTATATCGCAGAAAGAATGAACAACTACACGAAGACACATCGTGTGTAAAGATAATGTTCTCCCAATCGATCGACAGGTTCAAGACCTCCAGATAAATCGTTCACAAGTTCATGACGTCCACCTCTGTCACCATGGGAGACAATGAAGTCGAAGCAATCCAGATAGGAAAGCCATTTTGGTTCCACAACCTGAAAACCATGCTGAAGAAAGACCCGGCCAATAGGACCCAACTGTCGCTTGTCAATAAGAGTCTCAAGTTCATCCCTCATGACGTCTTCAGTTTGGAGGAGGTTGAAGTCTTATCTTTAGAGTCCAACTACCTGGAGAGGATCCCTCCCAACATTTCCTTGTTAACGCAACTAGAAGTTCTCAACGCCGGACACAACAGAATAACGTTAGTAAGCGAACTGATTGGCGACTGTTCTAGGCTGGTGGTTCTAGACCTGGCTAACAACAAGCTGAAAGTTCTGCCACGAGAGCTCGCCAAGCTCAAGAGGCTGCAAGAGTTTTCTCTGCGGGGGAACTGCATAAAGGCCTTTCCTCCAGTTATCACGATGGTGACGTCACTTGTACACTTGGACATGGCAGGAAATCGCCTCTCGGTTCTGCCGAACATCTTTAAGGAGCTGAGACTTCTCAAGCAGTTAGACCTCAGCAACAATGACTTTGAACTCGTGCCTTCCGTTGTTGTTGGGTTGAACGAGTTGGAAACGTTAAACCTGAGTTATAACAAAATCGGCCGAGTTAAACAGCACACAACCGGAGTACGCAAAAGTCTGAAGAAACTGAGAATTTTGTCTCTTCGAGGAAACGAGTTCCTTACGGAGCTTCCCATGCCGGACTTCATGTGTAGTCTTGACATTGAGGAATTGGACCTCACCAAGTGCAGTCTCTACAGTCTAACGGACGAGATTGGGCAAATGGCCCAGCTTAGGTGCCTTCGGCTGGCCAAGAACAAACTACAGACTTTGCCAGAATCCATCGGTGAGCTTAAGATGCTACAGACACTTGACGTGGAGGAAAACAGCATGAAAAGGCTGCCCACGTCGCTGTATCAAATGCGTGGACTGCAGAGAAAACACGTCTCAGGTGGGGTGAAGCACGGGTTGATCGCAGAGAACAACCCCATGCGATCCCCGCGCCCTCTGACGCTCGCCCAGGGCAACCCCAGGGTCATCTCGGCGGTGGTGCTTAAAGACGCCGGCAAGTTAGAAGACGTTGTGGTGGACAAGACGCTACGGATTCTCTGTAACTCCGTCTTGAACGAGTGTTGGGCCACGCTGACGATTAAATGGCACGTCCCACCTGCGGTGACGCTGCCGACGCTGTACCACGCAGAGCGCCGGCAGAGCCTGACCAGACTGGCCGACGACTTTCCGTGGCGCGTTCGGCCCCACCCCGAAGAGGTGCTCTCCCTCGCGACCTACGCCGTACAGAAGTGTCTCTTCCAAACCGTGGAATTCTTGATTGAGCAAAGTTTGTTGGAAGAAATCCCGGAGTACGTAGCCTATGGGCAACTGATGGAATCTGTGGTGGAATTGATGTTGGAAGAAGCCGTCGACGAGGTAAGTTGACCTCCAATCACTCGAAGATTTATTTCAAAGGTTCTTTAAGGAATTCTAAGAACCTTTAAAAGAATGATATTAAAGGAGACTATTGTTTTTAAGGTTCTTAATTTCATTTGTTTTAGGAGCCAGCTAAACCAAGCTAAATTGTATTTATGCATTTGCTCTGAATACATGTAGCATCATGTTACACTACCGAGCCATTTTCAAACAAGGCAGAATCTGTACCCAAAGCATACGTGTCAAGCAACAGATTAAGGAAGATTGATATGAAATACTAAACGTGCCATGAACAAAGTGTGGGGACTTGAAAAGGCGGGTAAGGGGTGCCGTGGTAACAGTATAGGCTCTACACATAACGTGTGTTATAGTGGGCACCTTGCACTACATATGGCATTCCTGGTGAGAATATAAACGCTGTGAAGCTCAAGACTCGACAACACATGCGACAATTAGCAAAGTATTGGACTTTTTCCTTAAAACGAACTATGCTATTTTTGTAATTATTGCCTTTTCCTTAAAAGGAACTATGTTATTTTTATAATTATTGCCTTTTCCTTAAAAGGAACTGATATTTTTTGTTCTCTACTGTAACTTTGTATGCCTTTGTATGTTTTAATTGCAATGTGTAAATATGGATGTGTAGACCACAGGAAGAATAGCCTCTTATAAGGCTAATTGTGGATCTAAATAAAGCTCAAACTCAAGATAATCATTGTTTACTAGGTGAAGGATGACATGAAGATAATGGATAACGTGGAGGACCTGGTGGAGTTAACGGTAGACGCGGAGGTCCGGCTGTGTCTGTGGGAGGAGTTGGAGGAAAGGATCGGGGAGGTCGTGGGGCTGGGCGGGGCCATCACGTATCTCCATGGTTACGGCGTAGAGAGCAGGTATGTGACCACACCGTTGTCTTCACCTGTACTATAATCACCTGTGCGTTCAGGGATATTGAAAAACGGCGAAAGCGTCGTATTTTGTTCTCCATATTGAGATGTATTTATCGTATAAGACTTGTGTTGGATGTTTGCAATGAATCATATGTGACGATTTTATAGTAGATAACCCCTCAAAATATGGGAAATATTGCAAATCTTGGACTGGATATTCTTGTTTTATAATGCTATGTTGTTCTAACCCCTGTCGCAGCTACGAGGTGGATTCAGCGGGTGCAGAGCTGACCCTACCCGGCAGGTGTCTGTTGTCCGTCCCGGAGAAGGCGTTCCGAGGCAGTCTCCAGGTCACGTGCCATGTTCTGGACCCGAACACCTACCCGCGGCGCCTGCCATTGGCTCCCGGCGAGATCCTGGTCTCTGACGTCATCGAAATCAAGCCCGTCACTCATCTACAGAAACATGCCATCCTTCAGGTGAGGAAAACAGAGCATAAGTCTCTCTTTAACCTCCTTGACATGTGTAAACATTGTCGATTGCTTGAAAAATACAGTGCCATCACATTGACTGTACATCACTACATTTGTTATTACAGATCCCTCACTCAGTTTCCTCCGATGATGACGAGCGTGAATGCGTCATCAAGGCGACCCGAGGCAAAGGGAACTGGCAAGACTTGTCAGCACAGGACGACGAACTGGTAAGTAATACATGCTTTTAAAAAAAAATGCTGTAACGTTAAATGCAGAAATGTTCGCGTGGTTTTAATTTCGCGCTAAGGCGAAAATGGAGTGTTCGCGGTGGTTTGAGTTTGCGGCAGCGCTGTAGTCACATACTGCTACAGTATTGGATAAAAGTGTTTGCGGTGGTATTAGCTATAGGTTCACATTTCTGTACACTTTGTATGCTCATTGATTGTTGGATCAAAGTTGGTCCCTAAATTTACTTTGGAAACATGACTTCACACACAGGGCCGTGCAGCTGTCGGCATAGATCGGCTGGCCACGTTCATCGTCGTGTCTCGGCCGAAGACGTACGAACACTGGCTGAAGGCTGGACAAGAGGAGACATGTCTGGAGACGTCCCGAGGGAACGGCGTGCAACTCCACCTGCCACAGGACCCGCTGCACAGACCAAAGGCCATCAAATATCAGGTATGTGCTGTTGTACACCATGGGCAGGCAGGCAGGGGAAGGAACAATTAGATAAAGGGTCACTGCCTCCCTCACTGACTCGCTCATGCACTCACTCACTCACTCACTCACTCACTCACTCACTCACTCACTCACTCACTCACTCTCTCACTCACTCACTCACTCACTCACTCACTCACTCACTCACTCACCCACTCACTCTCACGCACTCACTCACTAAGGGTACATTTTCCTACGGAGTCTGTTAGGAGTCTACGAAATGCACATTACGGGAGACAGTAACTACACGAGTATTTGTTCAAATGACGTTTTCTTCCCCGCCTCCCCAGGTTCTGCCGTACCACGGCTCGTGCCTGGCCCGGACCATCCACACCACCACCCGCATGTCCCCGCGGGAACACCCCCTCCCCCTGATCGCCGCCAGTCACGTCATCAACATCACCTCCAAACTCACGAAGCTCAGGGACTTCGCTCAGGTACAAAAGGGATTCTCTCCTTTCACACTTAGCCGACCACGGCCTCCCGACCTTCTCCGGGCCATGGTTGGGAGTTAGTCGTGACCAGGGTCATCTGTGGTTGGGAGTTAACCGGCGAGGTTGCCATTCATGAATTTGATAAATCAAACATGTGAAAGTCATGTTCTTCTTAAAAGATGACCAGAGGATCGAACTGGAGTTAGAATAGAATGGATTCCAGACTAGTCCCAACCCAGCGCCAACCTCGGTTGGGGAGTGGTCGGGATCAAAGTCGTGGGAAGGTCCTGAGTGTGTGACAGGGGCTTTATACATGTAACTAGATGCGCTACCATTCTTAGATCATGATTTTACATACTGGAAAAGTTTTTGTTGTTAATGATCATTTTCATTAAATGTTTTAGTTAATGATCATTTTCATTCCCCGTTGTTCACAGATTTCCCTGCCCCTCGTGTTCCCGTCTGACAACGACGGATCTTCTCCGAGGAACGCGGCGTCAGATCCCGACATCGTGTTCTCGATGGACGACGCCAACGTGAGGAACGTGATCGACGCCACGCAGGTGCACATCGTGGGCTACTCCAACGCCTACAGCAAGTGGGAGGACATGACGTCACGTGTTAGGGGCGTGACGGTGCGCGGCCGCTGCGAAAGTGTGTCCTTCCGCACCAGGGAGCTGCAAAGGTGAGCATACTTACTCTATTTGGCCTATACTGTCGTCTACACTGAAATGAGGGGGTGGCAAGCTTATGAGAGATGATACGTTTCGCATTTCCCCTCACGCGGACATGGAAGGCATGGAAATGTATTTATTTTTAAATCAGGGGATGATATGACATAAACGTTTCAATCTAATCCATATTAGTCTGATTCCCCTCCTATATCATATTTCATACGCTTGCACTAAAGTCGTAAATAGGGTGAATTCCAAAATGGCACGGAAAGAAATGGAGTAACTTTGGGAGATGCTGGGCCATGGGTAACACTGTATGTTACAAACGGTTCCTTTCATAACGAAAGTTAAAAATAAGTTGAAAGTGAATCCTTATAATCATGTTTCCGTACAGCTACATAGCGCTGTGCTACCCGCCAGGCCTGGGCATGAACGTGCACGGAGCCGTCATGTCCATCACCCACAACATGGCGAGGAAACACGTCAGCCTCCTGGCCTTCAAAAGGTGGTCGAACCACGAAGTCGTTCTGGCTCACGACAGTCCCAGTCCTGACCGCCAGGGGTCGCCAAGTCAGGGGCAAGCCATCGCCAATCTCCTGGAAGTGCGCCTAGAACTCATCACGCCGGGTTCGGAAGACTTCGTCACCAAGCAGGCGAGACTTGAAGGGTTCCAACCTCAGGAGGGGGTCACGGAACAGGACATTGTCATTAAGGAGGACCAGAAGTTACATCTCAGGCTGCACAACCTCGTGGAGGCAACTTCTTGTGTGTACAAGACCAATGTGGACTTCTGTGTCCACATCAGGAGACGAAACAGACTTTCTTTACTGCTAGAATTTCAGAGTTTAAACGAGAACGGTGAGATAGAAATGTGTGTAGGGCATCACTTGTTGCAAGGGAAGGACATGCCGAGAGTTTTGGTGAGGGTGCCAGTGAGTCCTCCCAGAAACATTGTGCCCGAAGAGGACGACTTCATCTCAGATTCAGACTCGCAGTCGTCAGAACTTGAAGCGCTGATGTCAGTGCTGGACTTCAGTTTGTAAAGAATGCATACAGTGTTAATTTTGCACGCAGTGTACGCAGTCCTGAATTTTTATTAGATAGAACATTGAATAAGGACGCAACAGTCGAACATTGAAACAGGAACATATTTAATAAAGACTATATTGACACTACATGCTATGAAGTAATTCTTGCACTGACGACCCAATTTCTAAAACAGCAAATATTCTTCAAAATGATATTTTTCCTAAAGAATACCTTACTACTTTGCGCTTAAACAATGTTCAAATTGACAACTAGAGCAACATAAAACAATGGCCTACAATTAAATACAAATATCAAATTTCTGCTGTACATGACTTTAAAAAATATGGAAATGTCGTACACTGATACCGCTATGAAATATATAACATTGTATAAGATACTATTTGACCAAAAAAAACACACCCTAAATGTTGTAACACCACCTCAAGAGAAGCAAACTAGGAAAACTGTTCAACCAGTATTTGTTACATCCTTCGTTATTCCATTGAAGATTTTACATCAAGCAGACAGTGCGCAGGCGCAGTACGTTCCGGTGACGTGCTAGGTATTACCTGGTGGGGAAACACCCCATACTTCAGCATAATGTAAGGTCCAAGGCATTCATATAAATCTAATGGTGGTTTGGAAACTCGCAGTTTCGTCGGTAGATCTCACCAGTACCGGCAAGCATGCAGGATAAACGTTAACTCGGGGGAGCTCGGTAGCAAGATCAAGATACCAAATGATGGAAATAAATAATGTACAATAAAGAAACGTATGTACATCACAATTTCCCGGACTATCACATGTAGCAAGATAAACCCCCACAAAATGTCGCTTCAAACGAAAATGATGATCATCCCTTCGATCAGACATAAGGGATACATAGGTCATAGCTCAAACACATAGGTAGTGATACATTTACAGCATATCGTTACAGTACTGGTATCACGCTGTGATAAACCAAGTTAGATTGTGTAAGAGACTGATTGTCTTAGATCATTAGAAAGTGTATAGAAAACTTGTGATTTTGGGACAGCTCTTTTTATAGGATGTGGGTGGCCCTTAAAAGGGCCGGGATTTGTTCGTTTGTCCTCGGAATCACTTCTTCTTGGGCAGGAGCACGGCGTGGATGTTGGGCAGCACACCTCCCTGGGCAATTGTCACACCACCCATCAGCCTGTTCAGCTCCTCGTCGTTACGGACGGCCAGTTGAAGATGACGCGGGATGATCCTGGTCTTCTTGTTGTCACGGGCAGCGTTGCCGGCCAACTCAAGCACCTCGGCGGTTAGGTACTCCAGCACGGCGGCCATGTAGACCGGGGCGCCGGCGCCGACACGTCCAGCATAGTTGCCCTTGCGCAGGAAACGGTGCACACGGCCGACAGGGAACTGAAGCCCTGCACGGGAAGAACGGCTCTTTCCCTTGCTCCTCTTCTTGCCCTTACCACGTCCAGACATTTCGACACTATTGATGTGCTTTCAACAAAGTTGCTCAATATGAAAATGTCGTTAACGCTACATCATTCACGTCCTCTTTTATACAGCCCGCTGGATCCAAATACTCTGGATCTAATAACCAATCATTGCACTGCCCTGACAAATAGCCAATGGGAGAGAGGAAAGGCATTTTTCACTGAAATCACCCACCCAATCAGCTCCTTGCTATAATGTGATCCCTAACAGGTCAAAACGATGTCATAAAAATTTGCATATTATGTTACCAAAAGATGTCTCATTCCCGTTGGCCAATAGCATCGCTCATAGTCTACAGCAGCCAATCACAAAGGTAATATCGAAAGTTTTAACCAATGATCGTAAAGATGTATTTTGAGTGTCTTCTTAATCGTAAAATTTGCATAATTGTTGACGGAGGCAATAAAAGGCAAGCACATGACGATGTTATCATCTTATAATTCACTCACTCACTCATACATTGATTGATCTTGAATGATGGCGCCAAAGTCCGGGAAAGGAGCTAAGAAGGCTGGCAAGGGACGCCCAATGGGCAAGGGTGGCAAGAACAGGAGGAGGAGGAGAAAGGAGTCCTTCGGTATCTACATCTACAAGGTGCTCAAGCAGGTGCACCCCGACACCGGTGTCTCCAGCAAGGCCATGGGCATCATGAACTCCTTCGTCAACGATGTCTTCGAGCGTATCGCCGGCGAGGCTTCCCGCCTGGCTCACTACAACAGGCGCTCCACCATCAGCAGCCGGGAGGTCCAGACCGCCGTGCGACTCTTGCTGCCTGGCGAACTCGCCAAGCACGCCGTCAGCGAGGGCACCAAGGCCGTCACCAAGTACACCAGCTCCAAGTAAATCAACATCTACAAGACCTACCACACCGGCCCTTTTTAGGGCCACCCAATTCTAAGAAAGGACTGTGTCATTCACACACAATATTGTCTGTATCATCTTGAATGAAAAATCGCACAATGTAAATACCAACGTTGCAACCGATTTTGCAAATGACAATCAGTTTTTCGGACGGGAAATAGTATTGACTTTATAATATGGACGTTCCTGTGAAACATAATATGGCAAATTTTGTTATGACAATTTTGCGGACGTGTTAGAAGCCAGACGAACGTTTTTGTTACATTTTCATACAGAACGATTATTGTTTGTCGCTGTTACTGTTTCACTTAACACAACGCAATCTTAGTTATCCCATAGTCTTGGTAAAGTTATCCATCATAGTGTAACCTAACAGGCATCATCGTTTTGCCTACTAGTAACTTTATTTCTCTCACAAGATATGGTGTAAAGTGTGCCTGTCAGTATGTACAGAGGTCATTTCACAGCGGCCAGACAGTGTGTTGACCTTTAAGCCTAGGTTACACATAGCCGAACATGGCCCCCGAACGCTAGCCGACTCGGGTCGGCGGTAGTTCGGGAGCAGTCTGACCAGTTTTGGGGCCACGCCTATCTTTGGCGCCGAACATGCGCCGATCATCTCCTAACCAGTACACGAATTACTCCCGAATGGGCCCCGAATGCTTTCTAGCTTACTCCCAACCATCCCGACCTCTAGCCGCAGACTGCCGAATCTCTCCTGACTAAACCCCGACCGATTGCAGACCCTCTCTCGAATTTAAATGGACATATTCAGCGACTTTCAAAAGAGGGGTCATTTGCGGTTTTAATTAAAATAATCCATTCTATTATGTTGTTAACATCACCGAGAGATCGAATTCGGATCATGGCTAGCTTTAATACTGCTTTTAGTGTTCTTCTTTGTTTTTGGTCGTGTGAAGGTCGGGGGTGATTCGCCCACGTTCCGATAGTAGTCACTTGGTTGAGAATTAGTTAGCAGAGATTTGTCTACGGCCTTGGGGTGAGTTATGGGTAGGTTGGAAACTAGTTGGGAGTAAGTCAGTAGTGTTTCTGGCGTGGTTAAGGTTCTAATTTTACTACAGACTCAATCCCGAATACCAGCCGAGCACTAGCCGACCGCGCCGAACACCAGCCGACCCATTTCAGACCCTACGTCCAGAGCCGAATTTCAAAACATTCGGCTGGCGCAGCCGAACACCAGCCGACTCAGCCGAACGCCAGCCGACTCGGCCGAACGCCAACCGAGCTAGCTCCCGAATCACTCCAACCATGGTCGGGGGAGAGTCGGGAGGCCATGTTCGGCTATGTGTAATCTAGGCTTGACCTTTATGGTAGCATGGGCGGCTATGGCCTGGCGTTCTCAATACGTATGTAATGTACCTATCTGAAGAAGTCAAATATATTACTGGCATTTTGCCTTATTTTCTTCAGGGCAGGGCAGGATATAGACATCAATTACTGATTATCAGGATAACTTAACTAAGACACAGAATACAATATAGGTAGAAAATAGGAATAGTTTTATTTTCTGTTCAAATACAATCTAAAGTTCTCTTTCCCAACCAAATATTAAAATGTTCCTCTTGTATCCAAAGTCTACTAATAACCAAAGTTGCTACCCTGTTCCATCACAAGTTGCTATCTAGGCACAGTTAGCACAGAGGTTTAAACAAGTGTAGACTTAGACCATTACAAACTGTATGGTTAGAATCAACAGATTGTACCTTTTCATAGTCTCTTATCAGTCTAACATTACACACAAGTATCGATCTGCACATTTTTTCTTTACTTCCATTCCATTAGACAGCTGAAATGCAACTAAACTCAAGGCACCATGCACTCATGGTTATCAGTTGAACATCAGTATCTCTTGTCAAAACTATCGAATTGACAGTGTTGGTAAAATTTGTGAGACTGTAACACAGACAGTATTGCCCTTTTGTGTTGTAGAGAGGTGATTTGCCAATGTTATGATGGTTCATTGCATTGCACAGACTACATACATATGATGCAAATCATAATACTGTAAGAAAAGAACAGGATGTGTGGTACCCATGCAAACAAAACTATACATCACAATACCACTGTGTAAAGGGATGTACAAGAACATACAAATTCCGATTTAACTTACAGGTCATGGCTAGATATGATACAAACTATATTTCCACAGTAAGAAACAGAACATACACTACAACACACACTATACAAGGAGCATGTTAGTTTGTGATTAGGATTTAAAAAATCATCTGCTTGTACAGCATTGTCAAAACTACAGGAAAGATCACTACCTTATTTATCAATCATAGATTGAGTCTGAGGTTAGAAAAGAAAGGACATATTCAAATATTGTCAAAGATCTTAATCTTTACAATTCTTTACAAAGGTTAATATCTAAAATGTACACAATAAAATGTTATTGAGTCGGTCGATGTCACAACAGCCTGAAGATAATCTTGATGTGGTAAAGTTAACTCATTCATAAGTTAAATAAATACTAATTTGATAGCTATGCCCAGTCAGGCATATGAACTGTTATTATGGTATGTACTACAACTTCAAATTCTGATGTCAATGATATCCTGGAATGGGCAGTATCTAATTTCAGACAAATCAACTTTAATATATGCTGCATTCTCTGCACAAAACGGTTTAAAATTTTCCAGATTTATAAGGAAGGCAATACAGGTGAAATGGAATGTATCAAGTAACTTCAAGCAGCAGCCAACTAGATTTATGCCTAGAAAAGCCATTGGGAAAATTTTGGCCAATTTTCTCCAAAAGTTAGCATTTAAACTGCCACAAGAAGAAAACTAGTCTAAACTATTGAAGGCACTTGTGAATTGCTAGCAAACATCGGCTGATTTGGAAGAGGATATAGCTAAGATAGCATTGATTAACTATGGATTGTGGGAGACATTTATTTTCTTCACAGAACAAAATAATTTGATGATAACATGATTTTTGGCTGGAAAAAATTATCAATCTTTCAAATATGACACCTATATCATTCCCACCATTTCATTAATTTTTCTATAGGTGTGTGAATCTGCCTATAAACATTGTCAAATTTGTTAAAATTAAGACATAAACATTTAACCTCTAGAGTCAGAGGAACTACGGTTTAGTTGAAGGTGTTTAGTATCTGCGGTGCTTGTCGGTACTTCGCGGGAGAGCGTGCCCGGCGACTGCGATGTTAGCCTTGCGGTAGGCGGGGATGGTGGGACCTCTGGAGTCAGAGGAACTAGGGTTTAGTTGAAGGTGATTAGTATCTGCGGTGCTTGTCGGTACTTCGCGGGAGAGCGTGCCCGGCGACTGCGATGTTAGCCTTGCGGTAGGCGGGGATGGTGGCCTTCTGGCGGATGGGGGGCGGCTGCAGCTGGGGGGTACTGGCAGCGGAGGAGTCGGAGTAGGTAGGTCCTGGGAAAACAACAACATGATGAGCAATGTTTAAAATCAATCAACAACATAGTTCATTACTACAGTCAACCAGTAAAATAACAACGGACTCACTTTGGAGTACAGTACTTTTGCAATGCTAAAGTTGTTTTGTCAAGTTGTTCAAAATAAAACAAATAATTGCTGTTAAATGAAAAGATTCTCCTTATACCAAGTGATGCAAAAGTGTCCTTAGCTACATGTACCAACCTGACACGGATACAAACTTACAAACTGTACAAAACTAAGTGATGTTACAGTAATACTACAGTTGCAAAACTGAAAACTCCAAGTGCATGTAAGACGATTCTTACCTCTATACCTCTTCTGCACAGAGAGGCCTTTGCCCTTGTCTGCCCCACTCTGGAAGACTGTAGTTGGGGGAGTGCTGACTGGTTCCAGCGTCCGCAGGTCCCCTTCTCCTGAAGAAAAGACAAAACATTTTCACAAATGGAAGTTAACATCGTAATGTTGCACAAGATTCAAGTTGCAGCGTTTGGAACAGACACAAAAAGCATTCCAACCTTCAAAGTTCCCATAACATTGTGGCACTTCAATAGCGAAGAAAAACATTGCAGAAGGGCACACTTAAGAAAACTGTAATAAGTTTCTTACCTGTATGGTGGTTGACCGGAAACTTAACACGCCCGCCATACCGTGCAGGGTCTGAGTAGTTCCCATTGGAGTGACGGATGCTGCGCATCTTTTGTCTCGTTCCCACTGGCACTTTCCCTGCTTTATTCTATAACAATGGGAAAGAAGGAAGACTTGTAAAAACATCCAGGGGTATTTTTTTTACATGCAGATGGAATTTTGTTTGGAAATGCGACGGCTCCCACCGTTGAGTCGTTCGGTGCCAGGCTGAAGGCCTGCCCGCCTTAGCCCGGGACCTCAACTCCCCCCCTACTTTGCCCCTGAAGGGGTTATTTGGGGGCAACACCCTATGTAGATGTAGATGGAATAATCTTTGATGCTGTCATTTACCAGTGCAATCAGAATTTTGTCAACATCAGCATGTGTTTTTTGTGTAGGATACAAGTTAAATACGTGAAATTTTGAAATTTCCAAAAGCCAAAACATCACCATCAACTCACCTTGTCATCAGAAACCTCGTGAGACTTGGTTCTCCTACGGGCTTGTCTGTCTAGACTCTTCCTGTCGTTACGGCGAGGTTTCGCAATCCTCGGCACAAACACCGGAGGAGGAGATTCCTCGCGCTTGCTGCTGGCCTTTTCATCAAACAAGTTCTCCTCGCTAACAGCGTGCCTCATGGCAGGCGTTAGAGGATTGGACCTGACCTCATCAATTTGTTTTAACTGCCGAGTGTCGTCCCTGAGAGAATTAAGAGAAGCTGTGGTCTTGCCATAATCAAGGGTGAGAATATCTGGAGCGTGTGTGCTTACTCGTGACCGCCGACGAGCAGCAATGGCGTTAATGTTCTTTGTTTTCTTTGCCACTTCGATGATATCGTCCGGTGATGTCACTATCCCGAGTGGAGGTTCAGGTGAGTCACTGGTGCGGCTATTGCTCCGACTGCTGATGCTGACCAGGCTCTCTAGTTTTGTAACACTGTCCGAATGGGTCGGACTTAAGGCCACTTGGTTATCATGCGCTGCTTGCCGCAGCATCCTTGATTGAGGACTTGCTTTGAAAACCTTTGACGGAGTGTCCCTCTCACTCAAGTCCTTTGTCGATGCATTTCTAGATTTTATCTTCGTGGGTGAAGCACTGGAATGTTCGTCGTCCAACGTGCCAAGCTTATCGTCATATTCCTCAAAGTCCTGAAGCTTCTGAGTGAGGAATGACATTTTTGCCTGGTAGCTCTGTAGAGTGTGCAGCTGCGTGTGGCTGAAGGAAGCGTCCAGGTCCTGAGTGTACACCTCGTACAGTTCCTCCAGCTCCAGAGGAATGGGTAAGTTGTGCATCTCGATCAGTTCCCGCTGCATGCGGATTATCTCGTCCGCCACGTTCTTGTGCTGCTCGTACCTCGCGATGACCAAGTCCTTCTGGCGGAGGAAGTTTTCTTGAAGCAGTGTTTTGGACTGCATCTCTGTGTTTTCGATCTCCAGCTCATGGACTTTACACAGGAGCATGAGGATTTCCTTCTGGTCCTCGTTGTTGATCCGTTTGGGAAGAAGCTCTTCCAGTTTCCTCCCTTTGCTCTGGATGAGACTGAGCTTCTCCTGCAGCTGGAGCTTCAAGTTGGAGGCTTTCTTCTGCTCCTCCATGAGCTGCTGCAGCTCATCCTTAGCGTGGAGCACCTCCGGAGGCTCAGAGGAGGAGTCACTGTGAGAGGACTGTTCCTCCGCTTCCTTCTCACTCTCTCCCTTCTCCAACTCTTTGTTGTCCTCAGTCTGCTTTTCCTTTTGCTTGTTTTGCTCCTGGTCCCATCTGTGGAGGTTACAGAAATGTTACATTAAAAATTTAGCAACCACAATAAGTTAATTCATTAATAGCTGTGGTACAGTTTATCCCACATCTGCAAAGTCTGAACAACACACTTCATTCAAGCCGTGGTGTATAAATATGGTACACTTTGTATGTTTTTACTTATATACTCATGAAACTGTACTGGAATTGATCTGTTTGCTACGTCTTCTCCATGCCATGGCTGTTCATTAAAAACAATCAGGTAGCACAACACTTGCACATGGGGCGGGGAATGTACATGTACTACAAGATCAGCGTTTGATCATCTACACATTCCAGATGTTGATAGGGCTAATTGACTGTACAAACCTGTACAAACCTGTACAAGTGACCACCTCTACATAAGGACCACAGGGCCAACGTGACCACTTTCTGGTGGTCCCATAGACAACTTTTCCCATCCACACAAGCATTAAGAATCCTGTCTATAGTGACCACCTGTCCACATTAATCAGTCCCCAAGTGGTCTTCTTATGCAGTTTTGTCTGTATGTCTATGAAGCAGTGTCCATGTGGTCTAACTTAGAGGTGATGGTTTTGATATGGGGCTGGGAATGTCCTAAAAGATCATCGTTTGCTCATCTATATGTTGACACATGGTTACTTGTCTGTATGTCTATAAAGAATGTGTTAAGTTAAGTTAGTTTAAATCCTCCCACACCATAATTGATGTATAGGGCGGTGCATATCTCCGTTTCATAGCCCTGGGCCACACTGTGGTGCAATCACTGTACCAGGGGGCTAGTCCACTGGCAGTGAAGTGTGTTTAACTTCCATACTGTTTCAGAAGTATGTACAGTTTTTATAAAGTCTTTGGTATGACTCAATGCACCTCTTGTCCAGAGGTGTCCTATGTGGGGCTTGAACCCCAGTCCTTCTGGTCCAAGTAATTTGAACCAGATGTGGCAGAGTAGCAGAGGCGCAGACCACTACACCACAGGGACACCCCATAAAGAATGTGTACTCACTCTGAGATGGTGAGCATGTGTCTGGAGGTGTCCATCTGTATCTCCAGCGTGGTGTTCTCCAGCTCCATCAGGCTGCGCCGGATCTCCATCTGCTCGTGGAAGGCCGACACCAGCTGTTCCCGCAGGCGCACCATCTCCTTCTTATCTGACCTGCTCGCCTCGAGCTGGACCTCGGCTGCGCGACAAAAACAACACCGCAAACGTCAAGAAGGGAGAAAAGGGAAAATTTTTTCAGCGTACTACCAAGTTCTCCTCTGATTCACACCAGTATACTGTACAACTACCAGCCTCTAAGTCAGTCTACAGTAACAGCTTTTTTCCACGAACTGCAAAACTCTGGAATTCCCTCCCAGCTTACTGCTTTCCCCCCGAATACAACCTACAAACCTTCAAAACAAACACACACTGCTGTCTCTCACCTATGCCAGTCATTACTTCAATGCCGAGAAGTGGCCTCTTACGGCCTTGCATTGAGCAAGATCGTTAAAAAGAAAAGAAAAAAAACTCAGCCTGCAAGATTGTCTTAACGAACAGAAGTCAGGAAACAATCACTTCAATAAGGTATACTCCATAAGACATGCATCAAATAAAATGACTATGAAAGCTGTTGCTGACAGTCCTGGACTATAATGAAAGAGAACATTTGATGTCTCAACATCTAATGCTCATTCTGCTGGAGAAGTCGATAGATGTCAGAAACAGACACCAACACACAGATATAGGGCTACCTACGTGGACAGTTGCTAAGCAAAACTGGCAAAACAAATGAAAAAACAGCGTAAATCATGCTTCAGAGGGAATGATTTGATTACTTGACGCAGGATGAAAGGATGAAGCATTGCCCTTGTCAGAAAGAGTGCTACGGGACAAAGCAGCGACGATCAATAATAGATGACTGTGCCATTTGTTGCCTGATTTTAATTACTGATTGCTCCCTTGGCTGCTTTCAATCTTATCTCTTTTCACACTCTTTAGCCAATAGCAGGCCTGCTTCTCTTGTCATCTTTCCATGGGCTGGTGTCAAGAACACGTCTAACATATAATTCTTTGATTACAGCATGGAAGCCTACGTGACAAAAGACCATATTGTAGTACTATGATAATTTTAGCTATGTCTCATTTCAAAGTCCTCAATAGGAAGTTTTGTTTTGGAAAGTTTCCTTATCAGTGATATATATACTGCAATGACAGTGCTGAATTGATGCAGGGTTTACAGGTTTCACATAATACACAACATATGCATATCTTATCCACACTTGCATATTGTGGAACTGTTGCAAGGGTCTGGGCGGCTGCCATTTGGCGCCACCAGGCGACCTCAATACGACCTTCCCCAACCGAAGTCAGGTACCCATTCAGTGAGGAAAGTTGTGTAAAGTGCCTTTCCCAAGGGCACAAGGTCGGTGACGTGACAAACTCTTGGTTCTGAGCCGAACGCTCTGCCGTTGCGCCACACAACCCCATTTTGTGGTCTTATGTTAAACTTAATATGTAACAGGGACTATCATGCAGCAGTGATAGCACCACACCAACTGCTCAGCCTATGGGTCGCGACCTTTTAGCCTAGTGGTTAGAGTGCATGAGGTTATGATCCGGAGCTTGATGGATCGAACCCCGGGGCCGGCAGTTTATGTTACTCCCTTTCGGTGTTTCACTTACACTGTATCTCCTTGATCCTGGACCTGAGCTGCTGTCCCTGGGACAGCTCCTTCTTCACCATCTCCTGCTCCTCGATCTTCAGCTTCAGACGAGAAATCTCCTTCCGCAAGTCTGAGATGATGGCCGTGTATTGCGCAATATGGTACGAGACGTTCATCAGATTTCTTTTCACCTATCAGAGGACAAAGGATGACATAACATTTTACTTAACAATATGTAAAAATCAAGAATCCCAGTGCATTTCCGTGTTTTAGGTAGTTTCTGCTATCAATACTGCAAAACATACTACAAGCAAAGCTAAAAAAGTCAGTCATCTTGAATCCCAACAAGCAACCTTCAGCTGGTTCTTTATTGGTCAGAAATTACCCATGCAATGGTAGCCAGTGCTGAATTGCTGCAGGGTTTACAATCACATACTTCGTAATACACAACAGATGCATATTTGCTCCACACTTGCACTTTGTGGAACTGTCGCAAGGGTCTGGGAGGCTGCCATTCGGCACCAGCAAGTGACCTCAATACGACCTTCCCCAACTGAAGTCAGGTACCCATTCATACCTGGGTTGACCAAGGACATTATATATATATATAATGTCCTTGGGTGGACTTCTTCGGCTGCAAACTTAACCTAAACCAAAAACATGTTAATACGCAACTTCTGAGGACTTGTGTATACACATAAGTTCCTTACCCTTGTCTTGATATTCTTTGCTCTGTCTGCATACAGCAGGGTGTTTCTGGACTCATCAAAGGAGGTGCTGGCTGGACTGATGTGAGCGATCATCACAGTCTTACAGTTGCCTCCCAGGGCATCCTTCAGCAACCTGGTCAGCTTACTGTCGCGGTAGTTCACGTACGCTCTCCCTCCCTTCTCACATAACGCATTGATACAGTTGCCGAGCGCCAGCAGAGAGCGGTTGATGTGAGCACCTTCTTTCATTCTTTTTCCACGGTTCTGAAAAGGAAGAAACGGCCATGTCACAAAGGTCATCCTATACCTATAGTATAGAACTATTTGTTACTAACAAATTTCACTTACAATTGGGTGACAATTTGTGTTTTAAATGATAGGTGTAATGCTTAAACCAAATTGTCTGCCATTGTAAAATAACAAGTCGTGTGTATATATGTATCAGGTGTCTTATTAATTTTAAATCAGCCTAATTGCCAAGTGGATTTGAACTTCAAAGCTTGGGCCACCTTAAGCCATTCCAGAGTGTGGGTGCTAGCCGTGGTTATGATTGGATTAGGCCACACCAATTTATTTTCTTGGTTAACGGAATAAAAAAATTAAAAAAATGCTAGATTGGAAAAACAACATGAAAACAGAATCTCAGAGGAATTTTTTTACTTTGGTGCACACAGCATCAGGGAGTGAACAGGGTCAGGTGCAAGTTTTCACCCCAGCTTTCTGTTTTCATGATCTTTTTGTTGCTAAAATTAAAAATAAAAATCCGTTAACCAAGAAATTAAATTGGTGTGGCCTTATCATACACAGTGTGTAAGTTTCAACAACAGTGCCAGGTATGACTTTAAACCAGGGACTGCCTAAGTCTGTCCTACCCGTTTCTGCTGTCTGCGTTTGTTCAGCTGCAAACATATTCCATAACATGCTTGTGTTAGTAGAAAGTTCAGTGTTGGTGAGTAGAATCTGATAATGGATGAAAAAAGTGTCCAGAAAATACAAATTCTGATATAATTGTGAATTGATGCACAACCATCCTTGATTCAAAGTGATGATCTGATCAATCTATAGTCTACTTATAGGTGGGGAAAGTGGATATGCAACACCAGTCACATGAGAATGTTTATGGGAATGTAGTAAACAAGGCACCTATTTTTCATAGAGTTCACTGATAACTGTGTGCAGGTTTCCACACACTTCTCAGTGTTCTCACCAGGATTTTTTCACAGCATAGGGGTCAGGTACAGAAGGCCAACTTTGCGCGGCGCAAGTCAATCACGGAGTGCCAAAGACATGACAACGGTTGGGAGTCTGGCATCTTCCCGCACAAAATTTTGAAGTTCATAGCTAAATAAGACACTTATTTCCACCATTTTGAGGGATAAATTTTGTGAAGTTAAGTTTTTATTCTGTCACATCCTCATTCTAAAGCCAAATATGAACTCTTTATAAGATTTATGAACTTCAAGGTTCTTCCCAGAAAGAAACACCCCTATGCTCATTGAAACACAGCATCGGGGTCCAGATCACAGCATCGGGGGCCCCTATGATGAAAAGGCCTGGCGAGAACACTGCTTCTGAAATAGATCCTAGTTGACCTACTTTAATGGGACAGTAAACCTGGTAGAACAATCACACAACTCTCACAGTACAGCACTATGGAAAGGGAAGGAAAGTGATCTCGAACCAGTTAAGGTCAAATGATCTCAATGAACAGATGAGCTAATCTTCCACTGGTTGTGACAGAGAAGACAGACGCTATATACAGTATTTACACGTTCATTGTATTCGGGAAATTCCCCTAGCTCTTTTCGACAAGCACAATGAACAGTGGACCACGGCTTAACGTCCCGTCCTAAGGACTGCGACCCTTTCCGGTAGTGTGCATGTCGGGTGAGCAACACAGTCGGGATTGAACCCGGGGCTTCTAGCTCCAGAGGCAAGATCGCTAACCATTGGAGTTGGACTATGCACGCTACGCTATGGAGAAACAACATTAAGAATTCCAACAGCACAATGTTTATCTAGAGGATACTGACCTGGGTTTGAGCCGCCCTCTCGGACCCCGCCAAGTCGATCATGTACAGCTTGCCTACCCGCACTTCCTGCGTCGTGTTGCGGACGCGGGAACGCTGCTTGACGGTGACCTGCAGCACAGCGTGTGAGCGGGAAGATGTCTTGTTCGCCTTGGTGGGTTCCTGGGTACGCTGCTTGTTGCCTTGCTGTAGGAGCTCCATCACCTGTCGGAGATCATACATGTACATTACATAGAAGTTTTACACACTGATTGGGGGTGTCCCTGTGGTGTAGTGGTCTGCACTTCTGTCTCTCACCACATCTGTTTCTAATTACTTGGACCAGAAGGACTGGGGTTCAAGCCCCAGGTAGGACACCTCTGGACAAGAGGCGTATTGAGCCATACCAAAGACTTTATAAAAATGGTACATACTTATGAAACAGTATGGAAGTTAAACACACTTCACTGCCAGTGGACTAGCCCCCTGCTACAGTGATTGCACCATAGTGTGGCCCAGGGCTATGAAACGGAGATGGGCACCGCCCTATACATCAAAAATGGTGTGGGAGGATTTTAACAACTTAACTTGACAAACTGATTAGAACCCTAGGGTAAGCTAAAACTTGGTACAGTACAAGGTGGAAAATACAGTCTGCTGCATATTTGTAAACATGCATGCACAGGAATATATATTTTCGTACCTCCTTGGTAGATTTGGCGTTGACCTCCGACAGCCCGGTGACCTGCACCCCCTTCGTGTCCTCCCGGAGTTCCAAGTATCCTGACTCAGGGTTCAGGAGGTCACGGATCATCTCATTATAGATCTGGGGTGGGACAACAAGACAAAGTCACGTTAGCAGACTGACAATAACGAAGTAGCGGGTACATTTGTGATGGAGAGACTTAAGAAGATCACTTTTCAAATAGAGAACTACAAGAATTCAAGAAGGTGTGCAGTGACAAATGTTTGGTAATAACACTTCTCAAAAAGACATGTACACATGTAACTCACAGGCACCCAAGTGACAACGAAACATTTTGGACATGGCATACATGTAGGTCATCTTAAAAGGTCCCTGTTCCTGTAACGTCTATGCTAACAGCAATATGATATCCTGGGGGTCCTGAACTTTGGAATAAACTCCCCACAGAACAAACAAAACTCACTGCCCTATCGACCTTTAGAAATAGACTTTAAGAATGGAATTAGGACTGACACCGAGTTTTTAAAATTGCATATTATTGTGATCATTATGTATTATGTCTGTGCATTGTATTTGTATCCAGGGAGCCTGAAAAACAGGTCAAGAGACCTGAGTGTGTCCGCTGGCTAAATGAATAAATGAAAAAATGAATGCACCTCTAGGTAAGACATGGAGACTTGGTACACCATGTTTTCACTTGTCCTGTGCATCTCTTCAAACAGGTCGTTGAGTGACCTCGCCATCACACCAGGCTCGTGCTCTGTTCCCAGCATGGTGTAGGTTTTACCAGCACCTGAAAGAAAAGGCAAGGAAATTGCAGTACGCAGATGGAGATGGTTAGGACGTGTTTGCCGAAGGCCACAAAATAGCTTAACAAGAGTAGCTCTTAGATGGTCACCGCAGGGTAGAAGATCAAGAGGAAGACCAAGGGAGACGTGGAGACGCTGTATGGAGAGAGAACTCAAGAGAAGAGGCCTCTCCCTAAACGAAGCCCCCAGCCTTGCGGCTGACCGTCAAAGATGGAGGGATTTCCTAGAGCCTCAAGAGCCACTAGGCCCAGAAGAGGACTGAGTGAGTGAGTGAAAGAAAAGGACACCGTGTAGTAACTGCACAGGACAGTACGTACATGTGAGAGCTGTGGCCATTCCTAGTCCCCACTCTCATCATAGTCATGAGCATTTAATTTCAAGCAATACTTCATTTTTACGACAGCCAACGAAAGGGTATGTCACCCCGTAAAAAGGGTGGTATAACCCTAAGCAAGGGGCTGTGCATGTACTACTACTACTAATACTTCATAAACCCAACACACTTATCGAGAAGAGTTGAGCAGGGAGCTTGGAAAAAAACGCTAGCCGTGGCAAAGCTGTATTGCACTATTAATGAAAAAGCAGCACACAAATTATCTTGCTCAGTGTCACTGATGAAAGAAGTGAATACTACTTGAAACGTCTGACTATTTTCAAAATCATATCCAGTTGCTTGAGTAACTGCTATTTGCCGTATCTTATTACCTGGATGCCCAACCTTCATCGACGAAGCGGTACACTCCGTCTCATGCTTTATAATTTGAGTTCGAAATGATTTCATACGTTTCATACTTTAGTGGTCATCCCAAACAACAAGAAAAAAAATCTGGTAAAGCATTGTACCTGTAGCACCATAGGCAAAGACAGTAGCATTGAATCCCTCAATGACACTCTCTATCAGGGGCCGGGTGGTGTGGGCATAAACTTCCTCCTGTATGACATGAAAGAGTGACAAAAATGTTCAAACACTGAGCCATAGGTGCATCCTACATCATTCCAAACAATGTAGTACAGTGTATGTCATACAGTAACAAAAACACACACACAATATATACTCATGGTTTAATATGCTGCAAAATACAGTAGAATGTGTTTTCATCTCAATACCTTTTGCAGTGTCATCATATACATGTAGGAATCTATCAATTGGATTGGCTGCAATTCCATTGCTAACTGCTAGATGCCTCTTTGCTACTGGGGAGTTGTATTGCGAACTAGACAAAATGATTCAAATTGTTTATAGCAGATTCTTTAATATTTAATGTTGTCTGATCTACATTTTGTACCTAGTATGACTCGTGTCTGGACTGCCAAGTTGTAAAAGAATCCTGATCTTTTCAGGGGCTTTTTCATCTGTTGAAGCCTGCTTGAGTGATCAGGGTCTCACTCTCACCTATTCAGTGTCAACACAATGCTCTTCCACGTGCTTTTGATTTTGCAAAATGCCATCTATTGAACCCTGGTGATAATGCCCTTTGGTTCACATTACGGAATTTCACTCAAGCATCCAACAGGGCATGTAGAACATGGAGACAAGGTAGTCTATGGGAAATGTAATACAGTAGCTGCCTCAGAAAAGGCTTTTTTCAGTTGTTTCTGAGAACTTGATCCCGTGAAATGTGTAGAACGTCATGGGAATGTTGTGTAAAGCAGCAGTAGTATCTAGTGCTCTTTGTCACGACAGCTTCACTATTCATTAGGAAAGAAAGGAATCCTTTGGATCGAGGTTCCTGTTGCGAACCCACTGTGACGAAAGAAACATTATATTATGTAATATAAGTCAGCTTTGGCTGCAAACATGGGCCCTTTGCTTGTTTTTATTGAATCACAGGCTGGAATTTTTATGGTTAATGCAATTAACTAAAACACAAATATCCAGCACTTTCCCAGGGGGATTGTTTAACATGTAAACATGGTGTGAACGAGGCCCAAGCATTATCATTCTAACTATAGCATGAGGAGTACCAAGCAAATCAATAACTCTTTCGAAATCAATTTTTGTAGTCCCAGACACGTACGCAACCATTCACTACATGTCTGAGGTTTTGAGCGGTGTCAACAGCATGATAAATGATATCTAGTCTGAGGTGGATTTGTCAGTGGACAATCGTCGCAGAACAGAATGGTCCCTTGGGATTTTTTGTTGTCCATCACAATGTTTTGTTCCCGTCTGTCTATATGTCTGCCTTTGGAACAAGAATGACAGACATGCATATTTTAGATGACAGATATTGTTAAAGACATGTATGTCGTGCTACTGTGAAAACTAGTCATCAACAACCTTCACCTTTCAAGAAATTATCACGTTGAAAATTATGTGAAATAAATCAAGTGTTTTTCTAAACCAAGAGGTCATGTGTATGCTTTGAATGAACTCCATCTTTAAAACTTGGGTCACTATGTTTTTTTCCACTGAGTATGTGAACATGTACTGTGTCTTAAATGCCAACATTTCAGACATGTTAGTACCTATACATGTAGAGGTCTGATGCTTACTACAGCTGGGACTGAGTTAGAATGCTGATGAATTTGCAGACCATTTCGTTTGAGTTTTAGGTCAGCTTTTCTTCTGGAGGTTAAGGTTAACAATTGTCTATAAATGTCAAGGTTGTACACGAATCCCGCCACACAGAAAAAGGGCAATCAATATATGGAATTGTAAAAGCGGATGAATGTCCATTAGTAAGTCAGTGTTCACCTTTCTGGGGACATTTTTTGATAGGAATTTCACACTTCAAGAGGCTAATGTGCGTAATGTGCAACTAACACTCACTTGAGTGGACCTGCCATCAAATGAGTAGTCAAACACATATTGCTTCTCCCGCGATCGATTCGCTCGTAGGATGTCGTCTGGATCCTCCTGGGGGTCCATCAGTACCACCATCTGTGGAGGGAAAAACATGGCGTAAAAAAACAACCCACCTGAACCTGGCTTGGGGGAGGAAACCTTTCGTAACTGCTAGCACGCAAAGGAGAAATTAAATGTCATCTTTTATTTTACCTTCCTCATACATGGAAGAATAATTATGCAGAACAGAAGTGGCATCTTGCATGATCATGTACTGTACTTTGTGAACTTGCTGGTGGCCATCCTTACACGATTTTCAATAAATAAAAAATAAATGTCATGGGCAGATGAATAATCTTTCCTCTGTAAATGATTTGGTACAGTTTATGTGTTATACATTTGGGGACTTAACAGAAAAATGGACATAATCCGTTTTCACGAGACAAAGATAATGGTATATGACAATTGTACAGTAATTGACAGTAATGTTAGTAATATCCACATTTTTCAACCTTTTTATTTTTTATCAAAGTTATAAGTTCCCAGTATATGATTATTGACAGTCCATATTGGTACCTATAGGGCACAAACAGACTCATTAAGGTTATGGTCATGGTGACAGTGGGAGTCACAATATATGCTTTTATCCTTCAGTGAGATGAAAATCAATGTAAGAGCAGATGTTACTATTCTCAACATGTACATGTAAGATACCTTAAGCCATGTGTCCTACCATTTTCCAACCAAATCTATTTCCAACACAGAAAAGTACCACCCCCAGCAGTAAAATTGTTAGTTTTAAGTGTTTCGAACATTCTCTAATGTCATGTACAGGAATCAAATTAAAGAACCCAACACCCGGTGTGCTTGGTCCGTAACACGAGCGGCAACGAGGTTGTAGTGAAATTGAAAAAAAGTGTTGTGTTTTGCCTCAGTCTGAGGTCGGCCACTTTACCTTTAAATTTCTATAGTAATCAATATCCAGTTTTCTTTTCCCAGGACCAGTTGTAGAACAGATGATGTCTTTAAAATGTGGGTTCTGTGAGCACATGACAGGGGAGGAAATCGGCAATGATTATACATTTAAATTAAACAGATTTTCAGTTTGTGCCATGAAATCTAATAGGCTATGCCTGGCAAGTGCTGTTTTCTTGGTAAATTATGTTGTCCATAGCAACCATCCGAAACAATCACCAGTCCCTGGCAACAGGCGAACACAGGCCTTGCTCTGAAGAACCCGATTAACCTGAAGACAGACCCCATTCACGATTCATCACAGCTGAGGTAAAGTAATAATAAAGGAAACACAGCAGCCTGATCAGGTCATGGAAACAATAAAAGCACTCAAGTCTTGTGGTTGCAAAACAGTCAGCCAACAACATAAATGCACAGCATGCAGATTCAGTGGTAGCATGTGCGTTTAGAATGATGTCTTTGCCGTACAGTTTAAATCAAAATTGTTGTGTTCGAATTCTATATAAGCACTGGTAAAAATCATCTCCTTAATACCTACTGAGATGGCTTTCATGTACTTATGTAATTGTTTACATGATGAGATTCTGACTGAAGCTTGTGAAATCTCTCAAAGCCATCTTAACCTTTAGCATGCTGAATTACTGTCAAAAAGGTTTAACCTGATGGTTATTACAAACATTATGGTTATTACGAACATAAATAAGTATACGTATACATTACAAACAATGTTACTGCTTTTATTGAATGTTGCTAGTACATGTCTTGTTACGTGGGATAAAAGAGGAATTAACACTATGACCCGAACAAGGCAATCAGCGATGGCAGACTTTCCCCCTTCACTGGTCTGAGACACACAGATAGACAGACAAATAGACAGACAACCTAAAACCAATACTTCACTCTCTTCACAGGTAGTCTCTACCAGACTAACCGCGCCGGCTATAAGGAGAACATTTGCCGGGGGACTTCGACCATGGAGGGTTTCATTCGCAGGCATAGGGTTGAAATATTTGACCCTCTGTCCGTAGCCGACTCCCTTCATACAATTGACTCTATTTTGCCAATTTCTACCATTTTCCCAGCGACCCGCGGAGGCTGGTAGAGCCTACTTCACAGGGGTGAAGAAAAATAGTCTGAGGTAAGCATCACTACCGGCAGAAATACCAGATGTCCACGCATCTGTCGGTTCTAACAACAGTTTTACTGCCCAACAGTAACAACCACATTCCAAAGAGTCCACAGTGTTGACCCTGTCCCAGGTTGTAACAGCAAGCAGGTATACAGCTAGTAGACATGTAAGGCCACACCAATCTAATTTCTTGGTTAACAGATTTTTTTTTTAAATTTTAGCAAAAAAAAATCATGAAAACAGAAGGCTGTGGTGAAAACTTGCACCTGACCCTGTTCTCTCCCTGAAATTGTGTGCACCAAAGTAAAACTTTCCTGTGAGATTCTGTTTTCCTGTTGATTTTCCAATCTAGCATTTTTTTTAAAATTCCGTTAACCAAGAAATAAAATTGGTGTGGCCTAATGGTGTGTGGAGTGATCTACATGCTTTTCATTACAGCTGTTATTCGGTGGTTCTATTCACCTGACTGGACCCGTGTATGCGTTATAAACATGGCTTGTTTGTTTGTTCTTCTGGTGAATCGCTAGCCTCTGTGTGTTTCATTTACCTTGAAACTGTTTACTATATCCTTGACAGAAAACGTACATGTAGGATCTCCCCTTCCAGACCCAAAATAAGGCTTTACATATTCAAGTGGCGCGCTGCATTCTGTGCCAAGGGGAGGATAAACACGGCTGCTTCCATGTGAGACGCGTCTCCTGGATACCGGGGGGCAAGGTCACCTTCAAAATGGCGATATTTGTGTTGATACGTAACCACAACCTCGAGTCAACAAAGGGGTCACCGCGCCATTTGTTTCCAGTACGGCCGGTTTGCCAGTGTGGTAGAGAAGACACTACAGTGTTTTAATTAATGTTGTGCCATAGCCAAGTAGCTTGGGTATGGACTGAGTCACTGACACTTGTTCGAGTAGAATTCATCGACTTTGAAGCCTGATTGCACACCTGTCAAGCCGAATAAATAGAGCCGACATTTGTCATGCGCGTCAGCGTGCGGAATAAAGGATTTGACAGCAAACGACGCCTCTAAGTACAAAATCCACATATTATGTTGGAGAGGGAACAATTGTAGGCAATAAATGATTCTGCAAGAATAGACGAGCACACACATACATTTGTAAAAAAGCTTTTGATGAGGTTTTAAGGTAATGTACCTTTATACAAGTTACACATACATGTACATGTATGATGGAGGAAGAAAAATCAATACCAGATAACTTCAAAAGGTCTAGCAATAAAGCATGCACTGTCCTTGGCAATCTACTATTTTGTGGCAAAAGAATTATGATGAGATGATTCTAAAAAATACAGTTTGAACACTTAAAGGGCCAATAGTTTCAAGTAACATATAATTGTAAGTTTCCAAACCTTTTAATAATCTCCCAAACAATTCTAGGCCTCTAATATGATTCAAAACTAGTTTGAAAAAAAGAAAGATGAAACACAGCCAAAAAACATCATCTCCCCATAGGTCATAATGCGTGATCATGATAACATGCACCAGACTGTATCTTAACATTGCATGTAAGCAGTCCCTTTTCCCATCATTACAAATTGCGGTAACGTACACATGAGAAGATCAAGAGCCTGTGGATGAATTCTCCACTCATTAGTGCCGTGAGTTGGATAATCCCTTCCTGTAGCGCTGCTGCACGACAACCGTTCAGCTTTGCACGCTTTGAAAGATCGCACACGCGACTATCACCAAATGTAGGCCGAGGAGTGTCGCTTCAACTGTACAGAGCTGGGTTATTTCATTACTTGTACGTATCCGCTTGCAAGGACTAACTAGCATTATTCTCTTTACAAGATACAAGATGAACATCATATAGAGCCGTAGTAAATATGAAAGGAAGAAAATGTCAAAAGAATGGAATTATTTTACTTGTCAGGAGAATGGCATTAGCTTTTTTCAAATTCATTCTTTTACCATTTTTCAAAAATCACATAAAGAGACCATTTCTTTCAAACTATTAAATACATGATCGTGTATGACAAAAGTGCATTAATCTAAATCTTTCCAAAAATTCAATCCAAGGTGAAAAAGGATCTCTCATAACATCGTCTTGAGGGTTTAAACTTGCCCAACTGGCTGACAAATTTGCTTTTTTGCTGGGCTACACATATGGCCTCATGGACAGACACTTGTTGATTCCAGCCCCTTTCAGGTGGGCTGTGACCTTCACTTGTCTGTTTGCCCATGTATGGGTAACTATAGGTATTGTTGTGCAGGGTAAATACAGCGGAACTTAAAAACATGAAGGAATACACCAGTAAACTGAGGTATGCAAGCCTTCCTGAATATGCATGCTACACATGTATTTTGGAAAGACCTAAATGACCACACTTAGCATTTTCCATTGATAATAAATGGTGGATTGTAACTTTTAGTAGCTGTTTACATCAAAATAGTGCACTTGGTGATGGGAGTATTTCTTCGGCAACTGGAAAACATCGAACCTTTCATACCAGGTGCCTTTAGTCACACGGGGCAATATCCTCACGTTATTCATGGTCATTTCACCTGGTTGGACAATAGGGATGACGTGCGGTGTGCCATTCAGTCTGTCTCATCTCCTGATCCTACCCACAAACTTTACTCAACCTCCTGGGGAAGCTTTACAGGCGTCCAACCATGCTATGCTTTACACCTATAGATGCCTGCAGGATACGATTGACTGGCTTCCCCTAACAAAAAAACTCTATGGTCCATTTCCATACCAAACAGTGATAACTATAGGTATTGGATGGGAGGATCCCTGAATGAACATAACTAGGAGAATACGGCTGCGTGTGGGCATGTCAGTAATGTTTGCTGGGACAGATCTTTTGTAGCCATTTCTGAAAAGCTACTGTAATCCTTCATTTCTTGAAAGGTGACTAGACAAGAGAGAGCTGTCCTTGCCTCACAGGAAAGGTGACCAACCATTGGCCATTCAGCGCTACCCTATAACGCATACCTGTAAACAGAAATCTATTGTACAGTCCTCATAGCAAGGAGTTACTGCTTTGTACGGGCAGTGTAGCTCTTGTTGCTATGGGAAAAGTCATTGGCATTTGTTGTAAACAGTTAGAGATAGCTGCCGATATAGAACGTTACTTAGTAAAACTGCAGTTTTTCATACAAAAATGCACAGAAGTATACATGCTTCACAACATGCTTTTCTGTTCTGAACATAGTCTCAATTCCTGCAATTATTACATAACACTTTTGAGTTTTGTACAACATATTTCTGAGGGTACGCAATTAGAACTGTGCACTGGTGAGGACTTCCTCCCCATGGGGACTCAAGTATTGTACCGCTGTCAGGATACATGTACATGTAGTTATCACTAGAGAATATATCAACTCCTGCCATTCATAATTCTTCTGCTATTTCCGATGTGCTATTCATAATTTGCTATTTATAACTATAAGCATGCACTTACACATGTACTGTATGCTTCTTAAGGATAGGACAAGTGCCGGTGATACAAAGATCAGTATAAGGGTGCTCTGGAAAAAGGATGGGGCAAAAGGGCTAGGAAAAAAATTAGAGAGGGGAATCGTTTCCAATACCATTTATTTCGTACTACTGTGATAAAATGAAAATATGGGCAGGGATGTATTCGAACTGCTGAACAATACAGACCTGTATCAGTCTTGAGGATGGGTGTTGATGACGTTGTTTGCTTCAAATAATACAGCTTCGATAACAACATTGTCAGCTGTATAATTTTCTTTTACAATACAGGTTGGATCAGTCTGGTCATCGGTCTAGGCCAAAGCATATTCTTTGTTAACAAGTAGAGATCACCTCGACATGAAGTCATTTTGTTGTACGCTTGCAAAGTCTACCCACAGGGCTGAATGTAAAGAGGTCGTAGTTCAGTTGTACAGGTTGAAAGTCTCCTGCCCTGCAATGATGGTAATCTTGTCAATAAGCCCCTCCCTAAAGCTGGCAGAACAAATCCACTGCCCAAGGCATCTATCCATAGAAACCGGGCAACCTTTTTTATGTGTCCGCCTAACCATTCATGTTGGCCCCCTGCTTTGATAAGTTTCCTTCAATGCTGCGGCACACGTACTTAAGGCATCGATTCCTACCAAATCCGACAGTGTACGCATCTATGTGTATGTACTTACTTAAATGTAGGTTAAAGGAGTAGTAAAGAAATTGAACAGGCTGATGAAGGATTTAGAGAAAGTACGTCTGAAAATTGGACACATGTCTGATGCGTCACCTGCAACAGCAGATGTTAAAATCATGTAGAATAGAATTCAATTTCAATGACTTTCTCACTGACTTTAGATGAAAGTACACGTAAGACACAACAGCTAAAATAATGCTTTTATGGGTATTTATTGGTATTATATGTACATGAAATTAGGATATACCTATGCTAACAAATTTGAAGTGAATGTTTACCTAATAAGTTCAAATGCTGATTAATAAGTATAAGTAAGTAAAGTAACCCAAGGAACAACTTGTAGGTTGTTGTACATGTCTTCAGGTACAGTCCTTGTGCCTATAGGGGGTCTCAATGACAGGATGCCATCCAGGTAAACAATAACAAGATGTCCCTGAGGAGACAACAATCTGCTGGTTTGAGCATTTTCTTCCATTAACACCTCAGAGTAAACACTGGGGTGACGTCAGAGGTAATGTGATGTTGTTGGAAGGTGGACAACAAAAATGTTTACAGATTGTGGATGAATGCAGAGACAAACCCGAACAATCAACAACGCTCCTTTCATCTCGACGCCCGTTGGTATTGCCTTGCCTGAGTGTGTTACCTGAGACACACTTAACACAGCTAAGGTATCGCCTGGAAGACTGGAGGAGGCATATGTGATAACAATGCAGGAATTCGATGACTTATTAGCTTTATCCAAGGGATTTACTATTTCTTTTTACAACTCTTTGATGACAAAACATATTAGAACACTAATACCCTATGACGTTCACTTCAGATCCAGTAATCGATGACATCATACATGTAATTCCTTATTTCCAGTCAGAGAACTCCATGTAATATGGTTGGTCTAGTCCAAAGATCGAGCTGGGCGTAGTTTGGAGCCCTTGCACTTGAACAATAGGCGCTGACATTCTTTCAGAGTGGGAAGCACCTGAATGTTTCTTATGTAAGTAACTCTATTGTTGGGCCGCAACAAAAGAGTAGCTCGAGGAAACAGACAAAAAGGGGGTGACAACCTTGGGCTATTAAAGGTCGCACGTGGGAAGTACATGTGGAATAATTATAGGGTTATAAAGGCAGCACGTTGTACCACACCTGTCTGGATAGAAGCCCCCCAGGGATTACCCCATCATTTTAGTTGGCACGCAAGCACTTTCTTTCTGGGCTGGAAATCTATACCCCCCACACAGTAGGAGGTGAACAGCACAAAGCGCAGACAACTTTACAAAACACCTGCTGTTCTGCAGGTACAAAAACACATGTACAGTGGTTCATCTAAATCAGGAAAGAGGGGCGCTGCGCTCTCTTGTTTCAGCCCAGCACGCCCTTGTGGAATTCAGATTTTAGCTTAATATCCAGCATACAGCCTTCACTCAGAAATGGATTCTTCCATAAATACATAGAATTCACTCTCTTGCCTGTGTGTGCTCCCTCTTATTCAATTTTTCTAGAAAAACCCAGGTGCATGTACATACAGTACAAAGTATTTTGCAACATTTCTAGCTAACGATGTCATGAAAAGATCTCCAGATGTGATCTGAATCATCGTACATAAAGGTGGTTGCAGATCTTTGGGGACCTGCTACAAAGCCTTAATAGTAATCCTCCTGATAGTAGCATGTTCAATTAGCAACACAAAACAAATATGCCGATGTCCATGCCTACGGGGGCTTTTAACACTAACAGTCCGTTTTGTCCCTTGTCATCCTTTGAGCGATAATGCTGACTTGACACGCAAAGCGTATACGATAACCACATGCTACTTCATTATCAATTTTCTGGAAGATCCCATTATTAGTTCCCTTTCAAGCAGAACCAGTCTATCCCTTCTAGGCATGCAACGCTATTCTTTACCCGCAGGAAGACACTCAGACTATGTACATGTATGGAATAAATTTCTCTTGCTTAAATTGAATGGCACAAACCATTATGATCAGCTGAATACCATTCATAAGTTTCTAACACCTTTATGTCCTGCAGAAGACATACTCTTCACTTTAATATATCAAAAGAGCCCTTTGCTTATTTATAACTGCATCTTATTCCTAACTACTGCAACAAACTACGAGGAAATGTGAGAAGCTGCATCTTACCCTGAACATTTCAGAACATTCTTTCCCAAACTGAGTCTGTATCTAAGCTAGCTTCATTGTTGGATGATGCTATTAGCCAAGAAAAGCGTTCTGTCTGTGTGGAGCATGATCTTTGACCTTTCTAGCCTGTTCTCATGACTGTAGGGTTGGCCTTGCAGCCTTTTTTATCATGGTGTTTCTGTTCACTGGACAACGTTTCTAAAAATACTGCCTGAAGGATGCCCCCGTGCTCTCCTGAGATTGATCACGGTGGTAGCAACCGTCGGAGGAGCCAACAACCAGTGAATGAGAGGTTTGTTATGACTGCCAACAATTTGCACTATAAAAGACAGTCTCTGAGTTAAAACCGTTCAACATGCTAATGTTTATGCACTTTTTGCTGTTGACCATGACATTCATAGTGACAACCAGAAATTGTATCCAAAATGTATAGTACAAGTAGGCCTGTAAGCTTCCAATTGCATGAAAGCCTTTGCTGTTTTTCAGATGTCACAAGAGGCCTATGTGCCAAATGAAAGCCGTGACACACTGCCCGTCTAAGATCACTGGCAAGCGTATGAAGTGTAAATCTTGGTGAATGCCTGATAACGGTGTTGGAAGGCATTTCAGTACTTCTTTATTCTCAAGAGGTCTGTCCGACTTTGCTGCTGTTTTTACAGGTAACAGAGCTCCACTTCTTAGTAATCTGTGATTTGGGGTCATCATGTGGGATGTTCTTTCATCCAATGCTTCACTTTTATCCTAGCTGCAAGTCTGAGTATAAAACACAGGAAATGCATGAACACAAAGCTAATTGAACTATTGGCAACTTTGTCTTGAATTAATCTTCTTTTAAAGACTACTTCAAGACATCCTAAATTGTCTTAACCTCATTAACATACCTATTCAGAGTTTTGGTATAAAACCTGGTGTTCTCAGTCCTATCGTTAGTCACTGACGAAAGACAGTGGATGCTGTCTGAAACGTCTGACTGTTTCAAAATTTTATCCAGTTGCTTGAGTTATTATTTTTGGCGTGTCTTACTACCTGGATGTCTAACTTTCATCAACGTACAAAGCCATGTAGTTCTAGTTGGTCGACATGAAGCTGGGGCTACAAAATAAAAGCTCTCCTTTGTGTGAGCTTCCTAACCACAGGCTACCACATCACAGACCTGGGGTGACGTGTCCACCGAACTCTTGTAACGACAAGTACCACAAAGTGCTGATTCAGCTCGTAGATTACGAGTCTTACAATATAGTTGCCCGCAATTAGGCCCCGTTTGACTCCACCCCTATCTCAGTTAGAACCACTCTGTCATCCTCTGCTGAAGTCAAGCATTACAGAGGGCCTGCATGGGGGGTCCCGACAACGATCTACGCTAAAGTCGGGGGGGGGGGGGGGATGCGGCTACATAATATGCTAAATTCAGAAAGCCTCCCTACGCTCTTCGCTAAATTCAGAAATCCCCCCTACGCTCTACGCTAAATTACGGAGTGGTCGGAAACGCTCTACATAAAATTAAAACGGCCGATTACGCTCTACGTAAAAGGGGCATGCAGGCCCTCATTACATAACTTCTTGCCCTGCTGGTGTGACAATGGCTGCGAGGTCCTCATGCACAGGAAATCCTGAAACCCAAGACACACTCTAACTCTACTCACTGCCCTCCCAATTGCTCCACATCCTCCCTCTGCTGAAAACAAAAACCTAATCATCAAGGATTGTTTGCTGTGAACCACAATTGAACAGATGGCGAAAAAGTCATCCAAACTTATTGGTTTGTAACTAGGCTGACCTTACAAAAGGTGTTGTTGTTTAGCAGAAGTGGAGTTGGGGTAACTGGAGAGGAAACCATTATTGGATCACATTTTGCAGGCGGGGAATCCATTTAAAGATTCCAGGCACTTGTTTCACTTTAATTCAAAGGGTTTCTAACTGTTAGCAATCTAAAGGTGCAGTTCGAACTATCTAATTCATCACTGTATGTAATAAAAACACATTGTCTATTTTTCCGTTAGTTGTTCAGTATAAAATTCAGTTTTGCATTTTCCCCAGATCCTTTCAGAATTCTTGAAACCTCTCTTACTGTGTGCAGTTGTCAAGACAGAAGCTGCTCTTACAAGTCGCCTGCCACAAAGTTCTCCCTTTCTATAGCGACGGTTATATTTGTACATCTCATTTTACCTGCCTATAAGGCCACACTATTTTAATTTCTTGGTTAACGGAATCTAAAAAAAAATGCTAGATTGGAAAATCAACATGAAAACAGAATCTCAGAGGAAAGTTTGTACTTTGGTGCACACAGCATCAGGGAGTGAACAGGGTCAGGTGCAAGTTTTCACCCCAGCCTTCTGTTTTCATGATTTCTTTTTGGCTAAAATTAAAAGAAAAAATCTATTAACCAAGAAATTAAATTGGTGTGGCCTAATGAGTGTTCAGCCTTCACCTCTTTCACATCATCATCCCATCAGAGCAAACCCAGATCAATCTGCATGCAAAAGTAATCACCCTACACTACGCACGTCTCCTGGCCTGGAAGTAATGAGCACATCATTGACTTAATGATCCCTGGTCCAATTTTCCAACCATACATTATTACTGAGAATTATGTTCATTTCACTGACTATACATAGATATGCTTTTCTCACCTCTCGAAAAAATATTAAAATAATGTTAACCATTCAGCAATTGTAGCACACGAAGTACATAGGAAACGAAAATACATTCCCCTACAGCAGCCACCTTTTCAACAAAGGGATTTCGTAGGGTTAGGTAATAAATTAGACATTGCACGGACAATAGACTCCAAGAATATACTACCACATATAGTACTATTGTCAGCTTTCACCTTTGTGTACATGACTTGGAAGTGAAAAGCCTGTTAAAAAATTCAACAGTTAGCGTGATAAACTTCTGCTGAGTCAACAAAACTTTTTGTGGTGTGACCGTGACAAAGACTTTATTCCGCTCAATCTACTTTTATCTTGAATAAAACATTGTCCCATTGGATCCTGGTAGGGATGTGTGCCTAATATATCAGATATAGGAAGAGGTTAAGGTAAAGAACCAGCCCAAACCTGTACCTGAACACTGTGGTTTAGTAACCTGTGGTTTGCAATGACAGAAACATGAATAAACAGTCAACCAAATGTTTATTTTAACTTAAGAAGGTTTCCTAAAATCATAGATGGATCGGACTTGAACACCTATATTATTGTTTTCATCTTTTTTCAGTGCTAATTTGTCAACTCTGTGTAATAGGAATAATACGTTTTTCATAACAAAATAAGTCTGACTCAGGAAGTTATATACTTGAGTGTATTATTACTAAGTCTATTCAGGTACGTACTGGTACAGTGATGTTCCAGTACTTTGGACCCATGTCTGTATGGTTTTTGCCATACTGTACCAGTACTGTGTACCATGTCCCTAGTTCTAGGGCATCAACCTTCGATTTTATTCAAGAGTGCAGTAGTATTGATAACTGATGCATATGATTTGGCCTATATATAGCATTCTATTTTAACGTACATGTATATGCTGTTGAATGGACCTATTTTTGGCATCCTGGACAAAAACCACTGCCCACGACTTCTTGCAGACCTAACGAATGTAGCTTTCCACTAATCAAGGTCTCTGGAGGCAAATCACTGAGCAAAATTCCGCTAATTGGCACTCAAACTCTGTGCTGTACTTCAGGTATACAAATGTCTGTGAATGTGGAACACACAGTTGCCATGCATGCTACATGTATGTTTATGTTAGTAACATGAAGAACGGCTCAATAGATTCATCGGAAGATTTCTTTTTACACTGTTAAACCGGTGGTAACTCTGAAACAACAAAGTATCTGACAAATGTTCAGACTTGTCTTAGAGAATTTGTAATCTGGAAGAATTTCCATGCATGTCCGCTCTTTGCTTGTTCTGTGTTTGCTAAGTTCGAGTCCAAATACCACAGGATAAAGCGTGTGGAGATATGAACGGAACTCAAGTTGAGACTGAACAGTTGTGTACACATACTGGTGGCTTTACCAGCCCACTTCTGCTCTCGTGTTGACTCACTTGGAGAAAGTTACATGAACAGAAGGATTTGGGCACAACCCGTGTTACACTTTGTACCATTAACAATTTAGAGGTCACAAGAAGTTGCGCAAGTTCAACTCTCTGAGTAAGAACAAAATAAAAGTTTGACTTCAAAATCTCACTTAAATGTTGCACTGAAAGATTGATTTCAGTGAACCTGCTAGCTATTTCATGGTTTAACATTACATTGGAATTAGTGTAGATCACATAATCTTCTTCAAGAAGAATTAAAAAGTTCTCAAGACATGAAGTGACATTATGCAGATAAGTGAGTCACTTAGTATTCTTACTATGTACATTCAGAAGAACAGCCCCTTAAATACTTTGGCGTCATACATCATGTAAAACAGAACATTGGTGTTTTGCTAGATCAGAAAAAGTGGAATAAACATTGACTACACAAAGTTGGCTATACTTGGGATTTGTTGTAGTCAATGTCATGGTTGTTATGCTCGAGTATGGATTTTACGACAATTTTGGTTGGTGTCGAAAATATGTGAATGTTCTTGTTTCTTTGTTTTGAAATGTTTATACCAAGGAAAGGCCATACTGTATTAGTGTATAGAAATTGGGTGGCAATAACACAGAAAACAACTCTAGCACTGTGATACGTGCAGAATGTTCGGAGACACTAGGGTTTGTAAAATTCTGGGCCATGGCAACAACTTGGACATCAAAACAATATGAATCGTGCTTCACCATCATATATCCTCATTACATACAAAATGCACCACAGTGATACATATTTGTAAAGTCAGGTGTTACAGTAATGGCCCATGGTTTCACAAAGATACTAAACAACACTCTGCAATACTCTTCATGAATTTACATGTACCAACTTAAGGAAGACCTCTGAATATTTTGTAGTTACATAACACTTTTGCAGTACAGCAATCAAGAAGCTTGGACTCTGTGATGTCACAAGTGTTAATCGATAATGCAGCTCATGTTGCAGCATAGTGATGAATGACAACACTCAGCATTGTTAATGTGAGTAACCACACAGAGTGGGTTTCCCAGGGCACTGTCTTAGTGGGAAACCCTGAATAAGACCACCTGTTCTGTGGTTTGAGGGGCTGGCATATAGCAGCTGAGCTACATGTATATGTACATGACTTTCTAGTCCGCACTATGTGGATAGCTGATATGAGTTTTGAGCCTTCAAGATCATTTAAGCTAACTCTGAGATGACGTAATGCGTGCAGACCAGGAACAAAACGACAAACACTTACTCCCACTGAAACTGAGTGGTGATATTCTATGACTAACAACATAAAAGAGGGAGTTAATCCTTCTACAATTGAGCGACACTTTCGAAGACAGCGGGTAACTAGGGTTTTAATCCAGGGACTTTTCAAGAATTGAAGATGAATACAAGTAATTACAAAAGAATGGTGTCCTTATTTAAATCTTTATCAAATATTCCTCACTCTTTTGGAGTCATGAAAGAATGTGACAGTTTTAGCCAAAACAAAAATTTCGCAATTTGCAAAAAGATTGTCTTTAAGTACACTCAGATTTCTATATACATTGCAACTTCTAGGCTATCGTCTTGTTATTAAACATTTACATGCTGCTATTCTGTTTCAGAGACTGATTTCACAGGTAACCCACTTTGCACAAAAAGCAGGATTGGAGTCGTTTCCACTCAGTTGCATTTGCTCACCTACATTAGAGACCACAAAGTAGTTTGTACTCATTAGGCTATAATTGCCGGGCAGAAAAGAGGGTGACATCTACACGTCCTTATATCTTGGCCATTCTTTTCAATTCCTGGGTGTACAGACAGATCATAAGCGACTGAAATGGACACATATCGCTCGTTCTCATTTAAATGTACACATTTTGTAATCTCTGTTACTGTTAGAAGTAAGACGTTCCTGACATTAAGATATGCCACATATAAGGTACGCAACTGCCGTTTTTAAAATTTTAAGTCATCATAAAAACTACAGTTTGACATCTTATATGTGGCATACTCTAATGCCAGGAACGTCTTATTTCAATCGGTAACGGAGATTACAAAATGCATACATTTAAATGAGAACGAGCGATATACATGACAGCGTGCTAACGGCCAGGATGTCCAAGTGTTGGACCGTACTCTAGGGTACTGAACTGTCTCATGTCCGCACGTGTCACAAAGCATGGGTCTAGTGAAGGACAATTCCAAGCCTTGTCAGCCATGGCTGTAGAGTCCTCCATGCGAACCACATCATTTGTTGAGCCATGTTTAAGTACCCTTCAATTTCTGCCTGCCCTTAGTAACCGTTTCTAAGGGTATCAAATATTACCTACATGTATGTGCAACTGTACACAAGCCACTTGTTTCTATTCAACATTGGCAAAATAAAAGACGTCACAACTTTTACATAATCGTCATAGCAACTGCCCCACTTGAGGAATGACTACATAATATAGTGTTTTCTTGTGATGTCTGCAATTATTTAACTTGACTTTGCATACTTCAAAAACTCTTTTATGACATATTCTCTGGAACAGTTAACAGCTGAAAATATCAGGTGATATGTTTCACAAATCATGGCATTCCCTGATTTCATGTCAGAAGATGCTTCAAGACGGGTACAGAAATTTGGCATGGGCAATGTACATTAGAGTGTATTATCCCTTATCAGACAGGTACAGACAATGTAGAACCACAGCTGGATAACTATTGTCATCTCCAGGTATTTCTATTGTCACCATCCATTGTTGGACTACACTGAAGATACGTGTACACCCTTTGATAATAGCAGACGCGCTGTCGCACTTCTACGCACCACAAGTGAAGAGACAATGTCAAATGGCATGGCCGTGTTTTGTCAACTTTACCCTGGCATTGATGACAAAGGGTTTTGTGCACGCTAGTTCAGGCAAAAGTGACAAAAGAAAGGAAGGGACACTTAAGAAGATACTATCAGGGCCGGCTACTTCACACACTGACACTTTATCTCTCTTAAAACCTGTCTGCCTCAGTCAGCAACTTCTTTTCACAAGAAAAATGTTTGCAAACAATGGAGAAACGCAGCGTTGAAAGGATTCGGATTGCAGACGGTCAAGTCTTCCCCTGTGGTTTGTGTTGGATTCCATGTCAATTCTGGTTCTTAATTTGTTTGTGCTAATAGCCCAAGCTAGTAGTTGAACTTCTGAGTTAAGTTAAACTTCAAGTGTACATTTTTACAGGTGCGCAGTCACTATCAGTTCCCTAGACATAGCATCCTGTCAGAAGTAAAACAAACATCCCCTTCCACTTCCCACATACATGTAGCCATCACCTGTTGTTTCAACTTCTATTTTAACACCTACGCTTCTTATCAGTAGGTTACTAAGTGCTCATATCAGATCTACCTTTAGGTAAACTTTCAAGAAAATCGACTAAAATGTTGATTTTTAAAAGTACAAACGTTATTTGTGTCCTTGTAACTAAACTCTTGTTGTCACCACTAGTGAAATGGATCAACCTCAACCGCTGATGTTGACTAAGGCAAAAACAAGTAGAGTTGGCTGAAGTACCGAGAGAAAAGCTTTGTTGCTCATGTTTGACTCTGCAACCTGATCTAACAATCAAATGTTTCACAGCCCCATTAACTCAAGTATCGTCTTAAGAGAGCTCAAGTCTTGAAGGCGAATGACCGTGAATCTAACACCTCAAGCATAATCCCCGCTGTAGAATTAAGTATCACATGATACAGTGGTACGAGTGGGGGGAGCTTATCACCCCCGCTACTTTTGCGTATCGCAGGATCGTACTGAAGTGGAGATCCAATACTCGTGGAAACAGCAAGATCCTGTTTCAGTGCGGACTGCGGTTTTGACGTAGCTTCCGTCCAATAACAAACACTGTCCATTTGGTCCAACACTCGATCCGAACCTAAATATAACTCTGTTATTACATTGAAGTAAAGGCGGTATGGACTCAGGCACTCGGGTACAGTTCAGGTACATTTGGGCCGTCATTTTGAAGCCTCAGCTATCAATTCTCATCTCAAGTGGTCAACCCATCATGTCAAACATTTCACCGTATTTGTTCCTCTAGGGATTACGGTAACAGTGGTTTAGGCCAGTTGCTGTTTACCTGCATGTTTGTGTCCTACTTGTAGATGACACATGTAAATGTATATAGCATGCCGGTCCTTGTCATTCTAACTAATTGGATTTAATGGAAACATTTGCACTGCAAACATCTTTCCTCTGCTGCAATCCTGGTGAGCAAACTCTCCCTCTTTTCATGGAGGATGTTTTTAGTTTGTCCTCTTTGATGGAGGACAGCAAGTGATATTTGTCATGACAACTTACACACAAGTATTCTCGTTTCTGTCCATACTTTAACAATAAATATCACCATATTACCTATCAGATATATGGGCATAAGCTCCATTGATACTCTTGTACAACATAACTAATATTGCATAGGAAATGTAAACATGATATATAGCACAAACAAACAGAACGACTACAGGAATACTTACGTTGTTGTCAACGCGGTGGGCAATCAACGTCGCTCCCTGTTCCAGCTCTGCATCGCTGACAGGCCGGACACGGAGGGCCACCTGAACCATAAAAACAGCGAATCAGACAACACTTACACAATAATGCTCTCTACATTTGTACATCACCGCAGAGGCTACTGCAGAAGTAGGATGCTTCAAATAATTAGATCAGTTGCTTAAGAATTACTGTAGAATGCACAGTGGCTTCCCTTCTTTTTGGTTGCATCAGCACTCTAACCAGATTACACGTACTGTTAGGTTTTGAACCAATTGGCATAATTGGTAATACCATTTTACCGACAGTAGGATTGTCTTCCCATTTTCTCACAACAAAGCTTGTACTCTGAATATAGCGGCTTACAAAATATTTCTACACAATGTAGTGTTTGACCATTCCCAAAGAAACATGCCGACATAGTTGTTTGACATTTATAATATTTACTAGGATTTGTTGCCCTGTAAAATGTAGTCTGTAATTGTTAAGTGGACAAGTATTTTTTGTAATACGTTGATGAAGGTTAGACATCCAGGTAGTAAGATACTACGCCAAAAATAGTTACCCAAGCAACTAGATAAAATTTTGAAACAGTCAGACGTTTCACAGTCAGCATCCGCTGTCTTTCGTCAGTGACTGAAGTCAGCGGATGCTGTCTGAAACGTCTGACTGTTTCAAAATTTTATCCAATTGCTTGAGTAACTATTTTTGGCATATTTTTTGTAATCATTATTCAAATGCACACCATCGGGATTTTAAAAAAAATCCTGCCCACAGAGAATGTCATGTCAATAGTACTACAGCTTTCATTTGATTGATGTCATGTCTGCGTAGCATCGAACATACGGAATATAGATTACAATGATGGATGTTATGGTCATCAGTGTCCAGTGAATATCAATAATTAAGGGATATTTCCCCACAGGTCAGTGCGACCTGGACACTTTCATTAGAAGCTTTTTTCACACCTGTCTGCAAGACAGACCCCCTCATCTTCCATCACAGGATGAGTGATGATGAAAAATGGACACACCTATGAGCTAAATGAGTTTTTGATGACACATTATAACAGATATCACTCCACCTAATGCCATATTTTTACTTACACTTTTACCAGGCTAGACAGTATATCTGTTGTGTACAGAAAACCTAAATTTGCTGCAGATGGGGAATTAAGTGGTGAAAACACCTGAGTTTGTACCTACAGACTGGAATCATTGGACCAAAGTATAGATGTCTGTACTAGACATGGTTAAAAATACCTATTTGGGCTGATATGCCCTACCCCTACAGAAAGTGTTGTCTGCTAGGGTTGATGACACAGTACTATGTACATCACTGATGAAGAAATAACCGTGGAAAGTTTACCGTGAGTTGGTGGTCCTGCCCTCCCCCCTCTGTCCTCATCGCGCCGTCGTGTTTCATCTTAGCATTCTGCGGTTCCCCCATGGCTGCTGGCGGGCCGTGTCATCCTCGCAAGACGCCTCCCCTGTCCGGGGGAAGACTGCTCCATGTTGAGGGGGATCAGTTGCACAAAACAGGGAGAAATGTCGGCACTTACACGAGTAAAACGTTGTCACGGACCAGTAGTTTACATCCTGAAACTGGACAGAAAAAAAAAAATGTAGGACAGGTCAGAACTATGAAACCCAGCGGCCGGTTTTACACTTCTTGTATCGTCGCCGAGCCAAAGCCCAGCTCTTTGAGCGATTACAATCATATAGTAGACAATCCCATGTTGTTCAGTTGTCCTTAGATTTAACCTGTCGATAAGGTTATTACAGCTGTAAAGCTAAAACTTCATAAACCTCTTGGCTCTTCGGCTTTACTCGCACGGCAACAGCCCAGGACTTTTACTAAAGGTGACCAGACACGATCAACTCACGCATGGGAACGTATCTAAACGGATGATCTTGTCAAGGTTATACTAAAGGCTTCTAACAGTTACAAACACAAAGCTGTAAATCGGGAGACGGTCTGTAAGAGTACGTACATTGGGTAGTAATGCCAGCAACCCCAGGTCTATCCTGCCGCTTCCCCCACCGCCATAATGACTTTTGAGTGTTGCTACTACGTCACAAACCTTTGTTTTGTATCACTCCGCGCAGGACATACTTGTACCTGGCCTATGAAGAAAGGTGTTTTCGTTCGAACTATACAAAACACCTACCGATACAATGATCCAAAACCAACCAAATTCACCTTTTCTATATAGAATTAACGTGGAAAATACTATAATGGCCATTCATGGGTACAAAAGACAGATTTCTGAACAAATCTAACCTGCACTATTTTGTGGGGTTTTGCATACGTGTTTGCACTGCGGCCCAGGTAACCAAAGTAATGGGCCCGTCCAAATTTGCAACATGGAGTTCATATTGTGTTTCACCTGTCAATGCAGCAACACTCCTTCGGTCATTGTTTCTGATCATGGCGTGAGGTGCGTGGTTTCACGGTCAATGACATTTGAATGTTTTCATTAAACCAGTTTGAATGATAGAACTTCCACCGTGGACTCGAAGAGAAAAAAAAAAGTAAATTTGTCTGCCTAATGACATTGTTTACGACACCCTGAGGGCCATTAAGGGTCACACCTACCTAGGAAGAGGTGGAGGTTTATGAAAATTTAATCGCCGTCATAACAATGCTGTTGGTGGTCATGAATAATTTACATAGCAACGCCTACACCTTCGGAGCTTCACAGAGGCCTTGGTGACGTTAGTGTAGACCCACTTCTCTTTTGTGTTTTTTGCAGTGTGTGCTTGGCAACAAGGGTTTTAAGTGCCCTGTGTACAAACAGCCGTTGAAAATTTGCTTGTTGAAAACAAATTCAAACTGCAACAACTCTAGACCTGATCAACATGCCATATAGTATAAGCAGCAAGCGGATCATAAGAACTTGACATACAGAACGTATTTTTAAAAAACTATTTATGAATATGATGATAAAACATGCATTTCAACTTGCGTTGCAATTGGAAATAATCTATTTGCGTGAAAGTGGAGTTCCTTGGAGCAAGTTAGTGTATTACCACAAACAAAGATCTGTAAGTAACCACAAGTCCAGACATCCTGATTTCACATGGGGTTCGCACTTTTTATGGCTATGGATTCTTAACGTCACGAAGAGACGAGAAGAAGCCGAACCTATGTAGTAGATTTGTTTTTAACACCCATGTATTAGAATTTAGAAGACAAAAGTCAAAAGTCCTATCACTGTATGTACTTTATTACGACTAAGTTGTACGCTTATCATGTGACTTAGCTCGACAGGGATTGAATATAGAATGTACAATAATGGCTATCATAATAAAGGCTATTTTTTGTATTTCACATTATTTGTCATCAATTTTACCAGCATGGGGCAGTGTACATGAAATACCTTTCTCACGGTGTACTGTAACGGCAGAAAGACACATGACAGGCTTTGGAGGAACTATATCCCTCTCAGATAGGAAGGAATTGCAGATGTGGAGAGAACACCTTGAGCGGGTGCATTGACCTCAGGCTTTACGAAGAAGGAAACGAGACAAGCAAGAAGTAGCACTGCAGTACTGGTGTTACCGCTAGATGGCTCTGCTTACTGGGCCATGACTATCAACGAGTTTACCGATGTTCAAAATGTCAGGGGCTGTCTCTCAGTTAAAAGAAAAATCCTGCAAACGGGGGACACCTCACATGGCTGTTCTGTATTTCTAAACCTTCCTTATGTGAATGATAGTCTCTCACAAGTTTGATGCCTGTCAACCTCTAGCGTATTGGATATTAACCAAGTACCCTAATCCCGCTAGAATATGGAAAAAATATAGAATTTTACTGATCAAATAAAGCTCTTTTGTGACATGTTGGTGGCCCTGAAAAGGGCCGGTGGTTTTGCTGATTCCCGTCGTTTACTTGGAGCTGGTGTACTTGGTGACGGCCTTGGTGCCCTCGCTGACGGCGTGCTTGGCAAGCTCGCCGGGCAGCAGCAGTCGCACGGCGGTCTGGATCTCCCGGCTGCTGATGGTGGAGCGCTTGTTGTAGAGGGTCAGGCGGGAAGCCTCGCCAGCGATACGCTCGAAGATATCGTTGACGAAGGAGTTCATGATGCCCATAGCCTTGCTGGAGACACCGGTGTCGGGGTGCACCTGCTTGAGCACCTTGTAGATGTAGATACCGAAGGTCTCCCTCCTTCTCCTCCTCCTGTTCTTGCCACCCTTGGGGCGTCCCTTGCCGGCCTTCTTAGCTCCCTTTCCTGCCTTTGCAATTGGTGCCATACTTCAGATACGATGATTGCTAGGTGATAGTTGCCTTACGAGCATGCGACTTTTATTGCCTCACGACCATAAATATGCAAATATAGGGATTAAAGATGATCCCATTCAGATGTGATCGAAAGCAAACGTTGTTTAGAATTTTGATTGGCCAAATTACATTTGAAACAATTCATGATTGGATATGTTTTTCATGTTACACTGTGATTGGTCAATAACCTTGATATTGATACATTTGCCAGCGCGCGTAGACACGGATCGTCACTGTCCTTCGGAGGCGTCTCCCATTGGTTGACCAGCTTGTCTGTGATTGGTGCATCCCGAAAAGGAGCGACGGCATTGGCTATATTTTTATGCGGGTGTAATAAAATCGTTATAACTTATCGGACGTCAGCGAAATACAGACTTTCGGCCCAAACTGGGGAGTTATGATTGGCTAACTTTTTCGGGTTTTGCTATCATTGGTCAGCTCTGCCTGTGCGCAGGATCCAAACCGTAGCTATAAACAGACAACTCATTGACTGGTTTGCATTCCTTCTCGGAATATTTGTTTGAGAGTGTCTGCGAAGTTTAAAGTCACCTGAAAATGTCTGGCCGTGGAAAAGGTAAGGGCAAGAAGGGCAAGGCAAAGAGCCGTTCTTCCCGTGCAGGGCTTCAGTTCCCTGTCGGCCGTGTGCACCGTTTCCTGCGCAAGGGCAACTATTCGGAACGTGTCGGCGCCGGCGCACCAGTCTACATGGCCGCCGTGCTGGAGTACCTGACCGCTGAGGTGCTTGAGTTGGCCGGCAACGCTGCCCGTGACAACAAGAAGACTAGGATCATCCCCCGTCATCTTCAGCTGGCCGTCCGTAACGACGAGGAGCTGAACAGGTTGATGGGTGGCGTGACCATCGCCCAGGGAGGTGTGCTGCCCAACATCCACGCCGTGCTCCTGCCCAAGAAGAAGTGATCATCTTGAACGGCAAAAAACACCGGCCCTTTTCAGGGCCACCCACATCTAACATAAGGATCTTGTCGTAACACAGCCATCCTGCCATGAAACTTGTCAGTTGATACCCACGATATACCTTTGTGGTGGATATCTAGGCATGCAAAGAAAATTTGTATGACCAGAAATGTTAAAGTATCGAAAGTTTCAGTGATGGAAATATACACATTTAGTAGGTAAGAGCGTGATGACATGAATGTAAATCCGAGTCGCTATCATGTTCGCAGACACCTGCAGATTTGCTTACACTCGCTAGGGGACGAAGCTGTGTGTAAGTTTCATACATACGATTTATTTCCGGGTCACGGTTTCGCAAGAAAGTTGTCGCATGTTTGCTTCAATTCGGCGCAGATAATGACTACAAAGGTTCAAGACAGTGCGTGCGAAGGAGACCCACCACCCCTGCCGCCAAGGAAGGCCAGACAAAGTGGTTCAACGTCTTCGCAACCTCACGTAATGTCCCTACATATTACTTATGTTTACAGCAGGATAGTGTGATCATCATGCCATGGCAGAATCATCGGGCAAATTTACGTCACATATTAAAATGTAATCGCTACAAAGGCAATGCCAATGTCATGCAGTGCTATGCTACTGTCCACAGTGGCTACTCTCATTGATGCCTGGGGATGGATATTTCCTGATTACAGCAAGAATAGTCACAATCATTCATAGCTCATCTTTCTCATGAATCGATTCATCGTTTGACAGGCGTCTTTTGATGCATGTGTATCTATAGATATAACAGTTAGAGATGACTAAATAGCGCTGCACAGTCTACAAAGTCACTTCGTATTTCAGGTAGCATCTTCCACGTCAGAAGGTTTGTTGGCCAGCCCTGACAGGGTACCACCCACATCTTGCCGTGTGGAGGAACTCCGCCACATCATCACCGGACCGTTCGGTCTGGTCCTGATGCCCTCCCGGTCACACGACGAGGTGTTCCCGCGAATATACATCGGCGAAGGGTGCGTCTGTCTTCTTTCCTTATTTGTCAGAGAGGTCAAAGTAGAAACTACGACACAACAAAGAGAAATCGTGGCAACTTCATATTTTTCCAAGTCATTCGAACTAAACTAAGAAAACATCGTTTTGAAATTGAATTCGCAGTTGAGCAGGCAGACATTTGATTGATTTGGTTTAAGAAAGATTCCAAGTAAAATACCAACGTTTTGGTACTCCACATGTTGTGGATAATACGTTGATGAAGGTTAGACATCCAGGTAATAAGATATGCCAAAAATAGTTACTCAATCAACTGGATAAGCAACTGTTATGGCTCATACATTGTTTTATTTCCCTTTTTAATGCAATTGAAATCGTCTTTGAAATAGGACATTTTATGAGAAAAGAGCGTATGTATAATGTCGGTGGAAGAGACGGTTTATGCAATGTAGATAACTTGCATTTCTCATGATGTAGTAAGTACCTGTATCCTTAACGATATGTTACATTCTTGCCTCTCACAGTGACATTGCTAAGAAGGTGGCCCGGCTGCAGGAGTTGGGCATCACTCATGTTGTAAACGCTGCGCACAATATCGGCGTGTTCACCGGCCCCCACTTCTACCGAGACACGGATATCCAGTACCTAGGTAAGGACAGCATAGAGCCAAGGTGTTAGAGCGGCGGGGTACGGTTGCGGATGCACTCTGTCCTTGGTGCTACTCCGCTATCTCCCTAAGTAGTACTTGCTGTAGTGTTCTGATATACACAAACGCACAACTCTTTTCTATAACATTATATTTCCTCGAAAGTGTATATGCATATTGTCACTTGTTCAAAACAAGTACTGTGTATAGACCTCTTGGATAGTATTTTTCTTTTACCAATGGTGTCTAACTCGTCCTTTTGTACACAATGTCCATTCGCGTTTGTCAAATGATTGCAGACCAATCTGTGCTTGTAACGTTCATTTGGCGTAAACGATCCTTTTTCAGGAGTGGGGGCAGTGGATCATGATGGTTTTGACATGATGCCGTACTTCACACAGACAGCCGACTTCATAGAGGATGCTCTTAGAGATGACACGGGTATCACACGCCTACTACATTATACATTCATTATACTTTCAATTGACCATTACTCCCAATTTCGAGGCTACAGTTGCCTACGTCTCCGTGTTTATCACACTTACTAGTATTAAACCTCTATCGTTTGGTCCTAGCGAAAGTCCTGGTACACTGTCTGGAGGGCTTCAGTCGGTCGGCTACCTTGGTCATAGCCTACCTGATGCTAAAGCAGGGCATGACGGTACAGGAGGCCGTAAGGACGGTCAGGGATCGGCGTGAGGTGTGCCCAAATGACGGATTTCTCAAGCAGCTCTGCATACTTAACGACAAGCTGCTATCGTCAAGGAGTAAACAAAAAGAATCTTAATTAGTCTGGTCGCTACAAACCTGCTTAGCAGCCTCACTTTTAAAAATAATCTAATACAATCTTTTACAAACTGAAGTATAAATTTTCTAACAAACACTGAAACATTGCATGTACACGTATGTATTTGTGAAGTAGTCGAATTATGAATTTCATGTTATATGATCTGCATTTGAATGTAAGATACATAAATGCTTTTGAATACCTTTTTCGAATCCAATAAATGTCCTGTGTACTAATTGTACCTACGCACTTTCATCCTCCTACAGCGTACTATATATTCCCTTCCTTCCTTCCTGCACTTTGGAATAAATACACAGTAACACTTGTACAATGTTATCATTGATTTTTCTCCTGTGTTAGTATTGTGTTAGTTGGCTGGTTATCTGTTGTTTCTTGATTATTTTTTCATTGTTTGTAGTGTCATACTTTTGCTTTGGATCCGTGGTTTATGTGTTGCCTTATTGTATTATTATTATCATTTTTGTTATTTTGCAAAATGAATAATAACAAAAAAGCACTTGTACACAAAATACAAACAGAGTCGCTTGAGTTGCATGATCTTGACGTCTTAGAAAGTTTCAGAAAGTAGTGCGAAAGTCCTTTGAATATTCATATACATGTAGATTATTTGAAGTGAACGAAAGGGGAGAAGGGTGACGTTAACGCTCCGGAACTCGGGAAACAAGTCGTACCTGTTGGGTGAAAACCTAAGAATCTGAGAAACTGATACTAATCTATTGGTTTTGTTTGGCGTGAGAACCCCGATGTTAATCTATCACTATTAGTTTTGTTTGGTGGTATTTGGTCGCTCCCCTCCCCCGCTTCTCACCAATCGGCCAGTGTCAAGCCAAATCTCTGTCCCTGCCAAATATTTGCCCCAACACTGCATGGGGGTTTACAGGATACCTGAGGAAAGAGAAGTACAGTGAATTTGAAAAAGATGTCGAAGCGAGAGGAAAGGTCATGCTGCGGAGGCCAACCCTAACCCTAAACCGACCCTAACCGTAAGCCTAACTCTTACCAAGGACATTATAGAATGTCCTTGCTCTAGCCCTAACTCTAGCCCTATTATAATAACCCTAACTCCGCGCACGCGCACTATCCGACTGAGCAATCATTTGGCGGAGCAGAAATTTTGTTCCACACCTGTCCTCAAAACTGTTCACTTTACCGTCTACTGAAGGTCGACCAGAAAGAGGCAGTCAGGATTTTGACCATGGCGTCCGCAGGCCTGTCGTTTGAGAACCCCCTGTTCGCGGCTTACGCTGCCTACGCAAGTCTGGTCACACTCAAGATGTTTTTCGTTACGGGCGCCACCGCCTACTTTCGCTACAGCCGAGGGGTATGGTATCGTCGTTCAATGATTTTTTAAATCGCCTTTACATGTACATACAGTTTTGGGACCTGTGACTCACATAGATTAATACCTTTGTAAAGGACTGATTTATTTATTTAGTTGGATTATTCACAAAAGCGAAGGGGAGGGCAAAACAGGTGCTTACACACCTTTACAAGTTGCCATCCCACAATTCGTCTCTTTGTTGCTAACGTTATGGATATCAGGTGTGTGATCAAAACTATCAAGACGCCTTATTTGTAAAAACGTGATGAAGCCAACAAGACATAGTCCAGCAATTGTAATGATGTAAGCCTAACTGCTATACTGTATACACCATGCAGGTTTTTGCACATGAAAACGTACCCGCTCATTTGCTTCTGCTTGAACTTTTAAGTCACGTGGCAAAGTAACGAAAATCGAACTGTCCGCTAGGACTTTGGACCGCTCCGGTCAGACGCAGGCGCACTGCAGCGCTCGCTCGGACCTTCAATTGTCTCCAGTCTCCTATCTTGAGTCGATCTTTCGGACTGGTAAGAGATTGTGAGAAGCCCTCTGACCTCTAGCTGCTGATTTACATAGGGAGGGGCCATCCGTGTTTTTGTGAGCAGCTAGCTGCAAGATAGGCATACACCGACAAGTGTTCATCGGCACAAAGTCTCTGTGGATACAATAATGACAGTACAATCGCATTGAATGTACAATAAAGGTCTTCATTCATTGAACCATATCAGATATCATGAAAAGATTGCACCGCATTTCACACTTGTCCTCTTCAGGACGGCTAAAGTAGCTTTGTATCAGTATATATGAAATAACGTAATCACAAGTTTGAAATCAGTCCGACCTAAAGAAGAAGTGCATCTTACTTTATTGCTGTTGCAAATATTTACTCAGTAGAGTGTATACATTGCCCGTTATCGGACCATTATTTATCTTTGGTGTCTGATCTCTCACACTACTGGAACACGCAGGTTTTCGCAAACCCAGAAGACGTGAAGAGAAGACTGAAGAAGGGGGCTGTGCCTCGACTTGACCACCCTGAGGTAGAGCGCGTACGCAGGCTTCACCTCAACGATCTGGAGAACATCCCCGCCTTCCTGGCCGTAAGTGTTGGGCGCGTTTTTAGCACCAAAAATGAATTTCGGGAAATGAGGGAATATCTGTGAACAGGGCGTGGAGTATTGTAGTAGGGCGGTGTGCGGACGTAGTTGGGCATTATTACAAAACACATTCAGTCCGTTTTTGTTGTCGCTGACTAAAGTTTCCAAATAAAAGCACATATTTACATATTTCCTTATAGGATCTACTGGCAAGTTAGTGCCTCATGTATTGTTATATTATAAGTTTGTATTCTTATATTTTCACTTTTATGTCTTGTGTATATATGTTTATGTTAGTGGTGGCGCTAATATAAGTTTGTCCAATTGAGTGCGTCTCCACTATACGTCTGTAGTGTCTTTTCTCACTTGGATCAAAAACACAGTATGATACGCAATAAAATCCAACTGCAGCCGTATTTACCATGTTCCCCCTCCCCCAGGTGGGTCTGCTGTACGTGCTGACCGGCCCGTCCCCCGGGGTGGCCCTGTGGCACTTCCGGGTCTTCACGGCGGCCAGGTGTCTCCACACCTTGTCCTACCTGGCGGCTGTGCAGCCCTGGCGTGCTCTGGGTTTCATCGCCGGACTACTCACTACTACAAGCATGGCTGTACAAGTGCTGATGGCGGGAGCTCTTTAGAAATACAACTCATCTATGGTCCTAGCTATATCTAGTATAGGGTTACATAGCGATGATAGTATTTCTGGTGACTTCTGTGTCTTTTGTGCAGTGAATTTTGACATGAGCTAACGAACCGTAAAACTTTTAAAAACACAACACGTTCGGCAACTTGACTTCATCTCTGCTGTTCCTTCATCAATTCCATTGTGTTGTGTACCATTGGATGGAGAGCCTGTTTAGTGCCCCACTTGCTATGACCGAGCACCAGGGCTGGATATGTGAGTGGGTGGCAAAGCATAAGTACCGAAATTTCCCTGCCAACACAGTGTTTGATATTGCTTGGCAGAAAAATAACGATTCCTTGTGGGGTAACTCACCCACGAAGGCAGCCATGGTGCTCGTCGCACAAGAAAGTAGTCATTAAAATTGGAGCATCATTTTAAAGGATAATAGACAAGATTTTCAATGAAATGAAACACACTGCCCATCATCACAAAAACAACAGACATATGATCGTGGGAGATTTCGGAACTTTTTTCTCGGGACTAGCTGACATACGCGGCCTGGTGCGCGACCCAAGAGTAGCAAATTGGGTGTCATTGTAAAGAATGATAAATAAAATTGTTATACATTTGTTTAATACAATGAAGTATCAACAGAGATGTACATGTTATCGATCAACATCAAGTTTCCAAACGTCTTGTACTAAGTCTACACATCTGGTGGCTTTTTCTCGTATAGGGTGACCTAGCGACGGTGCTATTTCTGTGCCTTTTATGCAGTGAATTTTGACTTAAGCTTTTGAATCTTAGGATAAATGAATAATCTTTCTGAGCCAGATACTTAGCACAGTATATAGTCAGTATAGAGATGCGGTTCTAGAGAGTAGCGCGTGTAGGACTGTGCGAATGGGCTCTTTCCTTGGTGCTACTCCGCTATCGCACGAAGTACCTGCTGTAGTGTTATGAAATGCATAAAGGCACATTTTTCTTCTATAAGTATAACGTTATATTTCATCGAACGTGTAGTATGAAGTATAAATGTTCGTACAAAACTAGCATGTATGAATTTGATTTTAGATGATATCTGCACGTGACTGTAAGACACATGAGTGGACCTTTGTCGAATTTCATTGATTTCATGTAGTACTAACTGAATCTACGAACATACATATACATCCTCCCTCACTGTGCTGTGTAATAGATACACCTGCACACAAAATACAAGCAACTGAGCAGAGTGAGTATCATCTCTAGATTCTTGAGTAGCGTGCGTAGTCCAGTGGTTGGCGATCTTGCCTCTGGAACTAGAAGCCCCGGGTTCGATCAGTGGACGATTATAATTAGCTCATCTGTTCATTGAGTTCGTTTGAGCTAAACTGGTTCGAGATCACTTTCCTTTCCTTTGAGTGAACGAAAGGACGCTGGTGACGTGTGATTTCTACAAAAAAATCTGCCTGCCAGAACTCGGAGAGCAGCATTCCGGGTGAAGCGGCTGCAGTGTAATCTCCAAGCAGATATAGAAAGACAAGATCGAAACGTTTTTCAATCTCCCGGTTCCGCGGATCCGGAGCACGGGCCTTTACTATTCTGTCTGTCTGCTTGGAGATTAGCTGCAGTACATTTGACCTTCGCAAGGATAAGAGTAAAGTGTGCATGAAAGGAGAGATTGATAACCTGATAGTTAATCTATTAGTTTTATTTGGCGGTATTTGGTCACTCCCTTCCCTGCTACTCACCTACCAATCGGCCGGGTCCACAGGGTTCAACCTGCTGTTTACTTAAGGTCGACCCGAAAGAGGCAGTCAGGATTTCATCATGGCGTCCGCAGGCCTGTCGTTTGGGAACCCAGTGTTCGCGGCTTACGCTGCCTACGCAAGTCTGGTCACACTCAAGATGTTTTTCGTTGTGTTTTTCACCACCTACACACGCTTTAGCCGAGGGGTAAGGCATCATTATTCGCTTTTTAAAATCGATCTTGCATATAGTTCTCAGGCAAGACTCGTTTCTACCTCTAACCTATACTGAGTTGTACCGGTGAAGGAGCAATTCGTCTTTTTGCTGATGGTCCGACCCTATTGCTGTATCTATGTGTGTCAGGTGTGTGAAAGGAACCATCAAGACCTTACATTTGTTGTACCGTGATGAAGCCTGCAAGACATATACTGCAATATACCCCGGTACTTGTACCGGTGCATCATAACTGCAAGTTACATACAGTATACACCATGCAGGTTTTTGCACGTGAGAACCTTTGTCGTGAAGAAGCCAGCCGAGTGAGGAAAACTCATGCGACTCTACTAATTTGTTTCTGCTAGAATCTTTTAAAAGCCGTTTGGCAAAGCGACGACCTTTGAACTGTCAGCTAGGACTTTGAACCACTTCGGTCGCACGCAGGCGCACTACATCGTTCGCTTGCACACCTGCCTCACCTGAACTTTAACCTCTTAAGTTGCATAACACAGCATTCCTACGATATCTCTGGCGTCAGTAATAGAAAGTACGACTATAAAAAGGTCCGAGAAGAAAATAATCTTGAAAGAAATCCACAGAAATTCTCGAGTAAACGGCAGGGTTTGAGCGTGAATTCAATAGAAGAGATATAGCTAGCCTCCGTTGCACTCCGTTGCTATCATGTAGACACAGGGTCTATAGCGGACACAGGGGCGCGGCGGATACGGGATCCCAAGCAGATACGCGGCGCCCCCCCCCCCACCCCAAAAAAAAGAATTGAAAAAAAAACGCTGCGGGGAAAAGGACTGCAACGGAGGCTAAGATATAGCTTGGCTTCCTATCCGTGCAACATTAGGGTTCATTAGCGTGTCGGTGGCATCTTTTGTGCCAAAGCGCCGCGCGGAGGGGTTGCATTCTGCTAGTCTCCAAGCAGACCCAAAAGTTGCAAAGACCGTATCCAACTGGCAGAAGGAGGTTTTATTGCAACCCGACGGAGCCTGAACTTCTCTGGCTGACTGGAGCTTCTCTGGCTAGCTTGTACGATTTTGGCACCGTGGAGATCTGCTTGGAGATCAGCATTCTGCGTGAAGCTGTGGGCATTAAGACAATGACAATGAACTTTATTGCATATCCATGCCCAACATGGGCTAAATGCATCAGGTAGCATGAAGTAAAAGAAAAGGAACATCGTGTCATATTCCATCTAAGTCTCCTCTCTTCTTGAAACATTTGTACACAAATTCACATAGTTTTTCAATCATATCGTAGTTTCTAGAAGACATAAAACATGTTAGTAACTCGTTACTTGCTAGATGCGCATATTTCTTTTCTAGTTGTATGGAACTTAAAAGGGGTCTGCGAATAAGAATGAAGCAGCGTGGGCGTGACGAGTTGTCAAGCTCCGGGCCCCCTCTTGTCTCAGTTGATCACTCGTCGATCAGGTGCCGGTTTCAAACTACGCCCTATTGGTCTTCGGCCAGCGTATTCGGTCCGTAACTATACAGGTATTTCCTGTTCCCAAGTAAGCCTGTTGTCCGGCTCCTAAACCAGCAAGACAGGATTTCATCATGGCGTCCGCAGGCCTGTCGTTTGAGAACCCAGTGTTCGCGGCTTACGCTGCCTACGCAAGTCTGGTCACACTCAAGATGTTTTTCGTGGTCGGGTACACCGCACGCACACGTTGGCGCGTTATGGTAAGGTACCTTCAGTTGCCTTCGATCTCAGTTTTCGTCGGTTGATCCTGCAGATGTTAAGAAAACATCGCCAAGCCTTCTAAGTTACCCATTTGCATGGGGAGGGGCCATTCGTGTATAATTCTTTCATGCAGCTGCAAAATCATGGGTACACCAACAAGTGGTCGTCGATATAAAGTGGCCGGTGATGCAGTATGTCATCATTTTAAAACAAATCTATGTCAGATATGTGTTAAGAGCAACAAGTCTTTCGTTCGGCGGTGATCATACCTGACAGGCACACCTGTAACAGTAGTGTACATTCCCGTCGGTAGACTACTAGTTGTGTAGCCAGCGGTGGTTCCCGGACCTGCATAGTACTGCAAGTCTGACACTTCTTCTCTTTCCGAATTGTCTATAGCTAGCTTTGTAACACCTACTTGAGTGAAAATGTTTAGTTAGAGGAGTTAAAATGCTAGACAATTCGGAAGGACAAGAAAAGTCCAGCATTTTGACTCCTCTAATCCCATATGTGCTTGTAATTAGAGACGTCAAAGCGTTAGACAATTCACAGGACAAGCAGAGTCAGACTCGCATTTGGACACCTCCAATTGCATGTAGATATGTTATCGTATGGTTACGTACAGTGTGAAATGTAGTATAAAAAAAGCAATTCCAACACAAATAATGCACTCATCACATCTCATACCTATCCTTTGGTTCTCTTCAGGATCGCTGATCAAAAAAAAAAAACACAGCGTAAATGATTAGTTCTTGTATCGATGAAATTCGTTAAGCGCTCTGTCAAATCACTTAGGGCCCTGTCACACTTGTGCGTATTTTCAAGTGCGCATGAGTTGCGTATTAAATTTTTGGGTTAAAATAAAGTTGTGGGGGGGAGTTGTTTTCTACCTTGACCCACCGTTATGTTGCCTAGTGATCTAACCTAAGAAATCACTAAGTCGGCTGCAAACTTAATCTAAACCAATACCATGTTAATACGCAACTCATGCGGACTTGTACATACGCACAAGTGTGACTAGGGGCTAAAATCGCAGCGACGTCGCCGACGTGCCGCGGGTCTAGCGCAATAGGGGTTTGAGGAAGGAGTGCATTATGCGCCAAAAATAGTTACTCAAGCAACTGGATAAAATTTTGAAACAGTCAGATATTTCATACAGCATCCGCTATCTTTCGTCAGTGACTAACGATAGGACTGGAAAACCAGAATTTATACCAAAACTCTGAATAACGTTAGATATGTTAATGAGGTTAAGACAATTTAGGATGTCTTGACGTAGTCTTTAAAATGTATCATGCATTGCTGATGTTGCAAATGATTTAGATTTTGTACTGCCTGTTTTTTGACCATCAGTTGTGCCCATGCGTACACAACTTATATAAACTACTCCACCATGCAGGTTTTCGCAAACCCAGAAGACGTCAAAGGCAACAAGGGGGCTGTGGCTCGACTTGACCACCCAGACGTGGAGCGCGTGCGCAGACTTCACCGCAACGACCTGGAGAACATCCCCGCCTTCCTGGCCGTAAGTTGGTGTGTGTGTGTCTGTGTGCGTGTGTGTGTGTGTGTGTGTGTGTGTGTGTGTGTGTGTGTGTGTGTGTGTGTGTGTGTGTGTGTGTGTGTGTGTGTGTGTGTGTGTGTGTGCATGTGTGTGTGTGTGTGTGTGTGTGTGTGTGTGTGAGGGGAGACCGATCCCGTAGCCCTGCCCACCTCCGGCAAATCGTAGAAATGCAAAATAAAGACATAAACATCCAAATTTTGACGGATATGCAATTTAAACACTCTCTCATTGGTCGAACCGCTAATTGTCATGCCATCAACTACTAATTGTAATGGACAGTCTGGATCGGTCTTTTTCGGGGAATGAGGGATTATCCTTGCACAGGGCTTGGACAAGGAGGTTTTATCCTTGGCTTGGGCCGGGGTAGTTAGACGGCGTTCTGACGTTGAGCCAAAAATCCGTCCTTGTAATGGCCTGTTGGATACTAATTACGAAAATTGTTGCTTCTGATTAAACTTTCCCAGTTGAGAATAGTTTCCTATTAGTCATGCGGAAATTGCCGTCAGGAGCCTAAAGATTCATGTCGGCTGAGGCGGACGCTCCTGAGCAAATATCTGTGCCCACCCGGAGAAAATGTCCTGGGGTATGGGTGGGTGGGTCGCTGTAGACTCCATCGGCGGGGCGGAGTACCTATGAAACTGACACCTGAGTATTCGTACAGCCCTTATATAGTGTGAAGCCGTATCACCTGATTCCTCCTGACCAATGGCTGCGCATAACAAATAGTACATGTAACGTGTTACATGATAACGTTCCACTGATGTTGTCCCCTCCCTAGGTGGGGCTGCTGTACGTGCTGACCGGCCCGTCCCCCGGGGTGGCCCTGTGGCACTTCCGGGTCTTCACGGCGGCCAGGTGTCTCCATACCGTGTCCTACCTGGCGGCTGTGCAGCCCTGGCGTGCTCTGGGTTTCATCGCCGGAATACTCACTACTACAAGCATGGCTGTACAAGTGCTGATGGCGGGAGCTCTTTAACAATGCAGTACATCTATAATCCTAGCTATATCTAGTAAAGGGTGACCTAGTGATGATACTGTTTCTCTGCCTTTTATACAGCGAATTTTGACATTAAAGACCGTATCAAAGACAAAGAAACAGAAGAATCTTCCTGAGATAGGTACTTACGGCTATTTAGTCGCAGTGAATTCAAGCATGTAACAGATACTTCAGCGTTAGTGGCACTTGGAAACGAATATAACGGCATATAACACTGTTCACATCACAATCGGTCCACGCATGCAACAAATGTTGTCCCGATAGAAAATGCTGCACGTCATGGGTGTTGTCAAAGTTACATTAGAGTCGTAAACAGAGAAGGCGGCTTAATACATCAAGCATAGTATCTAATGCCAGCTCAGAAGAGGACTAGAAATAGTCATGCTTTTAAGTACCAGAGTTATAAGCCAAGGATTGACGTGTTCAAAAATTCGTATTTTTCGAGAACCATAGTAGAATGGAACTCGTTGTCATCAAGTACTGTAGGAGCATCTTCACTAAGTAGCTTTAAAGAACGTTTGCAGTCAAATATGCAAAGACTAGGTGTAACAGACCGTTCGGTGTAATATAAAGAGCTGCTACCGCGCCGCGTGCCTGCGAAGCTGGTGTGTTACGCCTAATGGCGGTTGTACCGGCTTTATAGATACAGATACATGAAATGCCAATATAGGTGTAACGTTATAGTCATATTCTGCCCATCATACACATACACACAATGTTCTTGTGTGTTATATTTCATAGCCTGGAGTTCAGTCTTGTTAGCTTTGGTCCGCTCACGACGTCGCTACTGCACCCCGACCAATCGATCGCATTGAAACTCAGATTCGAATCAGCCATTTCCCGACAAAGTCCTGTCTAAGTTGCGTTAACGACTAAATCTGACAAAATAAACTCGCCAGTGAGATGTTGGAAGGTGTCAGCTTTCCAGAGATGTTTTAAGATTGGCAATTTTGGCACTTTGGAAGTAATAGAAAGTGACCGCGATTTAACGTTTAAAGAGAAGTAGTAGAAACTATTTTTTTGTAAACGTTAAATCACGGTCACTTTCTATTACTTCCAAAGTGCCAAAATTGCTAGAAAAACATCTCTGGAAAGCTGACACCTTCCAGCATCTCACTGGCGAGTTTATTTTGTCAGATGTAGTGGTTGACGCAACTTAGAAAGGAATTTGTCGGGAAATGGCTGATTCGAATCTGAGTTTCAATGCGATCGATTGGTCGGGGTGTACTGGCGGATCGGACCAAATTTTAAACTTACAAGGCTGGACTCCGATCCAGGCTAAATATTTCACAAGCAATTCTGTATGTAAATCCACGTGAATGGACTAACGAGTGCTAATTCAATCGCTTTGGGAATAGAGACGCACTGCTGTATTCATACGGATCTTAGGAAATGTCTTTTGATTGTAGTTTATCGTTACACTGTAAACAAGCCTGTTAATTCAACCGTAGGGCTGCCATGAGGCCTGTATCCGTTTGTCTACTGAACTGAATAAACCTGTCATCATCAGGAATGGTTGCATTACGTTGGTTGGTCGTTTTGGTGCGATTCCAAGCGCAAAGTGTGCCATAAGATCGTAAAAGAAACAAGTACGTAATAATTTTAGATCATCAACCTTTAACATGTTTACCAAGGGGCATAGTCCATCAGGTGTAAGTCCTAACACTTATAGACATATCATGTGGTTCGGAATTGGAACTTGTAACGTACTGCATAGCAGAGTAAACCTTTGCGAACTTTGTTCTTTTTTAAAGCAATGTTAACATGACAACTTGCACTTGGCTTTCTCGGCACCCTCGGAACGTCTATGTTCTATGAACTTCTATGTTCATTAAGCACAGCAATCGTAATATTGCCCCCAAAAAGTACGTCTGACGTCATCATCTGACGTCATCACCATTGCCCCGCCTACTTGTAAGGTGACGGTGTCTGGTTACACATTGCTTGCAAGCCAGTTGCAGCACTGTGAACTAGTAATCTCAAGATGGCGGGCAGTGTCGTGTCGTTGGATAACCCTGTTTTTGCGTCCTACGCCGCTTACGCGGGGCTGGCGTCCATGAAGATGATGGGCATGTCGCTGGTCACAGCTTACCACCGCCTTACGAAGAACGTGAGTCGTTGCATCTTGGTTGTGTTGCATGGGGGGGGGGGACCTTCTGACGGTTTGGACATAACCGGTAATATATGTATACGTGCATAGCAGAGTTCTGGTTTCTTAACTTTAGGCACACTCGTGTATTATCTGACATACTTATGCCAGGCAATGTGAAGATAGTATCAAAATTGTCAACTCTTGTTCCTTTAACCCGGGTGACACTGTCACGATCACTGATTGCAGTTACGCGGCGTGGTCGCAGTACTGAGAAACGTGACTGAACTTTAGCCTCTACCAGGCTCCGCGGATCGCTGGGAAAATAGTAGAAATCAGCCAAGTAGAGTGAATAGTATGCCAGGGGTAGTCCGCTATACAGGGAAGCTCAATAGGCGATCAACGGAGCCTGTGAGGAGAGGAGTTGGCATCTCCCTGTATAGCGGAGCACCCTTGGCAAACTATTCACTCTATTCGGCCGCGGAGCCTGGTAGAGGGTAACTGAACTTCAAATACAGTCACGGTGGGTTCATTTGGATTTCTGTGGTACAGGTTTTCATGAATGCAGAGGACACTTCGTTTGGGAACAAGGCCGGCGCCGTGGTTCGCACCGACAACCCAGACATCGAGAGGGTTCGGCGTCTACATCAGAACGACCTCGAGAACATACCACCATTCCTTGTGGTGAGTCGTGACGAGCACGGGACTGGACAGTCACTACGAATTCACATTTGTACTGGAGAACTTCTCTCCGTAGAATAGTAGTGCGAGTTTACGTTCGGCAGTGATTGGTCATTATTGATCCAGATGAAGGCGACAGTGGTCGTCGAAAATTCGATCCGTGAATATTTTTAGTGTTGGAAGAAAGTTTAGCATTGTATTATGATTACTACCAACACAGATGAGCTTTAATTATGCTGTAGTACAATTGTATCATTGTGATTCCGATCGTATATTAAAAAAAGCTATTTAAGGGGACGATTAGAACAATGATTTACAGAAATGACATTGAAGTTTGCGGCCGTGTTCTCGTGGGCAACGACCCTTTCTCATTACAGGGGACAAATGACTTTTACAAAATCCATTTTACCAACGTTATACCTCTGATGTTGACTTTGCTTGGTTGTTTTTGCAAGAATAAAAGTCATCTCCATACCGTTGTATCCCCTTAACTCACAGGTCGGCTTTCTGTACGTGCTGACCAAGCCGTCGTCCGACATTTTACCAACGTGATACCTCTGATGTTGACTTTGCTTGGTTATTTTTGCAAGAATAAAAGTCATCTCCATACCGTTGTATCCCCTTAACTCACAGGTCGGCTTCCTGTACGTGCTGACCAAGCCGTCGTCCGACATTTTACCAACGTTATACCTCTGATGTTGACTTTGCTTGGTTGTTTTTGCAAGAATAAAAGTCATCTCCATACCGTTGTATCCCCTTGACTCACAGGTCGGCTTTCTGTACGTGCTGACCAAGCCGTCGTCCGACGTTGCGGTGTGGCACTTCCGCGCCTTCCTGGCCTGCCGCCTGCTCCACACCGCCTGCTACCTGGGCGGGCTGCAGCCCTGGCGAGCCGTCTTCTTCTTCGCAGGATTCGCCACCACCGTCAGCATGGCCGTACAGGTGGTGGCCAAGGGGGCATTGTAAAGGCCCAAAGGAATACTCTCCAAGCAGAGGAGCGGTTCCGGCAGGTTTTTGACGTGTTTTTAAGCGTTTTTGTCGGGCTTTCTACTTTGTCATTTTTTTTTCATAGCCAACCCAAAAATGACAAAGTAGAAAGCCCGACAAAAAGGCCTGAAAAACACGTCAAAAACCTGCCGGAACCCCTCCTCTGCTTGGAGAGTGCAAAAGGAAACGACTGGTCGACCGCGTCCTCTGAAATTCCACAGTGTCCATGAATGAGATTCTAGTCACCCGCAAACATTTTAGAACTACGACATGTAGTTATATACTGTATATGTATATAACTTATATGACAAACATTTTAGAACTACGACATGTAGTTATATACTGTATATGTATTAGCCTCCAAGCAGGCCCAATGGATTGCAAAGACCGTATTCAACTGGAAGAAGGAGCTTGTATAGCAATCCAAGGTTGCAAAACATACTTCTTCTGCCAGTTTGATACGGTCCTCGCAACCTATAGATCTGCTTGGAGATTATACAGTCCATGGATTGCTATACAAGCTCCTTCTTCCAGTTGGATACGGTCTTTGCAATCCATTGGGCTTGCTTGGAGGCTATATAAAACAGTCTTCTTTGCTTTGTCACAACGACATAGGAGCTAATGAAGTCATAGCAAAAAAGTAATATTGATCTATAAAACAGCATATCGTCAGAATAAAGTACCAATTCTTGTATCTGTACCTGTGTTTGTCTCTCAGGTTTGAAGTTATGTAACCGCAATGTTGTCAGAAACAAAGGCATGTATTCATCAGCATAGTTGCATGTTGAGACTGTGCCAATCTGACGTGCTGCTGTCTGAGTGTCAGACAGGGTTAATCTGGCGTGAACAACCAGATCACGATCAACATCAATGTTGCAAGAAGAACCGTGTGTGTCGAGGGAAGATTTACAGGTGGTGATTGTATGTATTTTATTTCTGTACACTGTCTATCATGTGATTTTGTACTGATGATAGAAAGATCAACTACACGTATTAGACCACAGGAAGGATAGCTAGCTGAAATATCAAGCTAATCATGGATTCAAACAAGGAGGTTTTAAGTAGAGTAAAAAGTGCATGAAAGTTGGACATTTTCTATCTTGTCTTGCAAATATCAACAACGTACTGGAGGGCACATACACATATACGCCCGTTCTTAGTAGTCGCCCCGCATTACATATTTGGCACCTGATATTTGGCATCTTCCTACTGCTACATAGTATGCTACGCCGGACATCATTGATCCGTATCGAGCCAGTGTAAACAAAACAGCCCGTTTCTGTTAACAAAAGATGTTTTGGCGGGAAAGTATGAATGGGGCTCGATTACACTTCAAACCAGCTATGGTTTGTACCGATTTACAAAGAGACTAAGCACACGAAAGACACAGATCTATGTCCCCAAATGACTCCAAAGATATATACGAAAAGACTTGAGTTGCGTGTTCTTTTAAGCTTCGTCCTCTCGTCGTGTCTCAATGTCCTTTGGATGGTTAAACGTTTACGTCTGAATCTAAGACAACGTGATTCGTACATTTCTTTCTGAAATATTTGGTGGCCCTGAAAAGGGCCGGGGGGTTTCCGTTGTAAGTTGTTTACTTGGAGCTGGTGTACTTGGTGACTGCCTTGGTGCCCTCGCTGACGGCGTGCTTGGCGAGTTCGCCAGGCAGCAGCAGACGCACGGCGGTCTGGATCTCCCGACTGCTGATGGTGGAGCGCTTGTTGTAGTGAGCCAGGCGGGAAGCCTCGCCGGCGATACGCTCGAAGATGTCGTTGACGAAGGAGTTCATGATGCCCATGGCCTTGCTGGAGACACCGGTGTCGGGGTGCACCTGCTTGAGCACCTTGTAGATGTAAATGCCGAAGGACTCTCTCCTTCTCCTCCTCCTCTTGGCTCCACCTGCACGGCGGGCCTTGCCTGCCTTCTTGGCGGCCTTTCCTGGGGTCTTTGGCGGCATGTTGTACAGTTTTCGACGATGAAGACGAAAGTGATATGCACCCCAAAAACCATCGGCTTTTATCTCATTGGATATGCAAATGATTGGATTGCTCTACTGCGGACCTAAGTGGACACAAACAAACAAACCAGATTACAAAGACATGGTACGCCTATTGGGCAGCGCTTCAAAAGACTTCTCCCTATTGGTTATCCCCGTCGAAAGACCTTATTGGTCTGGTCGTGTTCAATCTGAATCCACCGAAAAGGTATAAATAGTCTAAAGACCGTTAGCCAGCTATTCTTTTGCTACCAAGAACAGGTTTGCAAAGCTTATATCACTCATCATGTCTGGACGTGGAAAGGGAGGAAAGGCCCGTGCAAAGGGCAAGAGCCGATCATCCCGTGCAGGGCTTCAGTTCCCTGTCGGCCGTGTGCACCGTTTCCTGCGCAAGGGCAACTATGCCAACCGCGTCGGTGCCGGCGCCCCAGTCTACCTGGCCGCCGTGCTGGAGTACCTGACCGCTGAGATCCTCGAGTTGGCCGGCAACGCTGCCCGTGACAACAAGAAGACCAGGATCATCCCCCGTCACCTTCAGCTGGCCGTCCGTAACGACGAGGAACTGAACAGGCTGCTGGGTGGTGTGACCATCGCCCAGGGAGGTGTGCTGCCCAACATCCACGCCGTGCTCCTGCCCAAGAAGACCGCCGCTAAGAAGTAAAGAGACAACCCTCACCAAAGAACCCCGGCCCTTTTAAGGGCCAACAAATCTTCAAGAAAGAACTGTGCTATTCTCAACACATTTCAAGACCACGAAATGGGCGTTTATGTAATGTTGTTTTCTTGTACACCTGTCGTTTCAATGCTAGGCATGGGTATTGGCAAGAGAGACGAAAGAGCGGAAGGTTTAAAAAAAATGTATTGAGTAAGTAGGACACAACAGGTGTATCTTTACGAGCATGACAATAGGGTACGTCTATCAGAATTCGCTGTAGTCTCTGTGTCCACTTATTGAATTTGGCGCCCGTTTTCCGCCGTTAGGAAACAGCAAACAATCGACACAATGGGTTGTTGACCTAACGGGAGATTGGTTTTCACGCAGGTGGGATTCCTCGGACTGTTTGCGGTGCTTCAACATGGATAAGCGCTGGCTCAAGGGAAGCCACGTACGTAGAAGCCAGGTCGGCTGTGCTTAAAAGAAACCTATTTCGTCAAGATGTGGGGGACGCTCATGGTTAGATGAAATGCGTACAGTTTGAACTAGTATTTGCCTTAATGGTAGAATGGGTAGGTATCGGTATTCTAAATATTGACAAACTTTGTGACGACAACATGCATGAGCCAACAAAGGCTTCCGGAGCAAATACAGGTGGTAAGTGAAGTGGTATACAGCTCTTTTAAGAGGATTTGTTGGCCCTGAAAAGGGCCGGGTTTTGTGAGGTCAAGCCTGATGTTTAAGCACGCTCGCCACGGATACGGCGGGCCAGCTGGATGTCCTTGGGCATGATGGTCACACGCTTGGCGTGGATGGCGCACAGGTTGGTGTCCTCGAAGAGACCGACCAGGTAGGCTTCGCTAGCCTCCTGCAGAGCCATGACGGCAGAGCTCTGGAAGCGCAGGTCGGTCTTGAAGTCCTGAGCGATCTCCCTGACCAGGCGCTGGAAGGGCAGCTTGCGGATGAGCAGCTCGGTGGACTTCTGGTAACGACGGATCTCCCTGAGAGCCACGGTACCGGGCCTGTAACGGTGAGGCTTCTTGACACCTCCGGTGGCCGGGGCGCTCTTGCGAGCGGCCTTGGTGGCCAGCTGCTTCCTGGGGGCCTTGCCTCCAGTGGACTTACGGGCGGTCTGCTTGGTACGAGCCATGACGAATGTTCACTTCTCGGGTAAGTGTGCCTGAGACGAATAAAACTTAACTGTTCGCGGTTCTCCTTTATTGTGACACGATTCTTTTCCTATTGGTCACCTTGTGAAACTGTACGAGCTCTGATTGGTCTTTCTTTCCACACTGTCATTGGTTGAGACGGTATCCTCTGCAGTGATTGGAGCCTATTCAAATAACGTAACGAACTCGTTTACTTTACTGTTACTGATCTAACAAAGACATAAAGAAATCTATTCACGAAGAAATACGATGCCTTGCAATATGGGGGCAACATTAGGCTTGGTATTCGCGAGAGTACCTGGAATTTCTAGAGGCTTTTCAAGGTTAAGAAATCTACAGAAAATTATCGTCCTACTGAAATCATCGAACCCACCTATATCATGGGACATTTAATTTTCCACTGCTTCAAACCCCGCACCAGTAACGTAGATACAGGGGTTTATCATAGACTAGCAACGTAGGTTGATCTTCAATATCTGCCTCACATGCATACTCACTCACTTTATACTTGTACATTCTCATTGATTGTTTGCTGTTCACTTGCAATCATCCTATGGGCACGAATTTGCAACAAACTTTACAATGATAAGACCAATGTGCTCATAGATTCAAAAGATGAAAAAACACATTGAACATATATCAAGCTAGTTTTAATATCGATATGAAATAACCTGACAGAGAAAACTTTGCAAGTCCACCCCTTCCTGTTTATGCCTATGGCTTTATCTGTTCCTTTTGTACCAACTACGCTTTGTAGGCACAGCCTTTGGACACATATTTGCCATCAGATTGACACACGTTTAGGATCAAATAGTTGGCTCTTTTAGTCATTTTCTTTTACAGCCAACGCCCTACACTGCCGAATTGACATGTGTCAATCATTGACTCAATGGGATTGAAAATATTCACCTTGGTATGCATCATTTGCGAAACATAAACTTAAAGCTAATCTGATACATAAAAAGATCTATCATACGCAGCACTATACTATTATACTATCACTAAGTTAGATGGTGTCGCTGAGCGTATAGAACAAAATTTTCCATGAGCTGTGGATCGATACAGGTCTTTTGGAGGATTTTGGTGGCCCTGAAAAGGGCCGGGGTTTTCGTGCTCCTGATGTAGATAATCTAACCGCCGAAGCCGTACAGAGTGCGGCCCTGGCGCTTCAGAGCGTAGACGACGTCCATGGCGGTGACGGTCTTGCGCTTGGCGTGCTCGGTGTAGGTGACGGCATCACGGATGACGTTCTCCAGGAAGACCTTGAGGACGCCACGGGTCTCCTCGTAGATGAGACCGGAGATACGCTTGACACCACCACGGCGGGCCAGACGACGGATGGCGGGCTTGGTGATGCCCTGGATGTTGTCACGCAACACCTTACGGTGACGCTTAGCGCCTCCCTTTCCGAGTCCCTTGCCTCCTTTGCCACGTCCAGACATGATGCTTCTTTCAATGCAAGAAAGTGCAGATGACTTCTCAAGCTGAAGTCAGGCTATTTGTAGGTGTTCTACGGACCTCGACGGAGTATTTGCGAGGATAGCACTATCCAATGGTTCTCAAGGCCGAATGAAAGGACCAATTGCCGTTAAGGTAACTCCGCCAATGGTTGAAAAGGTCAACAATGGACGGAAATTCTACACCAGTAGCCGTTAGTAAAAGGTATTTGGCGCGAATTCTTCAATGGCTCATTTGTAACCTAAGTAAATTGTATTGTGTTTGTCTAACACCTGATACGACACCTGCGATAAGATGGGCAACGCCGAACTAGGACGAACTGGCAAGCATATACCATGAGAAAATAAAAAAAATAAAAGCAAATTGCGGGATGTGAGGCTTTACACGTCTAAGCTAAACCCACACCTGTGCAGATAAGAGGTTGACTACCAGTATCTTAAATTTAAGCCCTTTCGTCAATATGACATGCATAGGCTTGCATACCTAGCCTGCTTTGTCTCCCTCTTTTCATGGCCAATGTATGTATTTTCAGCTCTCCCTTTTCATGATCTACAAATACTAAAGATTCTAGTTTTCCCTTAGTAGAAATGTTAATGTCAGAGAGGTCGACTTTATAATGATCTGAATATATTAAGTAAACGGTCTAGCTCTTTTGGGGGGATGTGATGGCCCTGAAAAGGGCCGGTGGTTTTACTGATTCCCGTCGTTTACTTGGAGCTGGTGTACTTGGTGACGGCCTTGGTGCCCTCGCTGACGGCGTGCTTGGCGAGTTCGCCAGGCAGCAGCAGACGCACGGCGGTCTGGATCTCCCGGCTGCTGATGGTGGAGCGCTTGTTGTAGTGAGCCAGGCGGGAAGCCTCGCCAGCGATACGCTCGAAGATGTCGTTGACGAAGGAGTTCATGATGCCCATGGCCTTGCTGGAGACACCGGTGTCGGGGTGCACCTGCTTGAGCACCTTGTAGATGTAGATGCCGAAGGACTCCCTCCTTCTCCTCCTCCTCTTGGCTCCACCTGCACGGCGGGCCTTGCCTGCCTTCTTGGCGGCCTTTCCTGTGGTCTTTGGGGGCATGATGCTGCAATTCTTGACTCAGTATTTGGTCAGAAATGGTGCAGTGAACGAAAGGGCGGCCTTTTATTGTGTCAGATATGCAAATTAGTGGATAGGACGCGATGTGACGGCGGACTTGGTCGTAGACGCAGGTAGAGGGTTTAGGTTTCTTTTGTGTGACTTGTATCTATTGTCATACCTTCGGTGTCATTGGCTGATACTTTCAGGGCAAGGTGCTATTGGTCAGAAAACACGGCCTCCTGGATCCAGAGGAACACTATAAAAAGCGCACAGTCCTTTCATAGGCACTATTTTTGCTACCAAGAACAGGTTTGCAAAGCTTATATCACTATCATGTCTGGACGTGGTAAGGGAGGAAAGGCCCGCTCCAAGGGCAAGAGCCGATCATCCCGTGCAGGGCTTCAGTTCCCTGTTGGTCGTGTGCATCGTTTCTTGCGCAAGGGCAACTATGCCAACCGCGTCGGTGCCGGCGCCCCAGTCTACCTGGCCGCCGTGCTGGAGTACCTGACCGCTGAGATCCTCGAGTTGGCCGGCAACGCTGCCCGTGACAACAAGAAGACCAGGATCATCCCCCGTCATCTTCAGCTGGCCGTCCGTAACGACGAGGAGCTGAACAGGCTGCTGGGTGGTGTGACCATCGCCCAGGGAGGTGTGCTGCCCAACATCCACGCCGTGCTCCTGCCCAAGAAGACCGCCGCCAAGAAGTAAATAGCTAGGCAACCCTCACCAAAGAACCCCGGCCCTTTTAAGGGCCAACAAATCTTCTCAAAAGGACTATATGTATCTACAAATGAAAAAAAACCCCACCACGTTCATGAATTTTACACCTTAAGCTTATCCGGTTGATTGCTGTCTTAAGATTTGAGCCAGTTCGTCTTACACGACAACAAGAGCCGAATTGGCTTCAAACTATTCGGATGGGCTTCAAACTATCAAAATGGGCTTAAAACTATCAGAATGGGCTTCAAAGTATTAGAATGGGCTTCAAACTATCAGACGGCGATTGATCTTATCAATCTGTGGTACAAGTCTCAGTTGTATGAGTCGTATGTACACGTTTCCAGTACAGTAGACATGAGTGACACTTTGTCAATAGTAAACTAGTGGACTAAAGAGCAACCCATTCAGTGGTCGTTGCCGGGCACAAGCCGGGTGTGCGTATCAAGTTTCCTAGTTATGTGCACAGAGGCGACTGTTGACGCCACAGGGGCGGGTGTTGGTTCAAGTGTTTTAATCTGATAAAAATTGCGACAAGATCGAGTACGATTTAACAAGAAAATGGTAATGACGTTTGAAGGCGTATACACACACAACTACATCAAATTTTGAAGAAATTGTCACGCAAGACCGGAATACCCCACCCCCCCATCGAAAATTGCGCCAAAATTATCGCGAGACTCCTCCCCTCAGCCCATCCTGTCGTCCTGGTCTGTACCGAAGTGTGCTTAATGTGTGTAATTGATTATATAACTTTTGTGTGTCTTTGCTTGTCGCAACATCAGAGTACCTTAATAGTGTTGTAAACACAAGCCGGGCCCAGAGCGTAGCCTTATTTGGCGCATGCGGCGACGTTCGGCAGACTAGCGGCATATCGGGACGCTATGGCAAGGCCCTGTTTGTTGACATCGATAAAAGTCGCCTATCGTTTTCAAAAAAGAACTTAAGCACTCATACACTAACATAACAACATAGCCCGCTAATGGCCACAAAAAAGTAGAAAAAAAATGGACATTCTCTAACATTGATGTTTTTCGGTAACTGATTCCGGTAGATACAAAACGGCGCCAAAAATGGGCGCGAAGCATATCTATATTTCGTTGACAGATTTACATCACTTGAGTTGAGTTGTATGATAACATTTCTAATGCATGCGAAACAGAAAAAATAAAGATATCCAGACAAAGTTGACATGATTAAGCTTTTGCTGTTACAGACACATACTCTCAGCAACACACACACAGCACATCTACAGACGTGTGAAGACGAAAACAGCTCTTTTGAGAAGAGGTGGTGGCCCTGAAAAGGGCCGGTTTGTGTAGATCTGTACACGCCTTACTTCTTCGCTACCCTCTTGGTTTTCTTTGCAGGCTTTCTGGCTTTCTTAGCTGCTGGCTTCTTTGCCTTCTTTGCCTTCTTGGCTTTTGGCTTCTTTGCCTTCTTTGCCTTGGGCTTCTTCGCCTTCTTGGGCTTCTTTGCCTTCTTCTTCTTGGGTTTCTTGGCCTTAGGCTTCTTGGGAGCCTTCTTGGCGGCAGCGCCGAGCCTGAAGGAACCGGCGGCACCCTTACCCTTAGCCTGGGTGAGTAGACCCTTCGCCAGCATGTTCCTGACCACACGCCTGATGACATGGCCCTGCTTGACGACGTCGAACTTGTAGTTGGCGGCGATGTACTTCTTGATGGCCTGCAGGGAGGATCCCTTGCGGTCCTTCAAGGCAGCGATGGCGGCGACGACCATCTTGGCGACCGGTGGGTGGGCCGCGGGCTTCTTGGGCTTCCTGGCCACCTTCTTCTTCGGAGCTGCTGGAGCGGGTGCAGACATGATGATTAGCCTCAGTTCTCTTCACTGTGAAGCAATAACTGAATGTGAGCCTTCCCGCTCGAATGGGCCATATGTATACTTTCGTTGCGGACGTAATAGGAAACAGGCGACATTGGCCTTACAAAAATGGCCACGTAGGAAAAAGCTGTGTTTCTCTCCGCTAAGTTTCCCCTTTACATTTCTGGCAACACAGAATAATCTGCATTGATACGTACAACAGTGCTTACCCCAGGATTGATAGTTTTGAGCCATGAGTGTGTCACACTAATCATACATCGTAGATTTACAATAAAGTCTATCAAATCCACGGTAGGTTTAGTGAAAACTCTCACGTAGACATTCACCTGACTCAAACACGAACGCTCCGCAGCCGAGCGCCTGCCTCGCGCCCGGAACCGTTAGCCCAACATCTTATCTCTGTGTCATGGTGCATGTCTTGAATAGTCTTCGGTGCTACTTCAAGAACTCTTCACTATTTTAAGTGGTACTCGCACACTCAGGCCAGAGTCAAATCTGGACGGTGGCCGCAGTAGTTTTCCTTTATTGCAGAACAAAAGGCCCCATGGTCAGTCCAAACAACAGACCGACGCTAACCAACGCCAGGAGTGAAATCAATATGTCGCGGAATTTCTTTGCCGAATGTAACCCTATCGGGGGAAGGCAGGAGTTGGATTGTAAGACCAGGTTTATAACATATGATATCTATCTGTCCCATTCCCCGTCATTAATGAGAATGTAGACGTAGATCACCCTGTGGCGTGCCTAATTACATCAATACCAGTATAGACATTTTTCATCAAAACCGCAGTTGAGTGAGGATGAGTTCGATTCAGGTCGCTGCCAATTTTCTTTGTCTATGGCTCGCGATTGAAGTGTCAATTTGTCTCAATTAAGATCACATTTTTGGCTGATTCAAGTTTTGCGACAGCAAATAAATTTCGCAAATGTCTGATGAACTGTGTTGAATCGTTAAAAACTAGAGATATGACCCCTGACATGATTCAAACCAACTCGTATATATGGCTAGATAAATATTGTTTCTAAACTTGGATTACCTATAGTATACAAGTAATTGGCTCCCAATATGTACATAGTGGCGACACATACTGCAATTGGACTTCTATAAAGTCTTTTATCGCCCGGGCCCGTAACTGCTCAGTTACATAGCTATCTATACCATGCCCTGTGCACATACCTACATGTACATATGTAGGCCAATTTATACACAACTTTAAGAAACAAAGAGCTAGACAATTTTGTTACATATTCCTGACGCAGTAT